>NC_064640.1:984558151-984861181 GCF_023864345.2 Schistocerca serialis cubense | reverse complement strand
GGAGAATAAGAGGAAATGAAGAATTAAGAGGGCTCTACAAACACCGTAACATCGTCGAAGTGCTCAAGAGGAGAAGGTTGAATTGGGCAGGCCATATAGCAAGAATGACAGAGGATAGACTACCTAGAAGGGCATTCAGCAGAACACTATATGGAATGAGAGGAAAAGGGAGACCCAGAATCAGATGGCGAGATAACATTCGGGAGGACACAACTAGGATGAACAGCAACAGCAACTGGACAAACAGCGCATTGGACAGGCAGAGGCGGAAGAGGCTCATAGAGCAGGTGTATGGTTGATAAGGCCCTTGCCACATGTAAAGTAAAGTAAAGTAAAGTAAGTAAGATCCTTCCACATCATGAGCTCAGCACATTCTGAGAGTTTCCCACCAATTTCCTTATGGGGAGGGGTGAAGAAGCGTGGAGGGGGGAGGAGAGGACGGGAAAGGAGGGAGAAGTGGCTCAGAACTGAACTGGAGAGGGACTGACAAAAAAAAAAGTTCCAGGTTCGGCACCCCTTGTCCCTGGGTAGTGGTGGAAGAGGAGGGTTTCTCAGAAGGATGGACTGTTCTGAGGGGGTCATAAATCAACCCTCAGGGGGTCGTAAATCAATTAGCATAACAGTAGGTTAAGGTGAGAGGGAGGGTGATAATTTGCTCCTGTGTGTATACTTCCCCTGAATGTATACAACCCATTCAAACACAATGCTCCAGATCTCTCCTCACCCCAGTATTCCTATAATGACTTCAGTGGTTTCTTCATGCAGTGTTATTTGTCTGTGAGCACTGACAGTTCTACTCAAATGTTGCTGCTCTCAGTTTTTAAGTGAAGACTGTCAGCCATTTAGTTGTCCACGGGGACAGGTAGTACCTGAAATCTGGTATTCTCGGCACATGGTTGACACTGTGGATTTCGGAATACTGAATTTCCTAATCGTTTCCTAAATGAAATGTCCCATGCATCTAGCTGCAACTGCTGTGCCACATTCTAGGTCCGTTAATTCTCATCTTCCGGCCATAATCGTGTTGGAAACTTTTCACATGAATAATCTGAGTACAAATGACAGCTCCACCAGTGCACTACCCTTTTATGTATGTTGTGTTCGCAATACTAGCGTCTTCTGTATATTTTGCCATGACTTTTGTGGCCTCTGTGTAATGGTTTAATGTGCCTCTGTAGCCAACATTGCTATCATACACCTGTATGGCGACGCTCGACTCGGAGAGTGGTAAGCTGATTCAAATCTGCATTTGCACTGTCAGTATTTTCCCAGCGAGGGGAGAAAAAGTTGTGGTGTAAAGTTCCTGATTACTAGTATTCACACCAATATTCGGAAATAAATTCCAAACCTCTCTGCAGTATCTTAGAAAGTGAGGGCGTACATTGTTGATGGTGATCTGTCTGTCGGATATGGATGTTTATCTCGGTGGCATTCCTTTGTGCTATTTGAGAGCAGAAGACACTAGATATCACCTTCTGCCTTTTCTCCTCCTCATCATCATACAACACAAAATACCACAAACAATATATACAACTACCTACACTCTACACATACACATATGTCAACTCTCACAGATCCGCAAGGACACAAGCAAATATTTAAGGAAGAGGAACACCGTTTCCAACAAGTTGCTGAACACAACCCTTGGGATATCTCAACCATCAGAGCAACATGATATTTACATTATTGCATAGTGTTCATGAACATTTTCGTCCAGTTCGAGGAGAGGGGCAATTTTAATAATAATGTGTACATATAGTTACATTTGAGTTATGCTTTTGCCAATCTTCTCTTGATGTGGTTAGTGTTGAGTCTTGTACCATAAGAGTACACAATTATACATGAATTTTAGTATAATTGGAAATGATGGTACAGATTATCCAACTTATGATGGAAAATCAAATAAAAATTAATTGGTAATTGTGTAACTAAATTGTTTGACTTCATAACAATATAAAAGGGAAAACATATATTATCTAGAATTGAACATCCTTTTATTTCATCAACATTTTTGCTACATTTAACTTCATCTGTTACTGACAAAATAAGTTTAGAAGGACATATTCTTAATACAGGAAACAGAAATAGTAAAACAAATGAAGTACTTTATCCATTATCATTACACGTGGATTTTTTTAAAGATTATAAAGAAATTATGTTTGAAGGAAACTTACCTGTAGTTTTTACATGTAGTTAATCTTCTGGAGATCCAATTTTACATTGGTTTGATAAAAATGATGCTGGTATTGAAATAAAAGATACACTTCCTAAAGAAGTAAAAATTACTGTGGAATCTATGGAAATTTGGGTACCAGCTGTTAAATATGAACTAAATTATGAACTAGAAGAATGTGAAAACATTTTTAAAAATCTTAAAATTCCTATTTCTTTTTATGATCTTCAAACAGAAGAAATTGCTGGATTATCTGGTAAAAATAATTTTGAACGAGATATAACAAATTACTATAATTCTATAGAATTTGCTGTGCCATATTTTGTTGTATTTCAAACAAATCGAAAAAATAATCAATTAGTTCATTCATCATTATTTGATAATGTTAAACTACAGAATATATATTTAACAAAACGTAAAAATGAAGTTTTCCCTCAAGAAATGTGGAATATTAAGCCACCAAATAATTTTCTAAAAGCATATGATGTATTTCTTGATTTTAAAAGAATTATTTTACTAAAATCAGACATTGATATTAATCCATTTAGTCTTATAACTAATAACCTAATTTATGTAATCAAAATGATATGTGGAAAAATGTTATAACAACACAAAAAACAAATATGAAACTTTATGCAACTTTTAATGATAAAATTCCAAATGATACACTTGCTTATATTATTATGTATGGTAAAAAAAATTTTACTTATCATGCAAAACATAGATTACTTACTGAAAATTTTTAATTATTAACATTTGCTTCTATATAAATGAATGAAAAACTTAAAAAATCTATAAAAATGTTATCTTCATGCTTATATACATTTCTGAAACATTTTAAGAAAGACAGAAAAAATAAAAACTGAAAATTTTAAAACAATTTATTTTATTTATTTACTTACATTCACAATGTAAAATGTTTAAAATAATGTACTTTGTTAAATAATACATTTTAATTAATTTACTTATTTTCACAATCTGAAATTTTTAAAATAATGTCCTTTTGTTTTATTTTACTTATATTGACAATGTGATTTTCTAAAATAATATACTTTGTTAACTAATACATTTTAATTATTTACTTACTTTTTTAACTAATAAATGTTATTGTGCTAAAAATCGTGTTGTATTTTAAATAAATCACTTAGTTATTTTAATTAGTTATATTATTGTAAAAAATAGGTACTTAGTTAACGTTTCAGAATCGGTTTAGTTAATTAAATATACAGAATTTTTTAAAATTTTTAAAATTATTTGTTTTACTTGTAAAATACAGAATTTATTTTAGCATTGAGTTAGTGAGCCAGAACCTACAAAAACAATCTACTCAGAGGGCCTACAACAGTACCTTAGGTAACACAAGCGATCCCTTCTGTTTTACTCGATAACTTTCCGTCAGTTACCACGAACTGTAGCCGATGACAGAAAATCATGAATCCACTCTCATAACTGAGACGATATTCCACAAGCAGGGAATTTGATAACAAGCCACTTGGGAGGTACAGTGTGAAAAGCCTGAAATCTAGAAATACGTTAGCACTCAACCTTTGTATAAGTAAAGCGCTAGTTGTGTTTCAAAAGAACGACGTTTTCTAAATCCGTGTTGATTATGCGTCAACAGACCGTTCTCTTCTAGGTAATTCACAATGTTCTAACACAATATATGTTGCACTTTACGCGAAAGACAAAGGTCCCGAATTCGAGACTTGGTCCGGCACACAGTTTTAATCTGACAGGAAGTTTCATATCAGCGCACACTCTGCTGCAGAGTGAAAATTCCATTCTGGATATGAACGAATCGTAGGTTCCAATATTCCAGTGGTACTATTATCCCACTACACAATAAAGATAGCGTCCAAAAAATAAACAACAGCCTCTCTGAAGGAGCTGCACTTTTCAGTCTGTCTTTATCAGACATGCCAAAAACAAAAAAACGTAAATTTGGGCATACCGACGACCTGCCCATAGCTGTCGAAGCTAAGCGCATAGATTTAGAAGATGCTGACAGTCTCCTTTCGCTTGATCTTAAAGTTGTTGGGAAATTTTACATTGCCTGAAGATTGACTCAGCACAAGCAAAACAGAAACAACGTGTTTTCACTTGAGTAATAGGGAAGCCTCAAAATCTCCCAAAGTATACTTCAACAATCAAGTGCCTCCTCTTAATCAGTTTTCTAAGTACTTTGGCGTCAAACTGGATCGCACCCCGTTCTTTGGCAAACACCTAGGAGCAATGCTGCTAAATCCAACACGCGCAACAAATTACGTATAAATTGTATGGCAGCAGGTGGAGAGCGTATGCTTCGACGTTGCCCTCGGTCTTGTATACTCTGTCGCGGAATACTCCACGTCTGTGTGATTGAAGAGCAGCCATGTAAGGAAATTAGATGCCAAAATACAGAACGCGGAGCGTATCATCAGTGGATGCATTAAAAGTACACCCCTGCTATGGTTGTCCGTGCTGAGCAGTGCTGCCCAGCCTCCGGTAGACATAAACTGCTTCTTGGTTCTTCAGTTGAAGAGGATTCAAAGTGAACCATAATTCCTGGAGTGTAAGGACATAAATAAATGTCTTGTGACTAGGGCCTCCTGTCGGGTAGACGTTCGCCGGGTGCATATCTTTCGATTTGACGCCACTTCGGTGACTTGCGCGTTGATGGGGATGAAGTGATGATGATTAGGACAACACAACACCCAGTCCCTGAGAGGAGAAACTCTCCAACCCGGCCAATAATCGAATGCGGGCCCTTAGGATTGAGATTCTGTCACGCTGACCACATAGCTACCTTGGGCGGACTGTAACGATATTACTCATATGTCACTAAGGACTTTGAGGTCCAGAAAACCCCTATTAGCCTTAAGCCTTTTTTACACGCTGAACGAAAGTCTTCAAGAAGGATTATAGTCCACTGAATCACTCCAAGCGTACTAGGCCCGAACCATAAACTCGTACAAGATCTTGTCGTAGCGTGTTTAAATGATAAACGTAAACACAGAGTACCGCTACTAGCATAACAGTGCCAAAGTCGTGATTTCGCATTAGCGTGTCATTAATTATTTGTGAAATTTACACAGATTTAAAACTCCCGTAAAAATATTTACGAACAGTGCACTGTACTCACTTGCTCAGGAAGTTCATTGTGATAACGAAACGAACGTAAACAGAAACAAAACTCAACATGCGGTAAGTGCACCAGAAAGTAATATGGCAGACTCATCACTTAGCTGATACGTGATCGTAGTAGACAGCTACTAGCTCGCACATGCATAGTGAGACCACTAGTACCGAATTTAGAACTGGTCCATTCCTTTGTCCCTCCAATTATTACTACTAACGTGATCATAATGGAGAGCCTGTTCACACGACAGACGGCTGCCATTCACGTACTTGGTTGTTAATCGATTACAAGTTTGTTCATCGTGTAAAACAGGCATTAGCGGAGCAACTACTAAACACTGCTTTCAACATCATTGTGCACTGGTGGACAGAGCTGAGCCGACAACTTGACGATTCACTGGCCCACTTCCGACCCCACACGAAGACCTATTGGGTTCGAACTTCCCCGCCGAAAGGTGAAAGCGCTTACCAGTATTCGAACATCACATGGAGCCTACCAGGACTTTCTGTACAAATGGGGAAAATCCTCAGCCATTTGTGTGACTGTGGTGCACTGCGTCAGATAGCTGACAACATTGTGCGTGAGTGCAACATCAGGGCCTACCTGGGACCAAAACAGTTCCATATGTACTGAAGGATGCGGTACTTTCCTGGATAGATGGCTGCGACATTACCACAAGTGCAGTTTAAAACGTTCGCGGAATCACCACTAGATACCAGCGCTAGTACGACCAGTTTCCTGCACAATAATACACCATCCTTTGTGAGTAAACACGTGGCGTGTCAGTGATCTGTGATGCGGATGTTGCCCTGTTGTTGTTCCCGTGTAGTGATTTGCGAAGATGGAATAAATTGAGATTCGAACAGTGATTAAGTACTTCGTAGAGAAAGGTATGACAGCAAAGGAAATTTATACCAATTTTCAGGACACACTAGGGGACTTCGCAACTGTTGCTAAATGGACAAACGAGTTTAAAAATTTGGTCGGGGCAGCTTAGACGATGATCTACATAGTGGTCCGCCAAGATGTGCCATTATCCCAGAAATTATTGTAAAAGTGTGTAAAATGAAAGTGTGAGAAATTGTTGAAGCTGTAGGAATGTCATCTGAACAGGCATATCACATTTTAACAATGAAATTGGATATGAAAAAAAATTATCTGCTAGATCTGTGCCGCCAATATTATCGCCGGATGAGAAACGCATCAGAATGAAAATATCTGAATAATAATTTGACCCGTTTTCATAGCAACCAACAAGATTTTTTGCACGGTATTGTGATCACAGATGAAACTTGGGTCCTGTGCTGTACCCCAGACACAAGACAACAGCCAAAGCAGGAGAAACGTGTTGATTTACCACCACCGCCACTACTACTACTACTACCACCGCTACTACTTAAAATGGCAAAGACAATACGGTCTGCTGGGAAGGTTATTCGTCTGTTTTATAGGATGCGAAAGGGATTCTTCCACTGGTCAAACAATTACGGGACAGTACTACGCTAACCTTCTACACCAACTGTAGTGTGAGACACGCGAAAGAAAGCCAGGACTGGTAAGAAAGAAAGTTATCTTTCAACAATTCAATGCTCGCACATATAGAGGAGTTGTTGCCATGGTGAAAATACATGAACTGAGATAACCACTGGTGCCACAGCTGTCTTATTTGCCTGATTTGGCCTCATCAGACTTCCATGTCTTACCCATGCTTAAAATTTTCCCCGGTGGACGGATATTCTCTTCAAACGAAGACCTATAGCAGAAGTTGACGGGTATTTTGCAGGCCTGGTGGAATCTAATTTTTGAAATTGGATCACGGCATTGGAACATCGCAAGACCTGGTGCATTAGTGGTACAGTGACACTACATTGAAAAAGAAAAAAGTTTTACTGAGTAATTCGTTTCTTTCTATTCCATTCCGAAAACTTTTCAAATTATCGTTGTATAGCAGGATTATGCTTGCTCTCCACGTTGCTTGTTCCTTTATCCAGGCAACTTTATTAGCGTAAATTTATTGTTCATTTCATTGTTCTTTTTGTTACTTACCTTATTTTCCATTTTAATGTTGTTTTTATTGCTGACTTTTATGATCATTCAACTTCTCACTTTAATGTATATCCTACTTTTCCTGGCCATTTTACAGTTCATTTCATCACACATTGTGCTCCTCAATTTTACTGCATGTTTTATATCTATTTTGTGTTTTATATACACAAAACTTGATGTACTTGTTTTCTTAGCTGCACTAATGAAGTAATTTAAATGCTCAATGTACCAAGAGTTTATACCACATCAAAAATAAATATTACTTTTCCCTTCCTTTCGCGGACCTGCACACTTTTCATGAATCCAAATTTTGCATTTGCTGCATCTCAACATTTATTCCAGTTACTCTTCCTCAAACAGCTTCCTAAACCGTTCCTCTGTTTACGAATGAGTTTCTCTGATGGATTTCCAGCAGAGTCTTCAGAACATTTCCTTTTCCAGATTCCTTCTCGTTTTCTGTGGTAAGCTTTAGGGTGATCGTCAGCTCACAAGCTTCTTGGCTAGGCCTTGGAAGTTCTGCTTAGAGCTTTCACAATTTCTTTTGGATTCTGCGATATTTCTTGAATGGATTCAGCCAACTTTTCGCCTACGATGGCTTCTTCTGTACTGAAATTGTGGGACAATCACTTTCGTTCTACAAGGTCGAATGCAAGTTTTCTTAGGTCCGACATGCTTAAATCGATAATCTCTTAAAATGTAAGAATATGCTCTTCTAATTCGTTTCCAGCTTCTCTGGAAAATTCTTTACTGCGTCTAAAACTCTTATATTCTCGTTTTTGCATTTTTGTCGTTATTTTCAGCTTGCCTGTTGGCTTAGGCACATTTTATGTGAGTGCACATTTATTTAATCCATATCCATATTTGGATATACTGTTACAGTTAAATGCTATTCATTTTTGCTACAGTTTCCACGGATGTTGGATGCCGTATTGTAATACAAAATAATTATTTAATTAATAACTTTGGATAAAGAACACGTTAGAAAATTCACTGATAATGTTAAGCTATGTTTTTGAAGCTCACTATACCAACAAGTTTCTTAAATTGTACCCGTAAACTATCGGAAACTTACAGTGGTACATATTAAGTAAAGTCCCTGCTTTCTCTTTGTTAGTGTCCTACAAACCAACCAGAACGAATACTTCCATGACTGCTTGAAATTAAAGT
Organism: Schistocerca serialis cubense; assembly: GCF_023864345.2. Classification (NCBI taxonomy): domain Eukaryota; kingdom Metazoa; phylum Arthropoda; class Insecta; order Orthoptera; family Acrididae; genus Schistocerca; species Schistocerca serialis. The sequence goes on along the minus strand of NC_064640.1, from coordinate 984,852,677 downwards.
TATTACGTATATATACAACCATAAATAGGACATTTTGTTGACACTTGCCTTATAACAGTAATCCACTTTGCCACGTACATAAAAAACTAAATAATCAAACAACAGATGGAAGCTACAACAAAATCAAAGCTGTATTCAGACCATCTGTTCCTCAACACATAGAACTTATAGTTGGCAATATCGCTCCAAGAATCACAAATTCAGCGCTGTCCTTACTAATTGGGTAGTACAAGATGTATGAATTTTGTAGTAGAGGTACAAATTAGGAGACGGCACTACACAGGGTATAACAAAAATGTACAGCAAAAATTACAGGACATATTATTCGCACATAGGTGAAGAAATTATATGAACAGCGGTCTTGAAACGCTTCATTTCCATTTTACAACTCATTTTCTCCATCTCATTAATCATGGGAAACACACACGATCAGAACGTACCAGCATACCACATGCAACTGTTTCCCACAGGAGATGTTCAGAATGCCCTCCGTGGGCATTGATACATGCATCATCCCACTGACGTCATGAAACTTTGGTGCCTTGATGTATCCCTAGAGTATTGCCTATGGTTTCGCAGCCTTCCATAATACGGTCACAATAAACAATACAGTACACTGATGTGCAGACAAGAAATCAATTTGTAAACTTTCCAAATAACACATAGCACAGCCTACAGACCTGCTCGCAAAATAATGCAACGGACACGCAAACAACGTGCGCAGGCACCATCTGCCGCCCCCTGTGCACTGGACCACACAAGAGGCTACTGCACACGCTCCCAGATGTCAGGATGCATCAGCAGCTGCCAAGCCACGCACAGGTGCTCCTTCGGGTCCCTCAAGCGTGAGGTAGCGGCATCCCTTTCATACTTGACACCTGAGAAATTCTTCTCGAAATACGTGGTCACCTAGGCACCGCTGCTGACACTATCGGACGGGGTTGAAGATTTATTTGCAGAGCACAGATGCTCCAAGGTTTGGCGCGTGTCGACGCCGCTGCCAGCCACCGCCGGATACAGCCAGTGCGAGCCATCGCTCTTACGCCGCTGCTGCCTACAGCAAGGAGGTGAAAGTTGGGTCTATTGTCGGGTATACAGTTAGAGTTCTTCAACTGTTATACTGACATCACAGAACTCCAAGGCGCACTCACGTCGGCCCCACAGTCCAGAAGCCTCTGGGAAGCATGTGTGTTTACCATTCCTGATGCGATACCTTTGGATACTGACGTCACAGAATAGCACAGGGTGCATTGTTCCTAGCGATCCTAACGGGACGTGCAAGCTGCGTCTTGCTGTGCACTCATATCCAGCGTGGTACATGTGTGCGCATGTAGAACCAAGACCGCTTGTGACAGTAACATATGGTAGTTGTCGGGATCGGTTTTTTTTTAACATCTGGTGGTTTCTAAGACGATTAAACCTCCCTTTTTGAGACACGGTGGTAGCACTTGCAAGAAAAACATATGAGACATGTCCACCCATCAATTATTTTCGGTCAGTATTGTTTCATATCGCCAGAAATCAGTCATTGCTTAAGTATTATACTTAGTAGTAGGAGGTGCGTCATAGGTTTGCCTTGAGCATCGGGCTTATAAAGTATGTTTTTGTGTTCTGAGATGTGCAAAAAAGGAAACGACTATGTCTAGTTGTAAGGAAGGTATGGATTTGACGTCGAGCACTGTGATAGCACAGGGAAGAGTATGTCAAGCCATAAGAACAGAACTGATATTTCTATTTCCAGAGCCATAGCCGTCAACTGGTTTGTATTTTCAATACTTCGCTCATTGTCGAATATCGTTCAGCTGAGACGGCGATCGTAACATTGAGTTGTAAGTACAGGGATAAAATATATACGTGACCGATTTCATAGCATGATGATTCTACGTGTGCGTGCTTGGCTCGTAGCGCCAGTGACCTGTGTGGGGATGATTCATGTTTCTCGTTAATGATAGGAGCTGTCCGAATGGAGAGACCTGTTGGAGTGTAGGAATGTAGATGGCATAACCGTGTTGTAATCTAGACGACTGAATAGCAAACTAATACTTAGTATGTGTTGGATAGCTTTCATGATTGTGTGGAAATTTTAGAAGATTGAATATGGAAATGTGTTTTCGCTGGACCGTTATTCCCTCCCATGTAAATTGCTTCTGCATATTTCGCGCCTTTATTTAGTTGAGAGAAGGTCGATGGTGGTGTGTGCATCTAGCATGTGGAAGACACGTTTGCTAGTTCTCTAGACATGAGGACATCTTAGTTGATCTTGTAAATTATAGGGATGATTTGGAATCTGCTACGTCACTGGCGTATTAGTGAGTGGAGATATCAGTTTTCTCTATTTTTTCGAGTTTCCGCGTAAATGCCTTCACAGACGTGACAAGTTTCTAGTCAGTCAGTGGTTTACAGCACGCCCCACCTAGCTAAAGCTTCGGGTTTGTAGAGAAATCATTTCCAGTCTTTACCTTCGAAATTATGTTGCGCCAGCTATCAGTAGAGTACTGCTGTGTGCTTGATATCGAGAAGTACCGCGAAAATGGTATAATATTATGGCAAACCATGTGTTCTTGTAGTCCCAGAGTCTGGAAATGCGTGTAGAAAAAGCAAGCAAGCAGGGCTGGACCACAAACAGTAACGCGTTTGTGCCGAGGGGGAACGAGCCCGAATTTGTAGAACAGTTCTGAGGGTGACTTCAGTCCGCTGAGGACGCTCTAGTCACCTGTTGGGGCTGGATAACTGCTGACCTCGTAGGGAAATATATAGTGCTGTGAGGAGTGTATACGGTGATGTCTGTCTTCACAGTATATGTACAAATGACTTAAAAGAGCTGATTTTGTATGGCGCAGGATACGAATTGTATGTTTACTACACAGACACAGTATTCGGTGATTTGTTGCTGGGTTGGAGATCTTTTTCGCACTCTAATATTCCAGCTCCTGTCCTCAGTGGGAGAGCAGTGTAACTGAATAAGAGTCTTTCCGTATTTGACGATATGAAGGCCACTTTGCAGGGTTTAATTGTCAGTACAATATGGTGATCTGTACAAAATATAATCATAATGCTGTATTCATTCACAAGACATCTTTGTACTAGGAGCGTCTACAGACTGATTCGAACAAGATGGAGACAAGGTATGAACAGTGTGTTCTGAGAAAGCAAGTATTCAAGGACAAGTGGAAGCAGACCATCCATCTCTGGCAGGGATGCCGTCACTCATTCACCACTGTGGCATTAGGACATCTTCAGACCTGTAGCTGTAGGACACCGAAAATTCTGGCCATTATTTTCTCTTCTGTACGACAGTGCTTCGAATTCTGTTTCTGTAATTGTTCTGATTCCCCCAACCCGTTTGTGCTTAGAGTGTCCTCTCTCTCGAAACAACAAGAATGCTTTTATGAGTAATGGTGTTTTCGCAAGCTTGCACAGTCCTTTAGCGGTGAGAACATTTAACGTATATTGATAGCAGGATGAATGTTTCGCATGATTGTCAGCCACGCTGGGTACGCGTGTACAGCTAGATGCAGCTTGCATGTCCCATTAGGATTGCTAGGAACAGTGCACCTATTCTGTGGCATCAGTGTCCGCAGATATATCAGCAACGGTAAACACACGTGCTGCCCAGAGGCGTCTCATGTCTGAGACCAGCGTGAGTACGCCTTGGAGTTCTGTGACGTCAGTATAACACTTGAAGAACTCTAACTGTATACCCGAAAGTAGACCCAACTTTCACCTGCTCGTTGTATGTAGCAGTGGCTTGAGAGCTGCGTACGGTGGTGGCTCGTGGCGGTGACGAGGCGCCCGCGCCCTTGGAGCATCTGTGCTCTGCAAATAGGTATTTGACCCCGTCCGGCCATATCAGCTGCAGTGCCTAGGTGATCACGTGTTTCAAGAGGAATTTATCAGGTGTCAAGTCTGAAAGGGATGCCACTGCCTCATGCTTGAGGGACCCGAATGAGCACCTGTGCATGGCTTCTCAGCTGCCGGTGCATCCTGACATCTGGGAGCGTGTGCAGTAGCCTCTTGCGTTGTCCAGCGGATAGGGGGCGGCAGGCGGTGCCTGCGCACATTGTTTGCGTGTCTGTTGCACTATTTTGCGAGCAGGTCTGTTGGCTGTGCTCTGCATTACTTTGACAGTTTACGAGTTGCTTTTGTGTCTGCATATCAGTGTACTGCATTATTTGGGAGGAGTTTGCATGTCTGTGTGCTGTGTACCGAAATATTTCGGTAATTAGGAGTTATTCGCGTGTCTGCAGAGCGTTATTTCAATAATTTATGAGTAGTTTACAGGTCTGTAGGCTGTGTGGCATGACCCCAAGCATGTCAGAGCATGTGTTTTGTATCTGTGTGATAAATATACTATCTAAACTCCATTCTTAAATAATTTGTTCCAAAATAAATAAAGTACACTCCTTCCTCTCTCAAGCGGCGCATTGCAGGCTGAGTCATTTTCACCTCCAGACCGCCATCTTAAGTTACATCACTGAACAGATGACAGTGTTCTGGTGGCGGTACTGTGTACTGGGTGAGTTGGCCTCTGGACCCCATGCCAACCACACTGTATCCCTCCATTTTCTTCCGCCATTTTGGATTACGTCATGGAATTGATGGTTCAAATGGCTCTGAGCACTATGGGGCTTAACATCTGAGGTCATCAGTCCCCTAGAACTTAGAACTACTTAAACCTAACTAACCTAAGGACATCACACACGTCCATGCCCAATGCAGGATTCGATCCTGTGGTCGTAGCAGTCGCGCAGTTCTGGACTGAAACGCCTAGAACTGCTCAGCCACAACGACCAGCCAAGGAATAGATGACAGTGCCCTCTGGTGACAGTACTGTGTAGTAGGTCAGTTGGACTCCGGACCCCATGGCGAATACGCTGGATGATGGTAGTGCCTAAAATTGTTTAAATAAAGGCTGGTGCATGTTTCAACAGTTGATGATTAGCAAGTGTGTTTGCAGGGTGTTTAGATGGATTATTATTTTGTCAGTTTATGAGTTGTTTGGCTCTCTGGACACAAATGTATTGCATGATTTACTGGTTGTTTTCAGGTCTGTATACTGTGCAGTGCATTATTTAGACAGTTTACAATTAGCAAGTGTGTCTGCAGTACATTATACATGGGTTATTTCGGAAAGTTAGGAGTAGTTTACAAGTCTGTAGGCTGTGTGGCGTGACCATAATCATGTCAGAGTGTGTGTTTTGTATCAGTGTAATAAATATACTATTTCTCAAAATCCACCCCTAAATAAATTGTCCCAAAATAAATAAAGTACATCCCTTCTTCTCTCCAACAGCACAGCGCAGGCTGAGTCATTTTCCCGCCAACCCATAGGAAGAGGCTAGTGGAGGTAACCCAAGGGGCCTATTTTCCCGCCATTTTCTTAGGTGAGTAGAGGTGTGTTGCATTGTCCTGATGGAATTTGAACTTCCCGCAATTTTCTTCTTCTAGGGGAGGGGAGGATGGAGGGTTAGGTTAGTGGAGGTAGCCCTATTGACCTATCTTCCTGCCAAAATTCAAATTTCCCGCAAAAAGCAGCTATCTTCGATGACGTAATCAGAGGACATCACAGCCGCCAACTTGGATGAGGTCATCGCCGCCATCTTGGATAACGATACTTTAGGGTGACACTCCATTTGTTCCCCTACTAACGTGTTTTCAATGTCCATTGCAAGCAGAGTAATATTATCATAATTACTTCTGTCCTTACGGAAGCCGTTTTATATTTGCGGGGGCACGTTCTCATGTTCCAACCACCATTCTCTGCGAAACTTGAGGGAGACGTTCGAATGTCTTACATATGCAGGACGACAGTGCAATAGGGCGATACGATGTCGCTTTACCAGGGTCTTTCCCAGGTTCAATATCTGAATCTTCCAGTCATCGGGAATGCCCCATCCCTCCAGACGTTCTTGAGGATGTTCACAAGAACACATTTTGCATCGTCAGACAAATTAAAAATTATGGAGTAGTTGATCTGGTCGTAGACAGGCGATGTGTCTAATGAGGACGTCAGGGCGCTGTGCAAGAGAGAATGGTATGGTTAACCGGTCTCGTAGATTGGCAGTGGCATCTGTCGCCACGAGATCAGTGGGTTCCTGCATGGCATTTGGAGGTGTTACAATGGCGGCAAACTCATCTATCCAGATCTGCAACCGCTTGAGAGGTACCAGTTTCCGTTTGAGCGAGTTCACCATCGACCAAATGCGTCCAACAGGAGTGTGCACAGATAGTTGTTCGCAGAACTTCCTCCAGTGGGCTTGAGAAAGCGCTTAATGGACGCATCCATCTGTTTGTAGGCAACATAGTTCTCCCACATGGTATGCTGCTTAAGACAACTGCAAGCCAGTCTCCGTTGCGCCACCCAATGTGAACATTCTGGGTCCCACTAGGGAACTGGGGATCAGCTGGTGCGAGTCATCATGGTCTTCTGTGGAATAGAATGCGGTGCTGCTACATTGACGTAATTCCTAAACATAATGTACCTTGCTGGCGTGGACACCACAGTCAGGTATGACGATAGCTGGCCATTTATTTGTGTGTCATACCATGACCAATCTGCATGCATAACGTTCCATTTACGAGATGGCTTATAGGCCTTCATAGGCTTTGCAGTGAAAGTTGATATAAGAAGAGCATAGTTATTAGATCCCATATGATAGGTAAGAGTAGTTCATATAACAAAATGACACCGAACACAGAGTCAAATCAATGGCTGAGAATCTCTGTCCAGATAACGGAAGAAACGTAGGGGATACATCATTGAGGGGGATAAGACTCAACTCATCGAGAATCTCAAGGGTCCCGTCATCCAACCTATCATTACAGGTAAAGACCCACAGTCTGTTGTATGCGTTAAAATCCCCACTGAATAAGAATGAAGGTCCCAACTGCCGAACCAGTGCGTACCATTCTTCAAAGGGAATATACGACCTTGGCTGGCTGTAAAGAGCCACAATGGTTTTGCGACCGATTGGAGTAGATAGCCTGGCTGCTATCACTTGAAGACCATCGATAGCCTCGTGGGATATCTGTTCCGGGGTGTGACACAGTCAATTATTAACAAAGAGGGCGACACCACCTCGACCATCTTTTCTGACCTGGCGGTAAACCTAGTATCCTCGAAAGCAGACAACAGAACCCAGTTGAACCACGTCTCTGAGATGGTAGCCACTGCTATCTTCCACGGCCAAAGCTCTTACTGAAGCACACATTTACTGGAAATCGCAGATTGTCCATTCCATTGAAGGATCCTAAAGCCCACCACAGCTGCTAGGCGTAAGTACGGTCATTAATCGTTGTTGTAGAGGTTGTATCTGTAGAGTGCCACGTGGCTGTGTCTTCACGTCTTCCAAGAGGTGCATGATAAAAGAGATAATCTTTTCGATGACATACTATCTACTATTACAAAGTAGCGGCGGTTGTTGACTGTAGTGTGGAGGATATGGGTTGGGTGGTAGTGGGGCTTGGGGGAGATGCTGTGAGACAGAATATTAGTGACGAATGTCTGAGAATCCCTGACGCCAGACTGGCCTAGGGACACTCCATTTCGATGAACCTTCTGTGTCAGAGGTAACACCCGATCTGTCTGTCAACTGGAAGTCATGTTGATGACGTGTGGTACGCTAAGGGAGAGAGCCTAACAGGGGCGACACTGGCGGCGGCGTTAGTTGCGTAGAAGGATCTCATAAAGCGACTACTGGTTGGGGTGAACACTTTGGAGGTAGAGGCGGGAAATCCAAGGGGTTTTGGGAGCTAGGAGGCTGGGGAAGAGCAGCGTAGTATGAGAGCTGGGGGCTACCAATTACCCTTCCCGACGTGGCGTGGGCTTTTTCACGTTGGACCTTTTTTTCATGGAGAGAGGCCGTGCATGAACGGTCCGTCACTGGGCGCGGACCAGTGCAGTTTAAACACGTCGGAAACGGCTCCCTACACGAATCCGCTGGGTGTGGACCACAGCACTTGCCGCATCGAGAATGACTTCTACATTGGCCTGCCCGATGATGAAAACGCCAACACTTTCGACATTGGATAAATGGAGCGACGTATCATTTCAGTGAACAACGCGTCTCCAGAAAAGCAACAGGGGAGGGCAGTGCCTGGGAGCGAAACACCACCAGACAGACTGGAATCGGTACCATTCTTTCAGTTTCAAATGGCTCTAAGCACTATGGGACTTAATATCTGACGTCATCAGACACCTAGACTTAGAACTTAAACCTAACCAACCTAAGTACATAACACACATCCATGCCAGAGACAGGATTCGAATCTGCGACCATAGCAGCAGCGATGTTCCGGACTGAAGTGCCTAGAACCGCTCGGCCACAGCGGCCGGATTCCGTTTGTTCGGGATGGGAATGATGTTCCGTAATGTATCGTTTGATAATTACGACAGGATATATGGTCTCCATTACGTCTATGATCTCCTTGTCAGTCAAGCTGATATCAACATCACGAATAATGCCATATGTATGGAGCAGGAAGTTGGTAATATAGACATCAAACTTACGATCTTTGAAAACAGAGTCTTCTATCAAAGTGTTTTGCAGCCGCAGTAGTTTTCAGTTTTATCTTGACTCTGTTTCTGACCGACGAACTAATTTCATCAATGTGATAGTTGAGATGAGAGTTATAAGAAAATAATAAATTGCCTACCGACATAAGGTGGAATTTGCCAACGTTCTTATCTAAGCTCCCCACAAAGACAATATAGGGGCCTGCATCTGATCGACTGTACCGATTTTATAACACTAGGCCATACGACCGCAGCAGTGGAAGTTAGCAGTTGACTCTGAGAACGTTCTGAGGTTGTCTGCATTGAACAATTCCTATAACGGGGATCCGAACCCGGTAACTCACGCATATCACAGTCTGGGACAGGAGGTGAGTCGACACACAGCCGTTTACTAATGGGACCACTTTCCTGCTGTTGACTTGCAGCTTCACTGGCTTCAAGCTCGAAGCTGGAAGGGTCCCTGGGATGGCTAACTCGCTGACTAACCTGATGCAACTGTTGTTGTAGGTGGTGATGTTGCGGGAGTTTCTGTTGTTGTACTTGCAACAGTTGAAACTGCTGCTGTTAAGCCAGTTATTGCTGCTGAAATTGCAACTGTTGATGATGGTGGTGCAGAAGCTGCTGTTCGGGTTGATGTTGTAGTTCCTGTTGTTGTTGTTGCTGCTGCTGCTGCTGATGCTGAAGAATCTGTGTATCCGAGAGTAGATCTCTGTTGGATCTCACCATGGTTGTATGGTTGTCGAACATCGGTAGCAACGGAACGTGTGTCGGTGCATGCTGATGGCAGATTTCTGGTGCCGAGTGTATGACCAGACCCGTATCAGGGGATCGGCCGTTTTACTGTAAACTATACAACACTACCGCCACGAACGTGTGATGAAGAAAACACACACGATATGGGGCCGCGCGGGATTAGCCGAGCGGTCTGAGACGCTGCAATCATGGACTGTTCGGCTGGTCCCGGTGGAGGTTCGAGTCCCCCCTCGGGCATGGGTGTATGTGTTTGTCCTTAGGATAATTTAGGTTCAGCAGTGTGTAAGCCGGCCGGAGTGGCAGTGCGGTTCTAGGCGCTACAGTCTGGAGCCGAGCGACCGCTACGGTTGCAGGTTCGAATCTAGCCTCGGGCATGGATGTGTGTGATGTCCTTAGGTTAGTTAGGTTTAATTAGTTCTAAGTTCTAGGCGACTGATGACCTCAGAAGTTAAGTCGCATAGTGCTCAGAGCCATTTGAACAATTTGTAGTGTGTAAGCTTAGGGACTGATGACCTTAGCAATTAAGTCCCATAAGATTTCACACACATTTGAACATTTTGAACACACGATATGTCGTACGCTACTCTGCACGTAAACGATTCTCCTCGAAAATCGACGGTATAAACAAGGAAATACGAGAAACAGCGCGAAGAGTACAAAGTGCCACACTCGTTCGCGAAACGTAAATAAAGCACGACCACACGGAGCGCATTAGGGAGAACGTCCGAATGCCGCGACAGGCGGAACCGAGCTGGTGTTCATTGCCACTGCAACGAGCCAAGTCTGTGATTAACTCTACGTATAACCCGTGGGCTTGCAACGGTCGTACTGACCGCTGGACCAGTTGATGTTACCTGTAAACACGCAATGACGTAGGTCACATGGCAACAGGGGTATGTAAAACAAAACACTAATGGTGCATAACGTAACCAGATGTCACCAAGGGTGCATGTTCCCCACGATTCCAATGATTCTAACGTTCTGTTCTTGTGTGTTTCTCATGATAGATGTGCTGGAGAAAATGAGCTGTAACACGAAAAGAGAATGTTTCCAAACCCATGTTCATGTGACATAATGTGATCGACTGCATCTGAGGAATGTAACCTGAAATTGGTGCCATACTTTTTGTTACACCTTGTAGGCAGCTCTCTCCATCTCTGTGCCAAAAAGTCTCTGGACATCTACTTTTTTTTTTTACAGCGAGTAAAACCTTCCGCTAAGTTCTTTTATGATGAAGGCAGAGTTTATTTCCGTTCTTCCTGAAACATAGAAAATAGTTGTCAGGGTTTTTGAATTTTGATCCGGCATGCAGCCGAGTTCTACGTTCAATATGATTCAGATTGGGACTGTGAGTAGGGTAATTCAGCATCTCAAGTTCACATGCTTCGTGGACAGGAGTTTCTGGGAAGTAGCACGACTGTGAAAAGCGATGAGTTCGGTAGTCGAGTAATAATGATATTCCTTTGCAACTGTTGATACGTATGTGGTAAGTGGTTGTTATCGTATGCTTTAGAATTCAGAAGTCTCTAGAAGCCAATTTTTTAATCTTACCAAAGATATGATTTAGTTTAGTGCTTCCCTTAACCTTTTTCTTCGTGATAACATCGCTATCAGTGAACTTCTACATCTACGTACATACTCCGCAATCCACCATACGGTGCGTGGCTGACGGTACCTCGTAACACAACTAGCACCTTCTCTCCCTGTTCCACTCCCAAACAGAACGAGGAAAAAATGACTGCATATATGCCTCTGTACGAGCCCTAATTTCTCTTTTCTTATCCTTGTGGTCTTTCCGCGAAATGTGTGTTGGCGGCAGTAAAATTGTACTGCAGTCAGCCTCAAATGCTGGTTCTCTAAATTTCCTCAGTTGCGATTCACGAAAAGAACGCCTCCTTTCCTCTAGAGACTCCCACCCGAATTCCTGAAGCATTTCCGTAACACTCGCGTGATGATCAAACCTACCAGTAACAAATCTAGCAGCCCACCTCTGAATTGCTTCTATGTCCTCCCTCAATCCGACCTGATAGGAATCCTAAACGCTCTAGCAGTACTCTTCTCAAAATTCTACCAATGAACCGAAGACGACTATCCGCCTCCCCCACAACTGCCATTACATGCTTGTCGCACTTCATATCGCTCTGCAATGTTACGCCCAAATATTTAATCGACGTGACTGTGTCAAGCGCTACACTACTAATGGAGTATTCAAACATTACAGGATTCTTTTTCCTATTCATCTGCATTAATTTACATTTGTCTATATTTAGAGTCAGCCGCCATTCTTTACACCAATCAGAAATCCTGTCCAAGTCATCTTGTATCCTCCTACAGTCACTCAACGACGACACCTTCCCGTACACCACAGCATCATCAGCAAACAGCCGCACATTGCTATCCACCCTATCCAAAAGATCATTTATGTAAATAGAAAACAACAGCGGTCCTACCACACTTCCCTGGGGCACTCCAGATTATACCCTCACCTCCGATGAACACTCACCATCGAGGACAACGTACTGGGTTCTATTACTTAAGAAGTCTTCGAGCCACTCACATACTTGGGAACCAATCCCATATGCTCGTACCTTAGTTAGGAGTCTGCAGTGGGGCACCGAGTTAAACGCTTTCCGGAAGTCAAGGAATATGGCATCCGTATGATACCCTTCATCCATGGTTCGCAAGATATCATGTGAAAAAAGGGCGAGTTGCGTTTCGCAGGAGCGATGCTTTCTAAAGCCGTGCTGATGCATGGACAGCAACTTCTCTGTCTCAAGGAAATTCATTATATTCGAAATGAGAATATGTTCGAGAAACCTGCAACAAACCGATGTTAAGGATATTGGTCTGTAATTTTGAGGATCCGTCCTTCTACCCTTCTTATATACAGGCATCACCTGCACTTTTTTCCAGTCGCTCGGGACTTCACGTTGGGCAAGAGATTCGCGATAAATGCAAGCAAAGTAAGGAGCCAATGCAGAAGAGTACTCTCTGTAAAACCGAATTGGAATCCCTTCAGGACCTGGTGATTTATTTACTTTCAACCCATTCAGCTGCTTCACAACCCCAGGGATGTCTATCAGTATGTCCTCCATACGGGAATCTATACGAGACTCAAACGGCGGTATGTTTGTACGATCCTCCTGCGTGAAAGATTTCTCAAATGCTAAATTTAGAATTTCAGCTTTCGTTTTGCTGTCTTCCGTTGCCAGGCCACATTGTTCAGTGAGTGACTGGATGGAAGCCTTCGACCCGCTTACCGATTTTACGTAAGACCAGAATTTCCTTGGGTTTTCAGCAAGATCTTTTGCTAAGGTATGACGGTGGTAGTGGTTGAATGCTTCGCGCATCGCTCTTTCTACAGCAGCACGAATCTCTACTAACTTTTGCCTGTCCTCATTCTCCCGATCTTTCTTGTACCGCAAGTGCAACTGCCTTTGCTTCCTGAGCATTCTCCGAATTGCGCTGTTAAACCACGGTGGGTCTTTTCCGTCCGTAACCCACTTTTTCGGCACATACTTGTCCAATGCGTGATTTACAATGTGTGTAAAATTTGCCCATAATTCTTCCACGTCCATCGTACCGGAAGTAAATGAAGTCGATTCATTTACTAAGTGGGATACTATCAACTGCTTGTCTGCTCTTTCTAGTAAGAATACTCCCCTAGCCTTCTTGACCGAATTTTTAACTTTCGTAACCATAGTCGTAATGACAACATAATGATCACTAATCCCTGTCTCAACACTGACACCGTCGATGAGGTCTGGTCTGTTCGTGGCTACCAGATCTAAAATATTTCCATTACGCGTTGGCTGTCGATTTAGCTGCTCAAGACAGTTTTCGGATAATGTGTTCAAAAGTAATTCACACGACGGCTTGTCTGTACCATCTGTAATGAATCCATAGACATCCCAGTCTATACTAGGTAGGTTGAAGTCGCCTCCGACTAATATAGCATGATCCGGGTACTTCTGCGATACAGAATGTAGACTCCCTTTGAATGATTCTAGAACTGTGACGGTGGAACCTGGTGGCCGGTAATAACACCCCACAATTAACTTTATTTCCCCTAGCCCTGTTAAACGTGTCCAGATAACTTCACAATTACACTCTACTTCGACCTCAGTAGACACAATATTTTTGTCAACTGCAATGAAGGCACCACCTCCTACGGTGTCTAATCTGTCTTTCCGATACACGTTCCAACCCTCACTAAAAATTTCAGAACTTCCTATCTCAGGGTTCAGCCAGGTCTCAGTCACAAGAATAATTTGCGCACCACACGCTTCCTGGAGGGCAGTTAATTCAGGAACTTTATTCCGAACACTCTGAAAATTTACTGCTAATATCTTGATAGCTGAAGTGTCTTTACACTGAGTGCGTCCTTATTTCCCTGCCTGCACGTCGACTGGTGAGTGTTCATCAGGACACCTCGCACTACTGCCTAGCCTAAAAAACCCCCATGTGCACGCCACAAGTACTCTGCTACCCGAGTAGCTTGACTTTGGCACGTATTATACATGTGAAGTTTCCTTGACGGTATTCCCCAACTTGTAACCTTCTACAATCATACTATTCCAGTCTAACTCACTTTTCTCCAGTCATTCATTATAAGTGAAAATACTTCTGTACTGAAACTTCTTTGCACATTAAAACTGTGTGCCAGACCGTGATTCGAACCCGGTGCTCTACCAACTGAGCTACGCAAGTACTATTACCCATCCTCACAGATCTACTTCCGTCAGTACCTCATCTCCTACTTACCAAACTTCACAGAATTTTTCTTTAGTATCAATCCTGGAAAAAAGCATATTGCGGACACATGGCTTAGCCACAGCCTGGAGAACTGCTTCTAGATTTAATTTTCGCTCTGTAGCGGAGTGAGCACGAATATGGTAGCTCATTCGGTAGAGTACTTGCCGCAGGCTGTTTCAATCTGCCAGGAAGTTTTATATGAGCGCACATTCCGCTGCAGAATGAATTGAATCTCGATACTTCTGTGTTGCTGATGCATGCTACCTGCGCGGACATATCCTCGAACACACAGCTTGACGTAATAGAAAACACGTGCCCGCAGACATTTAGTCACACCGTCTGGAAGACTGTTGTAATGTCACTCGGTAGCATAAGTTTAGATCCAGAGTTACAGGGATGACCTGCGTCACTAGACAAAGCCTACCTCTGCATTTATACTCTGTGAATTACTATGAAATATACCGCGGTGGCTATTGTTATTTTCCAAATATTAAGGTTTCCTCGCAATCCATTTACTGATGGGAAGTTTGACGAAATAACTGCTTGTATGCCTCTATTCGATTCGTTATTGGTGTACTTTTCTCTGTACGATCCCTGCTGGAACGATATGTATGGGGCTGAAAAGGATTTGGAGTTTTGTAAGTAGTTTTTCGACGGAGGACGGCGTCTTTGTTAGAGGACCTGCCAGTTAAGATGTTGCAAAATTTCTGTTCGACTCTACTGATACGCAAATAAAACTGACTGGATACTATTCATAGCACTCTCTTTTCTGTACAATCGACGTTTCCTGTCAGTAACATCTGATAAAGATCCCATTCTCTTCAGCTGCATTCAAGTATCAGTCGCGCAAGTGTTTTGTACGCAATTTCTGCTGTAGACGAACTGTAGTTTTCCAGTACCCTACCATTGAGTATTGACCAGCCATTCGTTTTACCTACAACTGAAATTATGTGATCTTTTTTCTTTGCATGTGTCTGAACATCGTTTCTCCTAAATCCTAAATTTCTGTGCGACATGACTGACAAAATTTGTGACTCACCAACCGTGTAATCAAAGAACACTTGCCTTTGCGTCTCTTGAAGTCAAAACTTTAGATTTCTCCACATTAGCAGCTATTTGTTCTAAGCTAACATTTTGTTGAGATCTAAATAATATTACAACTTTTACGTGATAGAATTAACTCGTGGATACATGCATCATCTGTGAAAAGACTGAGATTGGCACCAATACAATCCACTAAGTCGTTAATATGTAACACGAATAGTAATGACCTTATTACGCTCCCCTGAGACAAAACACGTATTAAGTCAGTGTCCCGTGTGTTACGTATTCCAAATGGATGCATTGTCTTTAGAAAGCGTCGATATGGTACTGAATCGAAAGATTTGCGAAAACTGAGAACTCATAAGCAACCTGATTTCCTGTATACATGGCACGAAGATATTGTCCGTGAAGAGCGTGTCTTAGTTCTCGATACATCACACTGTCTGAAACGATATTGCTTTCCATGGATTCTCGTAGAGATAGATGTGAGTAACATAGGACGGTAGTTCTTTGGATCAGCTTTACTTTCTTTTTGTGTGAGGGTGTGACATACGTTCTTTTCCAGTCGCTGGGAATGTTTCTCTGCTCAAGAGATCTGGCGTAAATTGTGGTCAAGAGTGGAGCTAATTTATTTGATTCTGTATAAGTATTGACAGGTAATCCATTGGGACTTAGCAGTTTAAGTCAGTTTTCAACAATACCATTTCTTGCATCAATGGTGCTATAGAATGAGTCCAAAATTTCTTGCCTTTTCTTCGTGAAGGAAAATTTTGAAGTCAGATTTCAACACTCAGGCTTTTGTTTTGCAATTTCTCATTTCGCTTCCTGTCTCGCCCAGAAGTGTCTGGAGGCAAATTCTTGTGCCACTGACCATCTTATCATATAACTAAAATTTCTTGGAGTTTTCGGAGTAGTCCAAAAACAACATTTTGGTAAGGTAATTGTTGGAAGCTTTACGCATTGCCCTTCTGATGATCGAGCACATTCTATCATCAAATGTTGGCCCACTATAAGAGATATCTTCAAACATTTTTTAACCACAAGAGCTTTCCCAGCGTTCTGGATACAGAAACCAGTTAAGCCCCTATCTAAAAAAATGCATTGCTACAGCACCCTCTACCGACCTATTTGCATTCTTCCTGCATTGTCCAAGCCCTTAGAATATACAGTCCACAACCAGCTGACAAACTACCCAACTACAAACAGCCTACTGGACGGATATCAATCACGTTTCCTTAAACATCGCAGCACAATATTTGCCTCAGTAAAGGTAATAGATGACCCGAAGCTTGCCATGGACGTACAAAGGCTACTATTATGTGCTTTTCGACTTCAACAAAGCCTTTGACACTGTCGACGTCGACATTTTACTTACCAAACTTAGCATCCTGAACTTCTCGCAAAATGCACAGAAATGGTTTCGCTCATACCTAACATCTCGCCAGCAGTGCGTCATACCCGTCTCCATAAAACCACAGTGGAGCCAGCAGTATATGGCCTCTCACAAGGTTCGCTAAACTCTTTCCATTATATATCAATAAAGTGTCATCAGTTTTGTCTTACTACAAATACCACATGAACTCTGATGAACTCCCGTTTTTGTTATTGTGATCTTCAGTCCAAAGACTGGTTTGATGCAGCTATTCTATCCTGTGCAATCCTCTTCATCTCTGAGTAACTACTGCAGCCTAAATCCTTCTGAATCTGTTTACTGTATTTATCTCTTCGTCTCTCTTGACGATTTTTACCTCCAGGTTCCCTACAGTACTAAATTGGTGATCCCTTGATAGCTCAGAATGTGTCCTAAAAACCGATTCTTTCTTGTAGCCAGGTTGTACCGCAAATTTCTCTTTTCCCCAGTTCTATTCAGTACCTCCTCATTAGGTACGTAACTACCCTTCTAATCTTCAGTATTCTTCTGTGGCACCACAACTCAAAAGCTTCTTTTCTCTTCTTGTTTAAACTGTTTGTCGACTGTGTATCACTTCCATACACGGCTAAACTCCATACAAATACTTTCTGAAAGGACTTCCTGACACTTAAATCTATACTCTATGGTAACAAATTTCTCTTCTTCAGAAACGCTTTTCTTGCCATTGCCGGTCTACATTTTACATCCTCCCTACTTTGGCCATCATCAGTTATTTTGCTCCCCAAATAGCAAAAATCATGTACTACTTTAAACGTCTCGTTTCCTAATCTGATTCCCTCAGCATCATCTGATTTAATTCGACTACATTCCATTATCGTCGTTTTGCTTTTGTTAATGTTCATCACACATCCTCCTTTCAAGGCACTGTCCATTCCATTCAACTGCTCTTCCAAGTCCTTTGCTGCCCCTGACAGAATTACTGTGTCATCGGCAAACCTCAAAGCTTTTATTTCTTCTCCTTGGACTTTAATTCCTACTCCAAGTTTTTTCTTTTGTTCCCTTTACTGCTTGCTCAATATACAGATTAACTAACATTTGGGATAGGCTACAACCGTGTCTCAAAAAATGGTTCAAATGGCTCTGAGCACTATGGGACTTAACTTCTGAGGTCATCAGTGCCCTAGAACTTAGAACTACTTAAACCTAACTAACCTACGGACAGCACACACATCCATGCCCGAGGCAGGATTCGAACCTGCGACTGTAGCGGTCGCGCGGCTCCAGACTGTAGCGCCTAGAACCGCTATGCCACCCCGGCCGGCACCCTGTCTCACACCCTTCTCAAGCGCTGCTTCCCTTTTGGGCCCCTCGACTCTTATAACAGCCATCTGGCTTCAGTACAAGTTGTAAATAGCCTTTCACTCACCGTATTTTACCCCTGCCTCCTTTAGAATTTGATAGAGAGTATTCCAGTCAACGTTGTTAAAAAGCTCTCTCTAAGTCTACAAATGCTATAAATGTAGGTTTATCTTTCCTTAACCTATCTTCTCTGAGATTTCGTATGGTCAGCATTGCCTCCAGTGTTCCTACATTTCTCCGGAATCTAAACTGATCTTCCTCGAGGTCGGCTTCTACAAGTTCTTCCATTCTTCTGTAAAGGCTTCGTGTTAGTATTTTGCAGCCGTGACTTATTAAACTCATAGCTCGGTAATTTTCACAACTGTCAACACCTAATTTCTTTGGAATTTTAATTAGTGTATTATTCTTGAAGTCTGCGGGTATTTCACTTGTCTCATGTACGTACTCACCAGATGGAAGAGATTTGTCATGGCTGGCTCTCCCAAGGCTATCAGTAGCTCTAACGGAATGTTGTCTACTCCCAGGGCCTTCTTTCGACTTAGGTCTTTCAGTGCTTTGTCAAATTCTTCACGCAGTATCATATCTCCCTTCTCATCCTCGTCTACGTTCTCTTTCGTTTCCAAAATATTGCCCCCACGTGTATCTCCCTTGTATAAACCCTCTATATACTCCTTCCATCTTTCTGCTTTCCATTCTTTGCTTAGGACTGGTTTTCCATATGAGCTCTTGATATTCATACAGGTGGTTCTCGTTTCTCCAAATGTCTCTTTAATTTTACTGTAGGCAGTATCTGTCTTACCCCTAGTGAGATATGCCTCTACATCCTCACATGTGTCCTCTAGCCATCCCTGCTTAGCCATTTTGCACTTCCTGTCGACCTCATTTTTGAGACGTTTGTATTCCTTTTTGCCTGCTTCGTTTACTGTATTTTTATATTTTCTCCTTTCATCAATTAAATTCAGTATTTCTTCTGTTACCCAAGAATTTCTACTAGCCGTCGTCTTTTTACCTACTTGATACTCTGCTGCCTTCACTATAACATCCCTCAAAGCTACCCATTCTTCTTCTACTGTATTTCTTTTCCCCATTCCTGTCAATCGTTCCCTAATGTTCTCCCTGAAACTCTCTACAACCTCTGGTTCTGTCAGTTTATCCAGATCCCATCTTCTTAAATTCCCACCTTTTTGCAGTTTCTTCAGTTGTAATCTACAGTTCATAACCAATAGCTTGTGGTCAGAGTGTTGTGGTTGGCAGGAGAGCCAACACCATGTTACTAGAGGAGGCCGAAAGGCACGCGTTTCAGCTCACGCAAGTTGGAGTGAGGTCTGGAACAGGACAAGGAAATTAGAATTTAGAAAAAAGGACATAGCTGGTGGAATACTTAACTTTAATCCATTAATGGTGAACGTCGGTTTTGACGGTACATGATTCACAATATCAATAGTAACTGATAATGGCGCCTTGCTAGGTCGTAGCAAATGACGTAGCTGAAGGCTATGCTAATCTATCGTCTCGGCAAATGAGAGCGTATTTTGTCAGTGAACCATCGCTAGCAAAGTCGGTTGTACAACTGGGGCGAGTGCTAGGAAGTCTCTCTAGACCTGCCGTGTGGCGGCGCTCGGTCTGCAATCACTGATAGTGGCGACACGCGGGTTCGACGTATACTAACGGACCGCGGCCGATTTAAAGGCTACCACTTAGCAAGTGTGATGTCTGGCAGTGACACCACACAGAGTCCACATCTGCGTCTGGAAATGTCTCACAATTTAAAACCTGGTTCTTAAATCTCTGTGTTACCATTATATAATCTATCTGAAACCTTCCAGTATCTCCAGGCCTCGTCCATTTATACAACCTTCTTTCACGATTCTTGAACCAAGTGTTAACTGTGATTAAATTATGTTCTGTACATTCCGTATTCAACTACTACGTTTCCTTCTCTTCCTTTTCCTATTATCGAATTCCAGTCAGCCATGACTGTTAAATTTTCGTCTCCCTTCACTATCTGAATAATTTCTTTTATCTCATCATACATTTCATCAATGTCTTCGCTATCTGCGGAGGTAGTTGGCATATAAACTTGTACTTCTGTGGCAGGCGTGGGCTTCGTGTCTATCGTGGCCACAATAATTCGTTCACTATGCTGTTTGTAGTAGCTTACCCGAACTCTAATTTTTTTTCGTTATTAAACCTACTCCTCCATTACCCCTATTTGATTTTGTAATTGTAACCCTGTATTCACCTGACCAGAAGACTTTTTCCTCCTACCACCGAACTTCACTAATTCCCACTATATCTAACTTTAACCTATCCATTTCCCTTTTTAAAATTTCTAACCTACCCGCCCAGTTAAGGGATCTGACATTCCACGCTCCGATCTGTAGGACGTCACTTTGCTTTCTCCTGATAACGACGTCCTCCTGAGTAGTCCCTGCCCGGAGATCCGAATGGGGGACTATTTTACCTGCGGAATATTTTACCCAAGAGGAGGCCATCATCATTTAACCATACAGTAAAGCTGCATGCCCTCGGGAAAAATTACGGGTGTAGTTTCCCGTTGCTTTGAGCCGTTCGCAGTACCGGCACAGCAAGGCCGTTTTGGTTAGTGTTACAAGGCCAGATCAGTCAATCATCCAGACTGTTGCCCCTGCAACTACTGAAAAGCCTGCTGCCCCTCTTTAGGAACCACACGTTTGTCTGGCCTCTCAACAGATACCCCTCCGCTGTGGTTACACCTACGGTACGGCTATCTGTATCGCTGAGGCACGCAAGCCTACCCACCAGCGGCAAGGTCCATGGGTCATGGGGGGAGGCTTGCAATGTCAATCACTGAAATGCGTTACCTAGACAAACGTATTCACGAAATTTCATTACTCTACATTAATTATTTTTTGGTGTTGCGATTTTTTTTGTCAGTGTATGCCAAACACAATATCACATACTCAAGCCACACACTTCATGGCATCGACCAATTCGCATGACGTTTGCACATGACCTGGTTTAAGGTAACACATACAAATTACGAAAGCTTAAAGGATAATAGACACTGACTAGCCAAAACATTATGACCATCTACTTAATAACTTGTTGGTCCATATCTTGAAAGCAATAAGTCGCCGATTCTGAGTATCATGGATTCGATAGTTTGTTGTACGTTTTTGGAGCTGTGTCGCAACGAATGTCCACGCACATGTCGTGTAATTTCCTTAAGCAGTGGGCCGCCGGTTTGTGTACGTGATGATGACGCCTTATAGCGGCCCATAAGGGTTCCATTAGATTCACATCAAGCAAATTTCGTGGCGAAGACATCAACTTGAGTACACTATCATCCTACTGAAACTACTGTAGCACGGATCTGGCTTTGAGACTCGGACAATTATACTGCTGGAGATGACATCGCTGAGGCACGCAAGCCTCCTCAATAACGGCAAGATCCATGGTTCATGGGGACGGGATCCGCGTACTAAACAAATAAACCAGAAGACAGCTATTGAGTCTCGAAACTGGCCTATGTGCACCATCAAAAAGGGCGCAGCATATAGGGTTAAAGCTCAATCCATCCACAACCCAAGTGGTTATTTTACGCTCATTAGCGCGAATTATCGAGAATACCTATCACCTTTAGCCCTAAATGGGACATATATCAGCTTCTCTATTTCAGCAAAGAGTCTAGGAGTAATAATAGATGAAGATCTAAAATGGACTGAGCTCGTAACTGCAATGTGCGAGAAGGCATCAGCAGCTCTCCATGCCCTATAAAAATGTAGCAAGATCTCTTGACATGAAAACGAAACATTTCCTCGACCTTGACGCTCTTGTCTGTACAACAATGCAGAAACATCCTTTCCCATCCGAGACCAAACCTATTATATTAGAGAACTGAATAAGATCTACAGCTTCAGAAAACAGTCAATGGAATATCTACGAAAGCAACAATAATAACTGCCATTATTCCTGTACGCACTCGTTACCCCTGTACATCCTTCTTTCCAACCAGGTCTTCCTAATTTCACCATGTCCTTTGCTAGCTTACCTTTCCTTTCCCCAACTCTCGCTATATCAGAAAACACCCATTTGTATACCTATAAATTCTTTTCATATCTGCCACTATCATTATTGTTATTATTGTCATTATTATTATTATTATTATTATTATTATCATTGTAACACACGTTACAGGTCTTTATCAGAAAACGCAAAGCATTTATGACTACTTGTTCTTATTGTTCTTCCAGTACCCTTTCATTTGTTCGCTAAAGGCTCTCTTCCTTTCTTCGGTCTTTGGGCTTTAGGTGCTGTCTTCTCTGACATTACTTTCTACTTGTGCATTTTGTGTCTATAGCCGCTTCTGCCTGTAGATCAATTTTGACTTGTGCCACCCAAGGTGTAGTGGTTTTGAGCCTCTGTGTGTATCTGAGTATTCTGTTGGTGAGTCTGGTCTGTGGGAATCTGCTGATGTGGCCGTAAAATTTTAGTCGCCTTTTTCTGATGTCCGCTGCGAGGTTCGACAACTTCTCTGTGGTGTCTCTGGAGTGAAGCCTGTACCCTTCATCTGTGAGTTTTGGTCCAATAATTTTCCTGATAGTTTTTCTTTCCTTTGTGAGGATCTACTCTAGGCCGCCCTTGGTGTGCACCGTCAGTCTCTCGCAGGCGTGTAGCACCTCAGGTTTGATTACAGTATTGTAGTGACGAATTTTGATGGAGGTGGACAGAAATTTTTTGTTGTAGGTACCCTGTGTTTTATATAAGGCCCTCTTCATCTTCAGTAATCTGGTGTTTTGCGTGATTTGCTTCCTAGGTATTTATAATGTGTTGCTCTGTTGATCTTGCCATATTTTGTGTTTTAATTCAGTATGTAGAATTTCGTGCAGAAGAACTCGGCTTTTTGGAAGGAGATCTGTAGCGCTACTTTTTCTGCACACTCTTTGAGTACTTCTTCCTGCCTGACTGCTGTGGTTTCGTTGTCTGCAAGTGGTGCCAGGACGTCCGCGAAGACTAAACAGTCAACTTTCAGTTCATCCTTGGAACGTCCTAGTCGCACTGGCTTCCGGTATCTTTGTAATATCAGCTCTTTCTCCCATTCCTTAATGACTTTGTCCAACACTAGGTTGAAGAGGAGTGGTGAGAGACCATCACCTTGACGCACGCCTGTCCTGATCTCAAAGAGTTCAAAGATTTCCCCCGAAAATTTCACTTTTGATGTCGTATTTGTCAGTGTCTCTTTGGTCAGTCGCAGTGTCTTGTTGTCCAAACCTTGTTCGTGTAGGATGTTGAACAATGACTTGCTGTCAACGGAGTCATATGCCTTCTGAAAGTTAACGAAAGTGCATATGATTGGTGTATTTCTGGGGGCTTTGATTTTCAGCATAGTCTTCAAATTTAAAATTTGTTCTGCTCAGGAGCAACCAGGTCGGAAGCTCGCCTCGTACTCGTCGATCTTGTGTTCCAGCTGGTCCTGTGTCCTTTTGAGTAGGCATGCTGAAAGGATCTTATATGTGAATTGTAGTAGGGAAATGCTCCTACAGTTGTTTACGTCTGTACGATCGCCTTTTTTATGTAATGGGTGAATCAGTGCGCATTTCCAGTCATCTGGCAGCTTTTATGACGTCCAGATGTCTGTGATAATCTGTGCGAGTTCTCTAAGTGAGCTTCGTCCGAGGTTTCTCAGTAGTTCGGTCACTATACCGTCTTCATTATTATTATTATTATTGTTATTATTATTAGTGGCAGCAGCAGGAGTAGTAGAAGTACAGCCAGTATTAACTTTGTTAGTTCATAGTGTTATTTACTCAAATTGTCACTGTAGACACTCAAATCATTTTAATACTATATCTCGTATTAAAACTGTCGTTTATTAACTAACGAGGATGTAAAAAAGGAACTAGATGTGTGAAACTCTGGTCCAGTCTGAGAGAGGGCATGGTGGTCCTAATCAGATTAGATTACATGAATAAATAAAAAATAAATAGTAGCGGAGTTACGCTTTAGACTCTCAATATTCTGAAACTACGCTGTTTCTTAAGAAGCTTCCTGATATTGAAGGTATACCAAGGAAGTAATAGAATGTAATTGAATTAAATCAGGCGATGCTGAGAGAATTGAGGTAGATTAAGAAATGACGCACTAAAAATAGTAGACGCATTTTGCTATTTGAGCAGCATAAGAACTGACAATGGCCGAAGTGGAGAGAATACAAAATGCAGACTGACAATAGCAAGAAATGAATTTCTGAAAAAGAGAAAATTGTTAACATTGAATCAAAATTTAAATATTGCGAAGTCTTTCGTAAAAGTATTTATCTAGAGTGTAAATGGTTCAAATGGCTCTGAGCACTATGGGACTCAACTGCTGTGGTCATCAGTCCCCTAGAACTTAGAACTAATTAAACCTAACTAACCTAAGGACATCACACACATCCATGCCCGAGGCAGGATTCGAACCTGCGACCGTAGCAGCAGCGCGGCTCCGGACTGGAGCGCCTAGAACCGCACGACCACCGTCTAGAGTGTAGCCTCGTGCGGTTGTGAAAGGTCGACTACAAACAGTTCACTTAAGAAATGAATAGGAGCTTTTGAAATGCGCTACAGAAGAATGTTGTAAATGAGATAGGTAGATCGAGTAGCTAAAGAAGAAGAACTGGGGGAAAAAGAAATTTATGGCACAATTTGAGTAAAAGAAGGTTTCAGTAGATAGGACACATCCTTAGGCATCGAACAGTTGTCGTTTTGGAATTGGAAGGAAGTTTCTTTTCGTGTGGGGAGATAAAAACTGTAGAGTGAGACCAAAACTTGAGTACACTAAGCAGGTGCAAATGGGTGTCGGTTGTGCGAGTTATGCAGATATGAAGGGGCCTGCACGGGACAGACTAGCAAGGAGTCTTCAGACGGAAGACCGTAACATCAGCCAAGGGCAATTTCCACCCTCTTTCTTTATTCTCTTACATAGTACTATTCTACAGCTTCGTCGACTATGCGTTTCGATAAGAACCATAGTTTCTCTCCACGTTCATTGTCTAAATGAAATGGTTTTAGCTCCTGGCTGGGGAATGAGATGTACATCTACATCTACATACATACTCCGGAAGCCACCACTACTAGTCGTTTCCTTTTCTGCTCCACTCGCAGATAGAGAGAGAGAGAAGAAAACGACCGCGTGCCTCCGTACAAGCCTTAATTTCTCTCATCTCATCTTCATAGACCTTGCGCGAAATATATGTTGGTGGCAGTCAGCTTCAAATGCCACTTCCTACATTACTTCAATAGTGTACCGCGAAGAGAACGACGTCTTCCCTCCAGGAAGGTCGCGAAGCATTTCCGTAATACTCGCGCGTTGATAGGATAGAAGCTACAGGTAACAAATCTAGCAGCCCGCCTTTCAATTGTTTCGATATCTTCCTTTAATTCGACATGGTGGAAATCCCAAACACTGAAGCAGTACTCAATAATGGGTTAAACTAGAGTTGTGCACGCGGTGTCCTTTACAGATGACGCACACTTTCCTAAAATTCTCCCAATAAACCGAAGTAGACCATTCGCCATCCTTACTATCGTCCTTGCGTGCTCATTTCATATCATACAGCCTGAAACTTTACATCTAGACATTTAAGCGATGTGGCTGTGTCAAACAGTACATTACTATTGCTGTTTCGAATAGTACGGGATTGTTTTTCTTACTCACTTGCGTTAACTTATATTTTTCTACACTATAAATTTTGCCTAAGTCATATTGTATCCTTACACAGTCACTCGATGAGCATACCTTCTAGGACATAACACTATCATCAGTAAACAGTCGGAGACTGCTACTAACTCTGGCCGTCAAATCATTTATGTACGGTATATAGACAATAAGAGCGGTGCTCATGCTCTTGACGATACCCTTATCTCTGCTTCTATTGCTTAAGAAGTCTTCGAGCCACTAACATACCGTTCTCGTATCTTCGTTAACAGTCTGCAAAGGAGTACTGCTTCAAACGCTTTCCGGAAATCTAAGATTATGGAACCTGCTTGTTGCCCTTCATCCACGGTTTTCGGGATATCATGGGGGCAAGCTGAGTTTCGCACGAGCGATGCTTCCTAAATCCACGCTGATTTGTGGACAAAAACTCTACCGTCTCAAGGAAATTTATTATATTCGAAATGAGAATGTGTTCAAGAATTCTGCAGCAAATTGGTGTTAAGGATGTTGGTATGTAATTTTGCGGGCCCGTTATATTACTCTTCTTACTAACAGGAGTCACCTGCGCTTTATCCATTTGCTTGGGACTTAGCGCCGAGCAATAGATTAGCGATAAGTACAATGCTGTAGAGCACCTACTCTTTATAAAACCGAACTGGGATTCCATCGATTTATTATCAACTCTTTCGGTTGTTTCTCTACACCAGAGATGCTTGGTACTATGTCCTCCACATGGGAGTCGAACGACGGTAGGTTTGCACTATTTCCTGAGTGAACGATTTCTTAAACGCCAGCTTTATAATTTCGGCGTTACTTTTGCTGAGTGAGTGGATAGAAGCGTTAGACCCACTTTGCGATTTTACGTAGGACTAAAATTTTATCGGATTCTCAGCAAGATCTATTGCTAATGTATGACGGTCGTAGTTGCTGTAAGCTTCGCGCGTCAATCATTTTACGCACGCACGAATTTCTATAAACTTTTTCCTGTCTTCATTTGCATGTTCTTTTTTGAACCGAGAGTGCAACAGTCTCCGCCTCCCCAGTAAGTTCTCAAGTTGTTATTAAATCACGATGGGCCTTTTCCGTCCGTAATCCACTTACTCGGCACACATTTCTCCAGGGCGCGATATACAATCCGTTTAAACTTTGCCCGTAATTCCTCGACATACATCGTCATGGTACTAACTGATATCCATTCATTTTCTAAGTGGGCTGCTAACAAGTGTTTATCTTCTCGTTCCAACAATATTACTCCCCTAGCCTTCGGGATGGATTTACTGAATCTAGTAACCATCGTAACTATGATGATATCATGATGACTAATCAGTGTCTGTATACTGGCACTGTCGATAAAGCCAGGCCTGTATGAAGCTACAAGGTTTACAATGTTTCCAAACCGCGTCTGCTACCGAACTAGCTGCTCCAGACTGTTTTCAGAAAACGTGTTCAATAGTACTTGGCCTATTCGTACCCCTTGCAATGCATCCATAGAGTCCCAGTCTATACGCGGTAGGATAAAGTCGTCTCCAACTAACATTACATGGTGTGGGTATTTCCGCGATTCTGCTTCTAGACTTTCTTTCAATGATTGTAAAACTGTGACAGCGGGTCCAGTGGCCGGTGAAACATCCGCTAATTAGCTTGAGTTGATCTAGGCTGGTTACTCGTGTCCATAGATACTGAAGCGCCAAAGAAACTGGTATAGGCTTGCGTATTCAAATACAGAGATACGTAAACAGGCACAATACGGCGCTGCGGTCGGCAATGGCTATATAAGACAAGAAATGTCTGGCGCAGTTGTTGGATCGGTTACTGCTGCTACAGTAGCAGGTTATCAAGATTCAAGTGAGTTTGAACGTGGTGTTGTAGTCGGCGCACGAGCGATGGGACACAGCATCTTCGAGGTAGCGGTGAAGTGGAGAATTTCCCGTACGACCATTTCACGAGTGTACCGTGAATATCAGGAATCCGGTGAAACATCAAATCTCCGACATCACTGCGGTCGGAAAAGATCCTGCTGTAACGGAACCAACAATGACTGAAGACAATCGTTCAACGTGACAGAAGTGCAGCCCTTCGCAAATTGCTGCAGATTTCAATGCTTGGCCATCAACAAATGTCAGCGTGCGAACCATTCAACGAAACATCATCGATACGGGCTTTCGGAGTGGACGGCCCACTCTTGTACTCTTGATGACTGCACGACACACAGCTTTACGCCTCGCCTGGGCCCTTCAGCACCGCCATTGGGCTGTTGATGACTGGAAACATGTTGCCTGGTCGAACGAGTCTCGTTTCAAATTGCAACGTGATGATGGACGTGTACGGGTATGGAGACAACCTCATGAATCAGGGGACTGTTCAAGCTAGTGGAGGTTCTGTAATGGTGTGGGGCGTGTGCAGTTGGACTGATATGGAACCCCAGAAACGTGTAAATACGATTGTGACATGTGACACGTACGTAAGTATCTTGCATGATCACCTGCATCCATTCATGTCCATTGTGCATTCCGGGGGACTTGGGCAATTCCAGCAGGACAATGCGACACCCCACGCGTCCATAATTGCTGCAGAGTGACTCCAGGAATATTTTACTGCGTTTAAACACTTCCAATGGTCACCAAACTCCCTAGACTTGAACATTATTGAGCATATATGGGATGACTTGCAACGTGCTGTACAGAAGATATCTCCACCCCGTCGTACTCTTACGGATTTATGGACAGCCTTGTAGGATTCATGAAGTCAATTCCTTCCAGCGCTAATTCAGACATTACTCGAGTCCATGCCACGTCGTGATCATGATGATGATGTTTGAATTTGTAGGGCGCTCAACTGCGCGGTCATCAGCACCCGTACAAAGTCCCAATTTTTACACAGTCCAATTTCTTTCACACTCCAATCTAGCCCCTGTCACGAATGATGACGATGATGATGATGATGATGATGATGATGAAATGAGGAGAACAACACAAACACCCACTCCCCAGGCAGAAAAGATCCCCAACCCAGCCGCGAATCGAACCCAGGACCCCGTGTTCCAGAAGCAGCAACGCTAGCCACTAGACCACGAGCTGCGAACATGCCACAACTTCTGCGTTCTCGCGGGCCCCTACACGAATTATACAGGTTTACGAGTTTCTTTAGCTCTTCAGTGTAACTTCACAGTTACATTCAATTTCGACCTCAATAGAGGCAGTATTTTTGTCGATTGCGATGAACACTCCCCCTCCTATGACATCTAATATGTCTTCTAGATCTATGTTCCATGCCTCTCTAACTATTTCAGAGCTTTCTACTGCGGGTTTCAGCCAGCTCTCGCTTCCAAGAATAATTTCAGTGTGACATGTTACCTCGAGAGCAGTAAATTCAGGAATTTTGTTAGGAATGTTTCGACAGTTTGCTGTTACAATTTTGACAGTCGAAGTGTCTTTACCTAGTATGCAGTCTGATTTTGCTCTCTGCTTACAGACTGGCGAGAGGGCCTCAAACTACCGGCTAGCCTGAGAAAAAACCCATGTGCACTCCACAAGAACTCTGCAGTGCGAGTCGCTACTTCCTTGCTGTAGTGCAAACCTGACCTATACGCCCCTTTTCAGTCATTTTACTGCACATATGAATTATTTTGCTTATTCTCTAACTCTCTGTACCTTTGTGCACTTTATTGACACAACTACAATATACAAACATCAAGAAAATTTTTGCATCACCTCGGTTCCGAGAGTTCCGAAGCCTGTGAAAACCACACATTGCGCGCACTATACAGTGAGACCTTCAGAGGTGGTGGTCCAGATTGCTGTACACACCGGTACCTCTAATACCCAGTAGCACGTCCTCTTGCACTGATGCATGCCTGTGTTCGTCGTGGCATACTATCCACAAGTTCATCAAGGGACTGTTCGTCCAGATTGTCCCACTCCTCAACGGCGATTCGGCGTAGATCCTTCAGAGTGGTTGGTGGGTGAAGTCGTTCATAAACAGCCCTTTTCAGTCTATCCCAGGCGTTTTCGATAGGGTTTATGTCTGGAGAGCATGCTGGCCACTCTAGTCGAGCGATGTCGTTATCCTGAAGGAAGTGATTCACAAGATGTGCACGATGGGGGTGCGAACTGTCGTTCACGATGACGAATGCCTCGCCAGTATGCTGCCGATATTGTTGCACTATCGGTCGGAGGATGGCATTCACGTATCATATTGCCGATACGGCGCTTTCCATGACCACCAGTGGCCTACGTCGTCCTCACATAATGCCACCCCAAAACATCAGGGAACCTCCACCTTGCTGCACTGGCTGGACAGTGTCTCCGACGATTGTCTGGTTGAAGGCATATGCGACATTCATCGGTGAAGAGAACGTGATGCCAATCCTGAGCGGTCCATTCGGCATGTTGTTGGACCCATCTGTACCGCGCTGCATGGCGTCGTTGTTGCAAAGATGGACCTCCACATGGATGTCGAGAGTGAAGTTGCGCAACATGCAGCCTATTGCGCACAGTTTGAGGCATAACACGATGTCCTATGGCTGCAAGAAAAGCTGGCTCTGAGCACTATGGGACTTAACTACTGAGGTCATCAGTACCCTAGAACTTAGAACTACTTAAACCTAATTAACCTAAGGACATCACACACATCCATGCCCGAGGGAGGATTCGAACCTGCGACCGTAGCGGTCACGCGGTTCCAAACTGACGCGCTTAGAACCGCACGGCCACACCGGCCGGCTGCACGAAAAGCATTATTCAACATGGTAGCGTTGCTGTCGGAGTACCTACGAGCCATAATTCGTAGATAGCGGTCATCGACTGCAGTAGTAGCCCTTGGTCGACCTGAGCTAGGCATGTCATCCACAGTTCCTGTCTCTCTGTATCTCCTCCATGTCCGAACAACATCGCTTTGGTTCACTGCGAGATGCCTGGACACTTCCTTTGTTGAGAGCCTTTCCTGGCACAAAGTAACAATGCGGACACGATCAAACTGCGGTATTCACCGACGAGGAATGGTTGAAGTACAGACAACACGAGCCGTCTATCTCCTTCCTGGTGGAATGATTGGAACTGATCGGCTGTCGAACCTCCTCCGTCTAACAGGCTCTGATCATCCATGCTTGTTTACATCTTAGGGTGGGTTTAGTGACATCTCTGAACAGTCAATGGGACTGTGTCTGTGATGTGTGTGCGTGTGTTGAACTGGGGACCTAGAAACGACGGAGAAGCTTCGTCCCGCCATAGCCGTCAGTGGTTCACAACCCCACAACAGGCCACAGGAGTCCACCCACCCCACCGCCGCCCCACACCGAACGTAGGGTTATTCTGCGGTTCGGCCCCCTGTGGAACACCCCCCCCCCCCGCCAACCCTCCCTCCCCTCCCCCCGGGAACGTCTCATACCAGTCGTGTGTACCCCAGATGTTTGCGTGGTAGAGTAATTATGTTCACGTACGTGGAGACAGTGTCTGTGATACAGTATCCACAGTAAACGTCTATCTTCAGGAGTTCTGGGAACTGGGGTGATGCAAAACTTTTTTAATTGTGTAATTTCTGATCTCAGTCTCTAACTGAGCATACTCAAAGAGGATTACCTCTATCGTGCTGCCGGCTGCGGTGGTCTAGCGGTTCTGGCGCTGCCGTCCGGAACCGTGGGACTGCTACGGTCGCAGGTTCGAATCCTGCCTCGGGCATGGGTGTGTGTGATGTCCTTAGGTTAGTTAGGTTTAAGTAGTTCTAAGTTCTAGGGGACTTACGACCTAAGATGTTGAGTCCCATAGTGCTCAGAGCCATTTCTATCGTCCTCATTTCTCAATTCGTGAACTCGTCAAGACACATTACCGTGACACATGACTCTCACGGCAAACGTGACACTTCCGTCGCATTTAGAGAAATACTGGAGAGTTAGTCTGCACAACAGCTATTTACTGGATATCGGCTTCACACACGGTGTCCTCTTCTGTTATCCTCGAGCCCTGGGCTTTGTGCAGCGTATCGTGAGTAATTCAAGAGCACGTCACAACACCATGGTGTAGGCCTACTGTGCTGTGTTGCGTATCTCACTCCTGTCTCCATATTACAGTCGCACTTTAAGAGGCAATGGCACAGTCGACTATTGATGTGTGCACGCTAAGCGTTGTGTACAATCTGCATTACTTTTTGTGGAGCTATCGTTAAAACTTCTTACCTCCTCTCTCGATGTGTCATCTGGAGGAAGTTGTGGCACCACCTTCCGATCATTTCCGTGTTTTTAAAGTTGTCTCGGAGCAAGATTACAAGAGTTTAAGAAAGAGCGCCGCGTCTGTCGGTGACTCTGTGTTCTAGGACTGTCACCGACTCACTGCTTTTAATATATGCTAAAACGTCTTACGGAAGTGCGGATCCGTCTGCAAAAATATAAGGATATGCATCAGCAGGATACCATTCCCAGTCTGCAAGATGAAACTCATCGCATTGTCGTTGTCTGTACCATACTAAATTGGTATTTAACGTCATCTGCACTTCGCATTAAAGAGACGCCTTGTGGCTTTACTTACATCATTTACAGTTTCCCGTTGGTGTTCTGTGCGATCCTGATCTTTTTGACGAAATCTGGTCTCTAAAGATAGTAGCGTTTCCCACGCCTTCAGCATTTAACACCGAAGTTTGTTATTCGGAAGAAAAATATCTGTTCGGTCATTCTCATGTCTGTGGTCGTGTGATGGGTTATCCTGGTATTGTGACCCTCAATGGGAGGAAGCGAATTCCGCGACTGTCAATGTAGTGCTGTGAATAACCTTGACACGTGGATGAAGGGACGGTTCTCACATCTCCTTCTTTATTAGTAATTCATATTTACCTGGTGTGCAGATGTGTTTTCCCGGTCTTGTTGACGGCGGATGACAACTTGCGAAAGTAAACATGTTTACGTCAATCAGGTAATTTATGTATCCTGGACAATTTCGGCACGAGTATGAAAAGAGTGTTTTCAGCGCGCATTTTCCTTCTCCTGTTGTGAGTGATTACCCGCGATCGCAGCAGGCACGTGCCAATAACAGGGGCGTAACTGGCTGATTGGGGAGCGCCGGTGTGTATTGTACACCTCGAAAGCGTCCCTGGCCACGGCCGAAGGACAAGCCACGCGCTTTCTTCCCCTCAGAGATTGGTGCGGCTGGCGGCTGGGCGGCTGTGGTAGGGGCAGCTGCGCACAACGCATTGCGCAGGCGCGCCGCTCGGGTGCGCGCCGGTGGTCGTAAACAGAGGTCAGAAAACGCGGGAAGGCGAAGGGAAGCGGTCGGCAAGTGGCTGCGCGGCCACGGCAGGGCACACGCATCCCTCGCGCTACCGGCTCTCCACTGCGTTGCCGGCAGCTCTGCAAGAAGGGCCAGCGAACGCGCTCACCACACAGACGCCCTCCCCCTGGCGGCCACTTGTAAGAACTGTCACCGCGCTGGGTTTTTAAACATTGACTCTTGAAAGGGGCCCCGTGGTGGCACTCCTTACACGCGGGGGTGTATATCTGAGTCGGCTCCGGAGTTCGTAGAGTCGACAGTGCTCTTCGGGTGATATGAGGCAGCGACAACTGACGCCGCCGACCAGGTGCTGCTAGAGGCTTTGGGGAACGCCAGCTGGGCTTAGCGTGTCCACCGGAGCAGTCACTGCAGCCCTACGTCTGCCGGCATCCTGTCTTGTCGTGTTGTTGCAGAGATGGTCGCCTAACAGAAGCAGCTGCTGGGCTCGAGGTAATTTCCACGTTTCTGTTGAACAATAGAGTAGCAGCTAATAAACTGAATGTAACATAAGAGAAACGTAACCTAAATTTCAATACTGCACCTTCTAGTAAGCTACATTGTTACGCGATGCTGTGTCCGCAGCTCTGTTGGCAACTTTTCGGCACGAAATGCATCATATTGTGCGTGTATTGTATGTTACCGGTACGTAGTAACATGACAACCACTTATTACTTTTACTATGTCCATCCTCGTTAAGTGACGGTTAGCATGAGTTCGGCTACTCAATATTGAATGAAAATTATAACACCTGCAGCCGTCACTTTTGCACGTCATTTATTTATGGAACACCGAAACTGGTTGCATAAATATATGACATGCGAAAGTGACGGCTGCACTTGTTCCAATTTTCGTATCACTTATTAGTTTGTACATATGCAGTTAGTGCATGCATCGACTCTGATCGTGCCTTAAGACGGAAATTATGTACCCCAGAATCAGACTGATCGAGCACCCGAGAAAGAGTAACTGACGGCACCACTTCCGCACTACGATCTGGATTCTAAGTATTCCTGTTGTTTGTGAGTTTCGTTAACTACTAATAACAACAATTTTACGTTTTTGTACACCTTACTCTTTTCTTTAAGTTCGTAGTCAAGTCAGCGGTAAGTACAGACGTAATCATCCATTCAAAGGAACGACACATGCTCCAATCTGGTGCTAACAAGGCTATGTGTGTGCGCGCGCCTCACGTTTGTTTTTCTCTGTGAGCACGGTATATGTGTGGGCTCAGAGTGCTTTCAGGACGGCACTGTCGTTACCGTGAGACTGGTGTGAATCGATTCCATTGTAATAGAGCGACATCCATGCATTTATGCAACGGGGATGTGTCTAAATTTGTCACCTTGCGAACTGTTTCTCTCTAACGCTACTTGGCTCTATGTAATACGATAAGGTAATTTACACATCTACATTTCCCATAAGCGAAGTGTACTGTCATGTTTATTCTGTGAACAGATCTCTAAACTGTAGGAACCGGGCACCATTGTCTTCTGCATTTACTGACACGCTTCTCCGGGATCGGATGATGGCTGAGAAGCAGTGTTCGTAACGATCACCGGCAATTACTGCTCGGTTTAGTAAATTTGTCGTATACGGAACCAGAACGAGTCTCGTAATAACTTTCTTGTAAAACGAGGAGTAGCAAAACGAACACAAACGTTGCAACAAAGTTACCTCTGTGTTGTCGACAGGCTGTCTGAAAAATGATGTGTAACTCTTTACTTTTAAACGTCCAGTTTATTGTTAAATTCAGCAGCTGAAATTCCTCGCTGTTACTCGTAAATAGTTTTATCAGCGGTTCATTTGCATGGGTGTGTAATAAGAAGCGTATGGTCTTTACAATTGCATCAGAGACGTGGTCTGTGGTAACAGTGAGTTGAAAGTAAAAGAAGAGATTAGTTATAATCATTTTACGGTATTTCTGACTTAATTCATTTGAACTTTATTCTAAGCTAAAGGTCTGTACTCGTCAAGCGAGGTGTCAATTAAATGACAGTTGGTGACATTTTTCATAACTGTAATGAAATGTCGGTGTTCCTGACGAAGCATTTTTGTTAAAGTCATTGCAGTCTGAGGGGTCTGTGGCTAGAACCTCCGCTCATCATCACAAAACACTCTATTTATTACAGTTTATGATATGTTTCGTATTCATCAGGTTTCTTAAACAGAGATACAGTATATGAGCGTAGTTGAGCTGTAAACTGGAAATGATAAATAATATAGGGACTGGCGGAATATCAGAACTACAGAGCAAAACAACTATAAGATGTGCTCTTCGAAATGTCCTAGAGAAGAATTTCGATTGCACAGAATGGCAATAAATGTACTCACCCTATGCTTTGAATCTGTAACGAAATTCAGTTTGAGCTCCATATCAGATGACGGGTTCTAGTATTTCGGATGTTGTTAATCCCGATAGCACCAATTTTCCAGGTGATATAGAGAAATGCCTAAAAATATAGCTGTATTACTTATTTAGTAAAATTTTATTATCTCATAAAATTGGAGTTTTTAAGCAGTTCATAAGCATTCTCAACGCTAGATTATCATATTGCAAAAATTACATCAATTTGATATGTTCTCACTCGAACTATAGTGTTGTGTCATTATTTCTTGAGATTTTCAGTGGCATCAACGTACCTTCTGCGGAATTGCATTATATTACGACATTGTTCCTACGCCACTCCACGGACCGAGCGAGGAGGCGCAGTGGTTACCACACTGATTCACGTTCGGGAGGACGACTCTTCAAATGCGTGATTTCTCAAAATCGCTCCAGGCATATGCCGGGACGGTTGCTTTGAAAGGCACCACCGATTTCCTTCCCCATCCTTAAAACAATACGAGCTTGTGCTCTGTCACTAATGACCTCGATGTCCTATTTCCTGACTTGGAGAAAAAGGAATAAATGAGCATGACAACCTAGAAAAGAACGAAATTGCAGTTGATAGTCCAGCGTAAATCGGCTTTATTCACAGGGATACATACATTGTAAACTGTACATTCCTGTACGTTGCAGTTCGACAATTTGGGAAACTGAACCAGCGCGATGTGCATTCAGCTACACAAGTGCTCGTCAATCACGCGAGTTACCATCTCCAGTCGAGTCCGAGCGCCAAATTAACCACAATTTTTCTACCATACCATTAAACCAAAGTATTAGGCAGATTTCCACGATCACTGAGATGATAATATCCCTGTTACTCCTAAAAAACTCAATATCTACATCTACATACATACTCAGCAAGCCACCGTACGGTGCGTGGCAGAGGGTCCCTGTACCACTACTAGTCATTTCCTTTCCTCACGTATACAGCGAAGGAAAAACAGCTGTCCATATGCCTCCGTATGAGCCATAATTTCTCGTATCTTATCTTCGTGGTCGTTACGCGGAATGTATGTTGGCAACAGTCGGATCGTTCTGCAGTCAGCTTAAAATGCCGGTTCTCTAAATTTTTTCAATAGTGTTCCTCGAAAAGTACGTCGCTTTTCCTCTAGCGATTCCCATTTGAGTTCCCGAAGCATCTCCGTACTACTTGCGTATTGTTCGAACCTACAAGTAACAAATCTAGCAGCCCACCTCTGAATTGCTTCTCTGTCTTCCGACCTGATGCGGATCCCAAACACTCGAGCAGTACTCAAGAATAGGTCGCACTAGCGTCCTATATGCTGCCTCCGTTACAGATGAACCACAGATTCCCAAAATTCTCCAAATAAATCGAAATCGACAAGTCCCTTTTCCTATCATAATCTTCACATGCTAGTTTCATTTCATATCGCTCTGAACGCTACGCCCAGATATTTAAAAAAGGTGACTCTGTCAAGCAGGACACTGTTCACACTGCATCACCCGACTTAATTCGACTACATTCCATTATCATCGTTTTGCTTTTGTTGATGTTCATCTTATATCCTCCTCTCAAGACACTGTCCATTCCGTTCAACTGCTCTCCCAGGTCCTTTGCTGTCTCTGACAGAATTACAATGTCATCGGCGAACCTCAAAGTTTTTATTTCTTCTCCACGGATTTTATTTCCTACTATGAATTTTTCTTTTCTTTCCTTTACAGCTTGCTCAATATACAGATTGAATAACATCAGGGATAGGCTACAACCCTGTCTCTTTCCCTTCCCAACCACTGCTTCCCTTTCATGCCCCTCTACTCTTATAACTGCCATCTGGTTTCTGTACAAATTGTAAATAGCCTTTCGCTCCCAGTATTTAATCCCTGCCACCTTCACAATTTGAAAGAGAGTATTCCGGTCAACATTGTCAAAAGCTTTCTCTAAGTCTACAAATGCTAGAAACGTAGGTTTGCCTTTCCTTAATCTATCTTCTAAGATAAGTCGTAGGGTCAGTATTGCCTCATGTGTTCCAACATTTCTACGGAATCCAAACTGATCTTCCCTGAGATCGGCTAATACCAGTTTTTCCATTCGTCTGTAAAGAATTCGTGTTAGTATTTTGCAGCCGTGACTTATTAAACTGATAGTTCGGTAATTCTCACATCTGTCAACACCTGCTTTCTTTTGGATTGCAATTATTATATTCTTCTTGAATTCTGATGGTATTTCGCCTGTCTCATGTATCTTGCTCACCAGATGGTAGAGTTTTGTCAGGGCTTGCTCTCCCAGGGCTATCAGTAGTTCTAATGGAATGTTGTCTACTCCCGGAGCCTTGTTTCGACTTGGGTCTTTCAGTGCTCTGTCAAACTCTTCACGCGGTATCGTATCTCCCATTTCATCTCCATCTACTTCCTCTTCCATTTCCATAATATTGTCCTCAAGTACATCGCCCTTGTATAGACCCTCTATATACTCCTTCCACCTTTCTGCTTTCCCGTCTTTGCTTAGAATTGGGTTTCCATCTGAGCTCTTGATATTCATACAAGTGGTTCTCTTTTCTCCAAAGGTCTCTTTAATTTTCCTGTAGGCAGTGTCTATCTTACCCCTAGTGAGATAAGCCTCTACATCCTTACATTTGTCCTCTAGCCATCCCTGCTTAGCCATTTTGCACTTCCTGTCGATCTCATTTTTGAGACGTTTGTATTCCTTTTTGCCTGCTTCATTTACTGCATTTTTATATTTTCTTCTTTTAACAATTAAATTCAAAATATCTTCTGTTACCCAAGGATTTCTACTAGCACTGGTCTTATTACCTACTTGATCCCCCGCTGCCTTCACTATTTCATCCCTCAAAGCTACCCATTCTTCTTCTACTGTACTTCTTTCCCCCATTCCTGTCAATCGTTCCCTAATGTTCGCCTTGAAACTCTCCACAACCTCTGGTTCTGTCAGTTTATCCAGGTCCCATCTCCTTAAATTCCCACCTTTTGTGCAGTTTCTTTAGTTGTAATCTACAGTTCATAACCAATAGATTGTGGTCAGAGTCCACACCTGCGTCTGGGAATGTCTCACAATTTAAAACTTGGTTCCTAAATCTCTGTCTTACCATTATATAATCTATCTGAAACCTTCCAGTATCTCCAGGCCTCTTCCATTTATACAACCTTCTTTCATGATTCTTGAACCAAGTGTTAAATGTGATTAAGTTATGTTCTGTACAAAATCCTACCAGGCGGCTTCCTCTTTAATTTCTTACCCCCATTCCGTATTCATCTACTACATTTCCTTCTCTTCCTTTTCCTACTATCGAATTCTAGTCATCCATGGCTGTTAAACGTTTCCCTTCACAATCTGAATAATTTCTTTTATCTCATCATACATTTCATCAATCTCTTCGTCATCTGCGGTGCTAGTTGGCATATAAACTTGTACTTCTGTGGTAGGCGTGGGCTTCGTGTCTATCTTGGCCACAATAATTCGTTCACTATGCTGTTTGTAGTAGCTTACCGCACTCTAAATTTTTATTCACTATTATACCTACTCTTCCATTACCCCTATTTGATTTTGTAATTGTAACCCTGTATTCACCTGACCAGAAGTCTTGTTCCTCCTGCCACCGAACTTCATTAATTCCCACTATATCTAACTTTAACCTATCCATTTCCCTTTTTAAATTTTCGAACCTACCCGCCCAATTAAGGGATGTGACATTCCACGCTCCGATCTGTAGGACGTCACTTTGCTTTCTCCTGATAACGACGTCCTCCTGAGTAGTCCCTGCCCGGGGATCCGAATGGGGGACTATTTTACCTGCGGAATATTTTACCCAAGAGGACGCCATTATCATTTAACCATACAGTAAAGCTGCATGCCCTCGGGAAAAATTACGGGTGTAGTTTCCCGTTGCTTTGAGCCGTTCGCAGTACCAGCACAGCAAGGCCGTTTTGGTTAGTGTTACGAGGCCAG
This sequence comes from Schistocerca serialis cubense, assembly GCF_023864345.2. Classification (NCBI taxonomy): domain Eukaryota; kingdom Metazoa; phylum Arthropoda; class Insecta; order Orthoptera; family Acrididae; genus Schistocerca; species Schistocerca serialis. The sequence continues at coordinate 984,813,638 of NC_064640.1, read as the reverse complement.
ATCAGTTAATCATCCAGACTGTTGCCCCTGCAACTACTGAAAAGGCTGCTGCCCCTCTTCAGCAACCACACGTTTGTCTGGTCTCTCAACAGATACCTCTCCGTTGTGGTTGCACCTACGGTACGGCTATCTGTATCGCTCAGGCACGCAAGCCTACCCACCGCCTTCAAGGTCCATGGTTCATGGGGGGGAGCAGGACACTGCTGATGTTGTATACGAACAGTACAGGTTTCTTTTTTCTACGTATCTGCATTAACTTACATTTTTCTGCATTTAAAGTTAGTCGCCATTCATTACATCTAGTACAAATTTTTCTGTAAGTCCTTTTGAATCCTCCTATAGTCACTCAACATCGACACCTTCCTGTACACTTCTGTATCGTCAGTGAACAACTGCAGATGGCTCCCAGCACTATTCGCCAGATCATAAATGTTTATTGAAAATAATAGCAGTCCTGTCAGACTTCCATGGGGCGCTTCTGACGATACCGTCGACTGCGATGTTTCTGATGACATGCAAATGATTAAAATGCAGATTTACGCAGAACAGAATCCACTCTAGTTTCAGACAAAGATGAAATTTTGTACTCTGCTGAAGCATTGCAAAAGTGACGTGGTATCATGAAGGACTTCTGCCACGGAGAATATAGCAGATTAATTGATGAGCGAGAGTCTCAGCGCCGGCCGAGCGTGGGTCCACCGGTACATGACAGTTTGTTAGTTTTGCGGTTGACGAGCTGTGACAGTCCAGAAGGCTCCCTCTGATATCGTCAGTTATGATCAACAACTCTTTAATCGGCGATTAGCCATCCACGTCAGAACTAAATGGACTCATTTCGTTTTCTGAATATTCAACAGCGCCTGAGATGGTAACATTTAGTGGTCTGTTAACACGCTTGGTTGATGCATGAAAGAGTACTATGGAATTAAAGAAAAAGGAAGAGTATGTTTTAACGTCTCGTCGATGACGAGGTTATTAGAGACTAAGTACAGGCTGGGAGTGGACAAGTATGGTGAAGGAGAAACGACGATGTCCTTTCAAATGAACCATTACGGCACAAGGCTTGAGAAATTATAGCAGAGAAAGCTAGATCTGTATGCTGGACTAGGATGTGAACCCTGTTCCTCCCGAATGACAGTCCAGTCCTTATCAAGCGCCCCACAGTGCTAGATATGAGTTTCGAGGAGAACGAAGAGGAACCTGCATGTGTACAAGTCACACCTCTCCATATATGTAATGTAACCAAAAGCTCGAATTTCTGCTATTATCTTCGCCGTAGTCGTAGACCAGTTAAGATCGAGCGGTCTCGGTGGTAAAGCGAGAACATTTGATGTAAAATACATCTCAATGTTGACACTAAGTAAGTAAAAGATCGTCTACAGTGCTCTACCATATCTTGATGGTGCATGATAAAATTAAACTCCACCGACCAGCCGCCGTGTCATCCTCAGCACACACAGGCCTCACTAGATGCGGATATAGAGGGGCATGGTGTCAGCACACCGCTCTCCCGGCCGTATGTCAGTTTACGAGACCTCAGCCGCTACCTCTCAATCATATAGCTCCTTAGTTTGCCTTACAAGGGCCAAGTATGATGGTGCATGGAGTTTTAGATAAACTGACGAAGGAGCACCAGTTGGTGCTATGCTAGCACGTAAAGGAATTCTTAGGCCTATCGGCACCTGCCAAGGGCATTGACAGCTCGTGGTCTTGTGGTTAGCGTTGATGACTCTCGACCACGAGGCCCCGGTTCGATTCCCGACCAGATCGGGGATTTTCTTCGCGCTGGTGTGTGTGTGTGTGTGTGTGTGTGTGTGTGTGTGTGTGTGTGTGTGTGTGTTGTCCTCATCATCATTTCATCATCATCGACGCACAAGTCGCCGAAGTGGCGTCAAACAAAAAGACTTGCAAAAGGCGGCCTAATTCCCCAGAAGGGGCATCTCGGCCAAAAATATCATACGCACATTTCAAGGGCATTGTACTTCTCCTGTATCTAAAGACTGCCGATTCGAATCCTGCTGGTGGGAGAAATTTGCATCGGCAATATTTCGAAAAAGAGAGGAGAGGAAGGTGTACATTTTCTGACCATCAGACCGTGTCCCTGTATCGAGGTAGAGGTAGAGGACGTCCCCCTTTCTCTGTGCCATCGCCATCAGCAAGATGGCTCGCACTCATCTCTCTCACCTAAATGGAAGATTTACGCTTAACCCAAAGTGTTTAAGGAAGTAAACTTTTCGTAGTGGTCTAGTGAAACTACCCACTGGAGTATACCAATCAACAATGAGATACCATATTAGATTTTTTTAAATGTACATTGCACTACACTATGCAAGAGCAGACAACCTGAGAAAACTTTTCGTACTGCGAGTACTAAAACCTTTGACTGTAGAGCACGAATAGCATTGTTACATGTGACAAATTTCTCTGTTACTGCGGTGTTCAAAAGATGGGCCAAATGGCTTTGAGCATTATGGGACTTAACATCTGAGGTCATCTGTCCCCTAGAACATCGGTCGGCGCACTGCGATGTTCCAGGCGTATTGTAAAACCATAAACGAATCTCTGAAGATGTGGATGAGATAAACGCCACCCGTTAATCATGATGAGGATTTGTCACTCTCTATTCGTCAATCATGTTCTGTTTTAAAATTCAGATTTGTGTAAGTTCCTATGGGACCAAACTGCTGAGGTCATCGGTCCGTAGGCATACACACTACTTAATTAACTTAAACTAATTTACGCTAAGGACAACACAGACACACTCTTACCCGAGGGACGACTCGAACCTCCGACGGGGGAAACCGCGTGAACTAACCAGCAGCGAATATTTCTGAGCAAAGGATTGTAGTTCATCTCCCCATCATTGTTGCTCCTACGAATGTTCTCATGTTCCCTGCTCAGCACGTCACGTGCGACGCAGTCAGTGCAGGCGCGCTAGTAAACAAGGAAGAAAGAGGATAACTTGATTCGGTAAGCGGTCCGTTGCAGCCTCGGAACTAATGTGATTTATTATGTCATGGACTGCGCTTCCGAGTCTTTGCCCGGGCGGAGGGGAGGGAGGGAGGAGATGTTCTTCACAGTAAGAGCTGCGAGTGTAAAAGGACGAGGACTTACAATTTTAGTGACAGTCGAGAACACGGGTGGTACTACCTTATTAACAGTAGAATGCCCTGGTCCACTATCGCTTCTGCGTACGGAAGTCTATAATTTTCGTGCTAAGGGATAGGAAAGAAAGACCTCTCTTTCCCAGCTAAACAAGAGCAAATCATATCAGTATTACTGTAATATTTTCTTTATGTCGTTATAAGACAAGGAGATCGACTGGTTTCGCACCAACACATTTTTCAGCAACTGCTAGGTATGTACTAATTACTGATCTACTTAATTTAAATAGTTTTCCTAAGACATTACAAGCGAATACTGGGTATTGTCCTGGGTACGAATGTTTCAGCATAGTATATACACTGAGGTGACAAGTCACGGGATAGCAATATGCACATATAAATATGGCGGTAGTATTGCGTAAGAAGGTATAAAAGGGCAGTGCAGTGGCGGGGCTGTCATTTGTACTCAGGTAACTCGTGTGAAAAGATTTTCGACGTGATTATGGCTGCACGTTAGGAATTAACAGTCTTTGAAAACGGAATGGTAGTTGGAGCAAGACGCATGGGATTTCCATTTCGGAAATCGCTAGAGCATTCGATATTCGGAAATCCACAGTGGCCAGAGTGTGCCGAGAATACCAGATTTCAGGCATTACCTCTCACCAAGGTCGACGCAGTGGCCGGCGATCTTCACTTAACGAGCGAGAGCAGCGGCATTTGCATAGAATTGTCAGTGCTAACAGACAAGCAACATTGCGTGAAATCAATGTGGGACATATGACGAACGTATCCGTTAGGACAGTACGGCGACATTTGGCGTTAATGGGCGATGACAGTAGACGACCGACGCGAGTGCCTTTGCAAGCAGCACGACATCGTCGTCAGCGCTTCTCCTCGCCTCGTGACTATACAGGTTGTATCCTAGACGAGTGGAAAACAGCAGCCTCGCCAGATGATTCCCGATTTCAGCTAGTAAGAGCTGATGGTAGGTTCGAGTCTGGTGCAGACCCCGCGAAGCTACGGACCCGAGCTGTCAACAAGGTGGTGGTGGCTCCATAATGGTGTGGGCAGTGTTTACATGGAATGGATTGGGTCCTCTGGTCCAACTAAACCGATCATTGACTGAAAATGGTTATCTTCGTCTACCTGGAGAGCGTTTGCAGCCGTTCATGTACTTCATGTTCCCAAACAACGATGAAACCTTTATGGATGACAACGCATAATGTCACCGTCGACAATAGTCCGTGATCAGTGTGACGAAAATTCTGCATAGTTCGAGCGAGTGATTTGGCCAGCCAGATAGCCCGACACGAATCTCATCGACAGTTTATGGGACATAATCGAGAGGTCAGTTCGTGCACGAACTCCTGCGTAGACAACACTTTCGCAGTTCTGAATGGCTATAAGGGCAGCATGGCCCACTATTTCTGCAGGGGACTTCCAACGACTTGTTGAGTCCATGCTATGTCGAGTTGCTGTACTACGGCAGGTAAAAGGAGGCGCGCCACGGCGTCAGGATCCCGGGGCTTTTGTCACGTCAGTGTATATAAATGCAATTATGTATGTATGTGTGTATGTATGTTCCACACGTCCTCCTAAACTACTGGATCGATTTGAGCCCAACTTGGTGCACATACCACCTACTGTCTGGAAGAAAGCTCTGTGGGGGTAAGAACCGTGTACCTATGAAAGAAGTGGGGGTGGAAAAGAAGTGTAGCCCACGACACGCAGATACCCATACTCTATTCATCCAGTATTAGTTCGCGAGAGCACTTAGTCACTTGCAACAAATTTTACACATAATTTCAAACCTTTTTCTCGCTGATGACCCTCACTCCCTCACGCCAGCAGAATGACGAGAGAGAAAATGTCGCTTAATACATTCTCGCTGTTCACGCAGAAAAACTGCCGTACGAGGCATGACGTTTTAGTTTATTACTTCCTTACCGCTAAAAACTCTACTCCCAACTTATTTCGCGGACGTTATCTACGTATGCCGCTGAATATACCCTCAAAACTGTACCATTGTACGAGACATAGTTAAGAGATAGGACTTCATAAACATTGAGCTGCCTGAAAAGCAAACCTCAGGGCGAAACTCGCTAGAGACAAATGTGAAATACGTGTACACATACATCTAAAATAAGTTTAATATACGTGACAGGTGAGTACATGGGTGAAGCCGCGGGTAAATAGCTCCTTTCAAACCGCTGGATCTATTTCAACCAAACTTGGTACAGATGGTGCTTACTATCTGGAAAGAAATACTCTGGAGTTGACAGCCACCGATCTCCTTTCGCGGTGTGGGTGACGAACAGAGAAGGGTGAGGGAGGAGGAGATGGAGAGACAGAGAGGGAGAGGGAAGAGAGGGACAGAGAGTAGGAGGCGGACAGTACGAGCGGGAATTCCGAGATGGATAGAGAGACGGGAAGGATGAGGTGGACAGAGAGACGGGGGAGGAATAAACACATACACGTGCAACACCAGGTACTCATATACGAGGGTTGGAACTTAAATAGTGGCAACACTGCTGTGGAGACACTGTGCAATGGAATCTACTATTTTCGCTGATAGCACACGCTGTTGACATACCTACCTTACCTCAGAGGGTCACCGGCTTGCGCACAATCGACGGAAACAGTCACTTGTGAGTGAGCGGTGTAACGTAACGGTGTCACTACGGTTTCGAAACAGGAACAGCGGAGTTGGATCAAGATTGAATGTCATCAGTGTCAACAAGGTCTTCAAGAGGCGTCGGGGAATCGGCATTGCCGAACGGAACAGTGGCACGTTGGGTAAAAGCCTTCAACGACGGTCGGCAAACTGTGACAGACATGCATCGGGCAGGTAGTCCTAGCGTCTCTGAAGAAGTGCATGCTGTTGCCGCGTTGGTGGACAGTGATCGACGACATACGATTCGTGAGCTCGCCAACGAAACCGGATTAGCGCATACGACTGTGCTTTGCACCCTGAAGGAACGCCTGAGCGCGCGAAAAATTGCATCGCCATGGGTTCCGCATGACTTGCCGGAAATGCAGAAATGGATACGTTACAACGCTGCTCAGACGCACTTGGAGCGCTATGAGCGCGAACTGAAACGCCAATCCAACGAATGGTGTCATTATGGATCGCCGCGAAAGTCGACAGTGTGTCAAAGCCCAGTATGGTGAAAGTTATGATGTTTCTCGTGTACGACTGTGATGGTGTTATCCTAACGCATTACGTTCCTCCACGGCAGACCGTCAATGCACAGTATTACTTTTCGTTTTTGGAGCACGACCTGCGACCAGCTTTGCGAAAGAAGCGGCGACACTTTCTGCGCAACCCACTCATCATTTTGCACGACAATGCGCGAGCGCATACAGCGTAAGCTGTGGCTGCTCTGTTCGGTCGATGGGGCTTGGAAGTACTGTACCGTCCACCATACGCCCCGGACTTAAGTCCTTGTGACTTTTATTTGATTCCGAAGATGAAGGAACCACTTCGTAGCATTCGCTTCAGATCTGTTCCAGAGATTCGACAGGCCGTAGGCCGCTCCATTCACACCAGCCACAGAACAGGCTCTGCTAACTGTGTACTACGCCTTCCACATCGCTGGCAACGGATTCTACACAACGCTGGTGACTACTTTGAAGGACAGTAACAGGTGGAAACATGTAACTCTTTTGTATCGGTTGTGAATAAATAGTTGCCACTATTTAAGTTCCAGCCCTTATGGGGGACGCTTGTTTTTTGCGTTTTCATGGCGAACTCTACTAACCAAGCGAAACGGGAACCATTATGTAATGCGGAATTGGCCACTAGATGTCTCGGCAGACGGATCCATCAGTCTGAACGGGGGCGTGGAGTATTGTGTTGTAAATAGGTATGCAGTAACAACAGAATCGATCGCTCGGAATAGTTCAGTGTCTATGACTGTAGACTACCCATTGGATGTTGCGAGCAGGGACGTTTCAACCCTTTTAAATCAGCCCAGATCGACTGTTGGTGATGTGATTGTGAAGTAGAAACGCGAAGTCAAGACCAGACTGGACAGAAATCCTCAAGCATTGCGGAGGCTGGTTCATAGCGATTGTGTAAGGAACTAAAATGAATGGGGTATAATGGTCGAGCAGCTCCTCATAAACCACACATTTCTAATAATCAATGCCCAGCGAAGGATGAGGTGGTGTAAATAGTGACGCCACTGGACAATGAATCCCTGGAAACGAATGATTAGGAGTAATGAATCACGCTACACTCTGTGGCGATTGTATGGAATGGTTCGGATTTGGTGAATGCCCGGAAAATGTTGCCTGCCATAATGTCTAGTGCCAACAGTCAGGTACGGAAGCGATAGTGTTACGGGCTAGGGACGGGTGGCGATCCGTGGTTAGGGCGTGGGCCCATATTGCGCTTAAGAAACCGATATGAACAGATGTTAAAGCATTTTGTACTGAATAAAGTGGAGGAGCAGTTCGGAGAAGGTGACTGTATCAGCACGACAGCGCACCCTGTCATAAATGAGCATCAGTGAAGCGGTGATCTGTGGATAACGACATTGGGCGCGCCTACCCAGAGTCCCGACCTGAATCCATTGGAACACTTTTTGGATGAGTCAGCAACATTACCTTCTCTGGTTACGGCTCGTGAGGAGAAACAGGCTGCATTTCCTTCGCAGACATTCAGACACATCGTCGACGTGAAAGCGTAGGGTGGACAAACCCCATATTAATGCCCACCAACTGGTGTCCGGATACTTTAGATCAGATGGTATATATGGTAGCAAGGAGCAGATACACTTTTCAACAATTGCATAAAATCAAATAAGAGTCTGCGATTAGTTTCTGCATGCCTTTTGTTACACTCTTCGTCATAATCGCAGTTTTAATTTAATTAATAAATAGTTTCGGAGACTGCAACCTTCAGATTCCACTTGATGCGTGTTTCTTCGGATACGTTGTATCATGTCAGATGTATATGCCACACATAAGTGATTTCTTGTAAGGTGTCTAGACCTGTTACGGGTCAACGTATGCGAAGAAACATAAGTGAAATCGAATCAGCTGATCGCAATTGCTGAAAGTAGTTGTTAATGAAATTAACATTGCTACCTTAACGTAACATTGAATAAATGACGCTTTTTAACTTTTGAGCTGGGAGAAGTTGGCGAGTCCCACCTTCTGTTCCCTGCGGGAAACGCTGTAAGGGATAGGAGAGAGCTATACCCTGCCAGAACGCCGACTCTGTCGTTTCCTACTGTGTGCTGAGCACCCGAGATTATTATGAGAGTGGAAAAGAAATACGTGGTCCACCACTCCCATAAAGCAAACAGCTTATTTCTGCCTCTAAAATAGTTTTCAGTTTGAGAAATTAGAACGAGGCGCTTCTCACGTAATGACCGTTTCGATAGGAAATATCTCGAAAGGTGTAGGTCAAAAATTTATGATGAGATGCAAACACAAACACACATCGTGCACATTTTTGTGCACCAGTGTCAGCTATCTGACATCCTCTGCTGCATAACTGCCTTCCCTAGAAACGTTATGCCTTACCGTCTCCGTCGGTAGCATCCATCTTGCTGTCGCATAAAAGCTTGTCACCTTTCCACCTCTCACTATCTCGTCGTCTCGGTCTTTCCATATCTCAGGGAATCGTGCAAAGAACTTCCTTTGACAGTTCTCCATGTATTCACGTGGCTGTGTGTCCCACCCTTCTGCATATCGTTTCCATTGCAGTTATAATTAACTCCTTCCAATTTGTATATCTCCGTTGCTCATTTAACCATTCTTGATTTTTCAGTATATTAGTCGTCGCCATAAGCTAAACTCGAAATATACATTTTCCTTTTTAGACACACTGGAAATTTAGATTTGAAAAGACTGTGTTATAGAAAGCATTCGAGGCTGTTTTTACTCTTATGATTACACTTTTGCTGTGAGCGTTATCAGTATTACTTTCCAGCGACATTTTGATGCCGTCTAACAACCACAAAACTGCGCCACCAGTCCTTTCAGCCACTGCAAAACTCAAGTTCTTAACACTTCAACACTTCATTTTCTTCAAAACGTTGAGAAGCTACTCACTTCGCGAGGCGTAGTACAGGTGTACTCTTAAGTACGAGGACTGGATAGAATTGAGCATAAATAAATGACAAAAATGTATTTTTTCGTGTGATATAGTTAGAAACTAAAAATTTTCGGATTTTTCGTTTCTTGTACTGTGAAACCTTGCTAGAAACTAAAAATTTTCCGATTTTTCGTTTACTTGTACTGTGAAACCTTGCTTCTTGCCAAATTTTATGATTGCATGTCAACGGAAAGCAGCCTACCCTGTATTTTTGGGAGTGCGTTTGCGAGCATGAAAATATGTGATGTATATCGCCATATCTTTTGATTGCATTGACTTAGAAGTTTAAGTTTTTTGCATCGACTAGGGAGCATCTACCTTAGTATATGACATAAATTTAAACTTGATATATTTTCCTTTTCTCGAGCAAGAAATGTCTTAACAGACAGGCAGTCGGATAATACACGACAAAATTAATTTTTGTTTCGTGTGACAGAATTACAAATTAACAATTTTGGAACAACAAAGCGATCCTACAAAGGTGCCTTTTCTACCGGTTGAAGTACGGAACGCAAAAAATATGTGAATGTCGTATGGCATTGACGGCCGGGATATTCCACAAGGTGGGTTCGGCCGCCGAGCGGAATGGGTTTTCTTCCTTCATAGACATTGGCCACTTCCACTGCGTATATCCGAGTTGTGTCGTATGTGTAGGTGAGCGTAAAGGGTGTGTGTATCGTATAGCGTTATGCTTATGTTGCATTATGATGATGATGATGAAACCCTGTGCCTTGTCCAAGGGGCCGCCGAGCTCAGCGTCGAATCATCATCAGCCGTTTCTAATTTAATCCGGGACTGGAGATTAGAAAAGTTGGCGCCCGGCTAATGGCTGCTAATTTTTCACCCACCACCAGGATCCTTACCTTCGAGTCGAGCGCCGCCGCCAAGCCGTGCGTTACCAACCTTGCTATTATGGGGCGGCCGAAGGTTCCAAGTGCCAAACAGTCTGGACACTACGGGCGTCAGTGTGTGGGCGCACGTTTCCGGGCGTAAAGACTATTCCAGGTCACAGCTTTCCACTATCTCAGTTTCGAAAGGGTTTCGTGACTTACTGATAGTATTGGTCCCAAGAATTCCAACGCCTTCCGCCCGAATGCTGAGATTGCAACCCCTTTCCTCATCTTGTACATTTGTGTAGCCTTTCCAAAATCTACAAAGCTGCGAAAGGACTCAAACGTTCTTGAAAAAGTAGTGACAATGGCTACCACACTAACGTATTAAGGTTCATATCTACAGGTATCTACAGTTAACTGGAGAACTGCAGCTAACTTTGGAACCCGGACTAGAATACATTTACGATTTAAATCAGTGTTGGGGGAACACCGTGAGACTTTTATTACACGAGCTGAGTGGATTTATACAGCAGTGGTGTGAAAGACAGGATCATGAATTTAAATGACTTTTCCTGGAACAAGGGCCCAACGTGTTTCCGCTTGCATCACCTTGTTTTGCTTGGCTGCTTTCGTATCGTGCCACGCTCAACAAAACGGTAGTGTTTACTCGCATCGCATCGCATCGCGTAACCTCGTGAGGAACGCTGCCGGCGACTGACAAGTATTAACGGCCTCACTCCGAAGAAACGAATGCCGACGAACCGTGAACTACACGCATGCTGAAGCAGGAAGCGAGTATTTGCTTCTGTAAGATTCAATTTCATTTAATTGTTTTTATTTGCGTGCAGTTTTTTCGTTGCATTTGCAGCTGCATAAAATAATAAGTCGACACCTATGCGAGATATAGAACCATAATGCTACGTATAAGAATGAGAAACAAATTTGGCGGTCTGGGACGTAGAGAGCATTGATTTCAATGAAGTTTTGTTTTTGTTATGTTGTTACATGTCTCTCAGTACCATTAGACAGGTACCAGTCTGGTTTGTGGAATAGTTATACGGCTTTCTAAAGTATTCGTCTTTGTGGGTTTCGTTCGAATGGAAGAACTCGAGTTGTACAGTAGTAATTTCTATGTTTTGAACGCTTTTTCTCCAACAAAAACGCATCCAAAACTCGTGAATGGTTGTAAATTATTTTCAGTAGTTACTAAATGACTCGCCAAATTCATGAGACGGTTGGCGTTTCCTTCCAAAGCTTCCTTCCTAACTTCGTTTATTCTGTGTTACGATATAAAAGTTCTTAGGTATGCAATTGTTTTTCAGTATATATTTGAAGCGTAAGCCCAAAAAGAAGTCGTTGTACCTGGTTGCATTTTCTATCTCGTTAAAAACATTTGGCACTTGGGTTCGTTCTCATTATTAGAAATAAAAAGTATATCTCTCGAATTTGCTACCATAGCTATGTTATCGCGTAGAGCGTATCCCTTTTGTTATACGGTGGTTCGCATCGAATATATGTTTTTTTCAGTTTCGTAGTGTTCAACGTACTATCAATAATGAGGACATTCGTGATGAAGCCGTAGCCCGTAATTGGATAGGGTGTGGGAAGGAACCGGATGTAGTATTGTCTAATGGTCCATTTGAATAACCACTAGATGCCGTTTGAGGGATCTTGGGAGAGATTGACACATAGTAAGTGTATATAAATCCCCCGTTTTGGACCTGCTCTTGTCCAGCACTGAGGTGGTCGCTTTAGCACACTGTGCTGCCATTGCAGTTTGTTGGAAGAACTGTAATGGAGAATATGTTGAATCAATAAAGGAGGTCGATTGGATCATAACGTGTCGTCGACATTTAAGCAAATCCAGACGGCTCATGGAAAAGGATTAGGGAAATAATCGGCCATGGTCTTCTTGAAAGAACCGTCGCTACTTTCACATCAAATGATTTTAAAAAAACATGTGAAAGTTAAATTACCGTGGCATGGTGAGGTTTAGAACAGTGATCCTCCCTAATAAGAGACAAATAGCGTAACCGCTACACCTCTTCATTCGATTAATTACGTTGTCATTCTCCGTGGCTGCTGTGGGATCTCGCACGTATACTGGGCTCTATGGCGGTGCCTAATTTTCACCCACTCACTACCTGAACGCAACTTTCCAACGATCACCTTTTTCTTAAATTACGATGGTACTAGGTAATTGCCTAACTTTCACAGATAGTAGTTGACGATTATGTCTGACATGGATCAAAGGATCGTGTGAATAGGAGTAAAGATACTTCTCTCAGGTTCGGTTGATTAAAACGAGTATGCAGCTCCGGTTCGTATTATTAGGTGTTCTCGGACACAAACAAGGTGTTACTCTACGCAGAGCTATAATGAGATATTTTTATAAACCTCTCTAAAATCTAAACATTGCCTCGAGAACGAAATTTTCACATCTCACCTGAATGTGCTCTGGTTCGGAAACTTTCTAACAGATTTTAGTTGTATTCCGGACAAGAACTAGAACTCATTGCTCGCCCTCAGAGCTTCGGTTATAGGTTTGCAAAAAGTGGTTCAGTAGTAAGTCGTGTCTGGATAGCTCACTCCATAAGAGGAGTGCCGCGGAAAATAAGGTTCCAAGCTGGAGTCAAAGAAATGGCTCTGAGCACTATGGAACTTAACGTCTGAGGTCATCAGTTCCCTAGAACTTAGAACTACTTAAACCTATAACCTAAGGACATCACACACACCCATGCCCGAGGCAGGATTCGAACCTGCGACCGTAGTGGACCCGCGGTTCCAGACTGTAGCGCCTAGAACCGCTCGGCCACACAGGCCGGCCAAGGTGGAGTCTCGGTGTGATACACACACACACACTCCTGGGAAGTTTCATAACAGCGCACAATGTGCTGCAGAGTGAAATACTGATTCTGCTTAACAAACATAGATGGTAAGATTTTTTTAAAAAAATGCTTATGCGTAAACGTACAATTTTTTATCTTTTGCATGGCGTAGCGAACTGAAGAACTTACGTGTTGCAAAACTTTTTTCTGAATAATTTTACTTCTCATTTTAATTTGACGGGCAGAGGTGTGCTAATGTCACTCTGAAGTAAAGGAAGTAACGACCCGAAGGTTGGTTCGGCATGTCCACGCTTTCCTGGTAAAATGTGCCCTTCTCCTCCATCGACCCGTGAACCGGCGCATCAGCGTGCTATTAGGCCACTCACGACGCAAGCAGGGATTTTGCCGGCCTCTGTGGAGTTGGGACAGCCTCGCTCCCTCATCTACATCTACACACATATTCCGCAAGGCGCCGTACGGTGAGTGGCGGAGGGTACCTTGTGACACTACTGTTAATTTCCTTTCCTGCTCCACTCGCAAATAGAAAACGACTGTCTGTATGCCTCTGTATGATTTCTAATTTTTGAATCTTATCCTCGTGGTTCTTACGCGCAGTGTAAGTTGGCAGCAGTAGAATCGTTCGGCAGTCAGCTTCAAATGCTGTTTCTCTAAATTTTCTCGACAGTGTTTCTCTAAAAGAACGTCGCCTTCCTTCCAGGGATTCCGATTTGAGTTCCCGAAGTATCTCTGTAATACTTGTTGTTCGAACCTACCGGTAACGAATCTAGCAGCCCGCCTCTGTATTGCTTCGATGTCTTCCTTCAATCCTACCTCGTACGGATCCCTAACACTCGAGCAGTACTCAAGAATAGGTCGCACCAGGGTCGTATCTGCGGTCTCCTTTACAGGTGAACCACTCTTTCCTAAAATTCTCCCAATAAACTGAAGTTCACCATTCGCCTTCCGTACCACAGTTCTTACATGCCCGTTTCACCTCATATCGCTTTGCAACCTTACGCCCAGATATTTAAACGACTTAACTGTATCAAGCAGGACACTATTAATGCTTTAACAGAACACTACAGATTTGTTCTTCCTACTCATCCGCATTAACTTAGATTTTTCCACTTTTAGAGCTAGGTGCCATTCGTCTCACCAAGTAGAAATTTTGTCTAAGTCACCTTGTATCTTCCTACAGTCATTCAACTTGGACACCGTACGGTACACCGCAGCATTAACAGCCAAGAACCGCAGATTGCTGCCAACCCTGTCCGCCAAATCATTTTTATATACAGAGAACAACAGCGATTCTATCACACCTCCGTGGGGCACGCCTGACGATACCCTTGTCTCTGATGAACATTCGCCCTCGATGACAACGTACTGAGTTATATTACTTAGGAAGTCTTCGAGACACTCACATATCTGTAAACTTGTTTCATATTCTTGTACCTTCGTTAACAGCCTTCAATGCGGCACACCGTGTCAGATGCTTTCCGGAAATCTAGAAATATGGAATCTGGATGTTGCCCTTCATAAAGTGAAGGTCGTGGATTCGAGTCCTGCCTCGGCCCCGAGCGCGGCTTTTAAATGTGATGTTACTGTGCATGTCCTGTATATCCATTACTATACAGTTCATAGCCTTTGTTTGCTTCAACCTTACATGTGAAATGAAATGAATAAGGAAGCGCATAATCTTTTGTGATAAAATAAATACAACATGTACTGTGTTTACCTAATACATATTACCGACGTACAGCAACTGACACAATCAGAAAAAAATTATTTAATCGCACTTTTACTTTGCCAACTGGGCCACCGGTGCCGTGTACTCACGGTTATATGTGCGCCGAATATACGGTACACGGATTATTCGGGCATCTGTTTAAAAGAGAGAAATATTTTTCTCTATCAAATAGTGCCATTTACATTGTTTAACCGACTGCAGCGTGACAACAGAGTACCGTTTCCTCTTTTATCCGACAGCCTGTTCAGTGTATATCGAAAACAGGGACATAGTTCTCCGATATTAATCGGCGTGTAGGTGTCAAGGAAGCCACTTAAAAGAAATGTCTAAAAAGAGATGGCGGAGAAGCGAAAGAAACTTGTGTTGGCATTAAAACAAAAATTAGTATTAATTGAAAGATTTGAGAAGGGGGGGAAACTGCTACAAAACTAAGTGCTGATTCTCGTATTGAAATGTAGACTGTTCAGGAAATCGAAAAGAGTAAGCAGAAAATACAGGAGTTTGTCAGAAAATGCAATTTTGGCTCTAGATCATCTGTACGGAATCTACATGTAATGAATTAGATGCTGCTCTTTTGCGGTGGTTTAGCCAAACATGAGCAGAAGGAGTCATTGTTTAAGACGCGATGTGTGCCGAAAAAGCTAATGTTTTTCATGAAGCTCTAGGGTTAGAAAGAGAATTTAGTACCTCATCTGGATGGCTAACCAGATTCAAACCACCCCAAGGAATTCGCGAACTTACCGTGCAAGTAGAGCGGCTTAGTTCAAATGTTGCGACAAGTGATTCCTTTCGGGAAGAGATCCGTAAATTTGTGGAAGAAAAGAATTTCACACCAGACCATATTTATAATGCAGGCGAAAACAGTGCGTATGGGAAATGTCTACCAACCGAGTCTTGCTTTTAACAGCGAAGTTCGTGCTCTTGCGTGTAACTCGTATAAACAACGCGTTACAACGTTGCTCTTCGCTAAAACCTCTGGGAACAACAGAGTGAAACTGCTAGTGATTGGAAAATAAAATAAAAACGAGCATTGAAAGATGTCACACCTAAGCATCTCTCTATACATTATTACAACGAAAAAGGAACATGGATAGTGAAATTTTGTACCACAAGTTCGGCGATTTCTAGAAGAGAAATGATTGACATAGAAGGCTGTTCAGTTGCTTCACAACGGCCCTTTACATCTTGGTGAGAAGACTCTCGCATCTGATGCTGGTCTCATCGTAACTAAGTTTTTACCTCCCAACATGATTGCCATTATAAGCCAACGAACCACGGCGTAATTGCATCGGTAAAACAGCGCTACCGGGCTGGTCTGCTGAGAATTATTTGGTGGAGTTCTGGAAGAACAGACAATTTTAGGTGCCATACACGGGATTGCTGATGCCTGGCAGGAAGTCAAGCCACATATACTATTCCGATCATGGAGGAAAGTTCTTCCAGATAGAGAAGAAGGTGATTTTCGAGGTTTGAGTGATAATGAAATAACAACTGCACAAATAATGAATCTGGCAACGGGTTTAAATGGTTTTGAAGATGTCGATTAAGAAAACTTGAATGAGTGGCTGAAGATTGACGCATGTCAGCGTTCCCTCCAGTACATGAGTGACGTAGAAATTGTGGCCGCTGCTTCACAACAACAAAATAAAAAAATAAAAAAGATGAGGACAGCGAATGTGAAGTGGGGATGAAGACAGTGACTTTTTCAGTTCATTGTATCGCATTGCATACCTTGATACTCTTGTAGATTATATGGGCCAGAGGCGAGTTTCAGTACAATGATATTATCGCTGCAAGAAAAATTCGAAATACCTTGTGAAAAAATGTCAGATTTTGTCAGAATCAGATGAACATCACAGACAATTTTAAGAAATAAACAGACCTACAGTAACTATGCAGGGAACTTGGATAAACTTTCCTCGATTATTTGTGTTTTTCGATTATTCGTGCATCTCCTCCCCGACATTATCCTGAGTAATCGGGAATATACTTCATTATCAGGCCATACAATGATCAAACAACCACAGTCCGTAGTCAAAATAAGTCCTTAAGAAACATTTACAAAACATTTTTTTCTGTATGATAGCAAATGCATGGTACGAAGTGCACAAAGCAATTGACTTGTTCTGAGTCTGCATGCCTAAAAGGTGGTAGAAATTTCAATTCTGGTGATCTAGCTGTATGATCGAGCAGTCAAGAAGAGAACAGATTAATGGAGTCCACACTACAGTGCTACTAAGAACTTTTAGCAAGCACTGGGTAATTGTAAGGATAGCTAAACTAAACTCCGTCCGAACGTGTCTCTGAATACCCAACGGTACTGACCGACCGCCGTGTCATCCTCAGCTTGTAGGCTTCACCAGATGCGGATATGGAGTTGCGTGATGTCAGCACATCGCTCTCCCAGCTGTTGTCAATTTTCGTGACCGGAGCCACAGCTTCTCAGTGAAATGGTTCCTCAGTTTGCCTCACAAGGGCAAAGTGCACCCCGCTCCCCGCTCGGCAGACCAGACGGTCGCCCATCCAAGTGCTAAAGTCCTCGTGACCTAGGACGGCGCTTCCGCGCATAGAGGTGGAGCCGAAAGGAAGCATGGGGGGGGGGGGGGGGGGGGGAGAGAGAAAACTGCGCATGCGCGGCAGCAGAGAGAGGGCAAACAAAGTCCATGTTGCCGAACTGCATTGCTGCGGGTAACAGTCAGGCTGATTTGAATATCGTACATTGTATTATACGATGAAACCTGTGAGGGGAATAATAAATATTAAAACCAATTTCGATCAATTGTCATGAGAGAAATATTAATTCACGTCATTAATTCACGTCGACTGTTTCACAGATTTACTCTGCGTGATGTTGGGAGGCGATAACAGCTGTCACAGCTTTGTGAAGGCGTGAAGTATAATTTTTCTCAAAATGACATTTAAACTGCTTGCAATAATTACCATTTATTGCAATTTGAACTGTATTACAAGTAAAAATTTAATAGACAATAAAATTAACTTCAAGCACAAACCGAAAGCGTTATATTTGCTTGACAACTGCTTCTGCTCAATAGAATTTTTAAAAATGTGTAAGGTGTGTGTGTGTGTGTGTGTGTGTGTGTGTGTGTGTGTGTGTGTGTGTTTGACGATAGTTAAATCACTGTGTAAATAAAAGAAAATTAGTGGTAGAAAAGACTAGTGTAAAAGACTATCGTAAAAATGGTCAGTAAGTTGTCATATTTTTCGTTGTTAACGGGTATTATGAGTGTAAACTAACACGTTCGATATTACAGCGAGATACCGCATTTATAATCCATTGAACAAGCAAACAATTAACCGTCATCTGCGAATAACTCCAGGAAATCTGACCGATAACATCGAAAACCACCGGTATCTCGAGAAGTAACAGTTACTGTCATTGTAGGGCCTTATCCAGTTCGTGCCTTGAAAATGACATAGGTTTACAACATGGTGGGAGATGCGTAACTTCTCCTTGGGCACTATGTTGAACATTATAGTCTGAATAATTAAAAGGATACAAAGCCCTAATAAAAAAAGGCTAGGAAGTTCTCATTATTATGTATACAACTGATGTGTTGACAAACACATTTTTCAAACCACCAGTCTTCGTCACTTCTATTTGAGTCTGCCTGCCGGAGTGTCCGTGCGGTTCTGGGCGCTACAGTCTGGAGCCGAGCGACCACTACGGTCGCAGGTTCGAATCCTGCCTCGGGCGTGGATTTGTGTGATGTCCTTAAGTTAGTTAAGTTTAATTAGTTCTAAGTTCTAGGCGACTGATGACTTCAGAAGTTAAGTCGCATAGTGCTCAGAGCCAACCATTATTTGAGTCTGTTTCCGAGCAATCTGATTTTAAATTTACAATGATAGGTTCAAGGCTTATATCCATCATCATTTCCCTGTCAAAATCTTCTTTCTGAAGCTTTTCAGCATGCCACACAACCTGTGCCCACGCTACAGGTGGGATGTTGTCTGTTGCCTCATTGTCTATTGCCTCATGCACAAGTGATTCACTGTATGTTATCTTCAATGTCTTGCTTTTTCTCCCACATAGCCTTAAAACCTTGTGCCCAATTAATTCCATGGGGCTACAATGAAAGTGACATGCGGGTAAACGCAAAACTGCGTGATACCATTGTGTGCTAGGAAGTCAAGTTTGTAAGTTCTGTCAAGTGATTTGTACAGTATAAATTAACGATCTGCAGGAGATCGGCACGAGTCTGGTTTATACGGTGCTTAATATTTTTATTTTTAAACCGGGGAAAAATATCCGCTTTTCTGGTGTTTGTACTTACTTTTTTCTCTATAAGAGTTGAATTATAACTGCCAATGACCGATTTCGAAGCAAGATATGACAGGAATTGTGAATCAAATCACGAAACTGACAGCGTTCATTGCCGAATGGTAATCACTGCTGTTTTTCTTGCATGTAAATACAAGTTTATTCTCAGAAGTAAAATCAGAAGAAGAGTCACCATGCAGAATAATTATCCGAGAACCTATCCCTATGAGAACTTCAAAACCGCCAGTACCATCACTCATTTTCCAGCAGATCTTCTTGGAATGATTCTAACTGACCCATTTTTCCTCCTCCTCTTGTATCGTGAATCTTGATATGGGCTATAGTTCATGCTGCACCTAGGTCACTTCTTTGAACTAAAACTCTCTTCTTAACATATCTGGAACCAGTCTTTTAAAATTCTTTACCTTGGCTAAGCGCTTACCATTGAAGCCTGCATAACTGTAACACGATTGCCGCGCAGGATTAGCCGAGCGGTCTAAGGCACTGCAGTCATGGACTGTGCGGCTGGTCTCGGCGGAGGTTCGAGTCCTCCCTCGGGCATGGGTGTGTGTGCTTGTTCTTAGGATAATTTTGGTTAAGTATTGTGTAAGCTTAGGGACTGATGACCTTAGCAGTTAAGTCCCATTAGATTTCACACACATTTGAACATTTTTGTAACACGATTTTGTTATGTCTGGCATTCATCATTCACGTGGAGCACTTTAAAACATCGTTGTTAAAACTTTCTATTTGTGTTACAGGTTCCTTGCGATTTCGATGCTTTCCAGGCGACACGAAACCAACTGTTTGTACAGTTCCTACAGCTCTGACACTTCCCTTTACAGTTCTCTTTACAGTTCTCTTGGCCAACACCACATGGTTCTAGAGTCCTTTCTTGTGTTTTTCAATGTCAACAGTAGGAGACCTGCTTTTAAATTCACGTTTGAAAAAGTTATAAATGAGGAAAATAATCCGCCTCACCTGCTTGTGAAGCACTTCACGTTTATTGCCGACACCTGACTTTCTTTTAATCGCACTTAAACATTCACAAGATACACATTCACAGCTGTACTACTGCAAGAAAAAAAAGGAAACCAAAAAATTTATAGTTGAATGGATAATTCAGTTTTTGCGAAGTACAGCAACAGTGCAGCATGTAGGAGTGAGATTCTAGCTCTCTAGCTGCAACTCTGTGCTAGCCGTTAGGAAAGAGGACGAATATTATTGGCCGTCAGTGGCTAGTGGAGGGGGATGTGCAGAACGGCTCAAAATTTGGCTGCCGCCTTACATGACGCGAACAATAGTCGAGCCCAACAGCATTTAACTTTGGAGATCTAACGGGAACCACTGTTACCACTGCAGCAAGGCCGTTGGCTCTAAGGATGATAAGAGGATGGAAATGACCATCCCAATACTAGCCAGCTGCCCCTAGGTCAGTTCAAGCCAACAGGACGGTTCTTTAATTATAAGCCTCAGTTAATTGTTTCTGCGATTGTGATCGATTTCAGTTAGGTTCCCCCTCTGTCAACCTCGCTGTCTAATTCATGAAAAACTAAGTTCAAAAACAATGGTCTTTGTTTCTGGTGCATGCTCAGAGGAGTTATCTTCTGTGACTCTATGGTGTCAAATAATGTTTGTGTTTTTGGTGGAGCTTGATGACTTACTAGATGTCAGACTACAAATACAAAGCATCTGGACCATCTGCAAGCGTTCTGATATTATTTGATGCCCTTCTGGGATGGTTTTCGGTCGGTACAGCCCTTACGAAATTGCACGATGGGTTCTCAGGTAAATTAAATAGGAATCCTTAGAGAAAAGGCAACGTTTATCTCGCGAAATCGCGTAGAGTAAATTTACAGACTCGATATCCGAGGCAGACTGTTGGTAAATTCTGCTGCCTCCATCGTACGTCCGTGTAGATATCACGAGAGTAAGGTAAGAAAGAGTAGGGTGCCTATGGAGTCATATAGACAATTATTTTTTCCCCGTTCCTCGCAGGAATGCAACAATGACAGGTAGTGGCTAGTAATGGCATAAATTATCTTCTTCCATACGGTGCACATTGCCTGTTTGCGCTTTATCTCATCATCATACATGATTAATACAGTCACGTTGGTACAATACAAGGAGTAATGCCATAATAGCTATGTACACCACTCGCCATTAAAGCTGCAACACTATCAAGACAGAATGCAACAAACGTCAAATTGACATTACGTTTGCTACAAGCAAAGCACTTCTGCATAATAGCACCGAGTAGGTAAGTAGATTAAGTTTCACCGGTATACAGTGGTCATATGACTGATAGGGAGTGTCGAGTTAAATTCTGCCAACCTGATGTGAGGGGACTGTTTGAAAAAAAAGAAAAAGGAGTCTGACAGCCAGCTCAGCTACAGAGGCATTCTGTCTATAGAGCAGTGGTCTAGCCTTTCTGAGACCATTACTCTCGAGTGCAATCATATTGGTTAGTACCCTTCCCCCCACCCCCCCCCCCCCACCCCCCTGCTTTCACTCACCACCATCCTCAGCATTACCTAACTAAACTTCAGAATGGAAACGAATTGTCTCTGAAAAATTTCACTTTTAAAATCACAAAAGATTAATGGTATTTAGATATTATATATGTTTATTAAACCACGAGCTACTGAGTCAATGAGCCAATTGGTACTGCTTATTTCTTACAACCTTTCTTTTTTATGGAATGACTAGGTGAGTATGTGACATTGCCTGAGTATTTATTTATTCCACTCTTCTGTTAGTCCATCTCCTACTTCCTCCTCTCTCTGTCCATCTCCTTCTTCACCCCCTAAACGATCACCTCCTCAACCCCCTCCCCCACCTCTCGTGCCCCACTCTATGCTAACCTCCTCGTCCCCCTCTCTCTGTCAATCTGCTCCTCTCCCCTATGTCCATCTGCTCTCCCTCCTCCTCTACCCTCTCTTCGTCCATCTCCTACTCCCCCTTCTCTCTATCTCCTCCTTCCCCTCGCCCTGTTCATCCCCTCCTCATTCCTTTCTCTGTCCATCTTCTCCTCTTTCCTCTCTCTATCCGTCACTTCCTCTCTCCCCTGTCTCTGTCCATTTCCCCATCCCCTTTCTCTGTTATCTCCTCCTCCCCTCTCCTCTCTCCACGTCATCACGCTCACCCCAGTGGGATGCTGGTGGTTCTTCCCCTTCACA
Organism: Schistocerca serialis cubense; assembly: GCF_023864345.2. NCBI lineage: Eukaryota > Metazoa > Arthropoda > Insecta > Orthoptera > Acrididae > Schistocerca > Schistocerca serialis. Next base: position 984,791,559 of record NC_064640.1, on the reverse strand, counting down.
GTATTTTTTTCCAGACTGTAACTAATATTTGTACCAAATTTGGTTGAAATTATTCCACAGGTTTAGGATGAGCTATTCACCTATGGCTTTGCCAGCATACAAACAGATCAAATATATTTTACATATTTTTAACATACTTCATACGTATCTATAGCGAATTTCACCCTGGAGTTTCATTTTCACGTATCTCAATGTTTATGACGTCGTATCTCCTGAAATATGTGGTGTACAGTGATGTAATTTCGCAGATACATCCAGTGGTATATGTGGCTACTGCCTGAGAAATGTGTTGCAAATTGAGTCAGAAGTAAAACAGTAGTAAATGAAAATGTAATGCACGATGCGGCAGTTTTTCTCTGTATTTCCTGAACTGCACGATACAGTAAACTTACACGTCTGGCATGACGCGGCCGTTTTTCACGCATCTCAGTTTTTATGACGTCATATCTCCTGAACCATATGTCGTAAAATGATATAACTTCTCAGGTACATTCGGCGACGTATGTGAATTGTGTCTGCTAAATATACTGGGAACAGATTTAGTAGTAAAGAAATAAACACATCAAAAAAAGTTTTTAATCATCCCGGATCCCAGAACTCCTGATGAGAGACGTTGACTGTGGATATTGTATCACAGACACAGTCCCTTTGACTGTTCAGAAATGTCACTAAACCCACCCAATGATGTAAACAAGCATGGATGATCAGCGCCTATTAGACGGAGGGGGTCCGACAGCCGATCAGTTCCAGTCATTCCACAAGGAAGGAGGTATACGGCTCGTGTCGTCTGTACCTCAACCGTGCCTAGACGGTCAAGACCGCGGTTCGACCGCGTCCGCATTGTTACGTTGTGACAGGAAGGGCTCTCAACAAAGGAAGTGTCCAGGCATCTCGGAGTGAACTAAAGCGATGTTGTTCGGACATGGAGGAGATACAGAGAGACAGGAACTCTCGATGACATGCCTCGCTCAGGCCTCCCAAGGGCTACTACTGCAGTGGATGACCGCTACCTACGGATTATGGCTCGGAGGAACACTGACAGCAACGCCACCATGTCGAATAATGCTCTTCGTGCAGCCACAGGACGTCGTGTTACGAATCGAACTGTGCGCAATAGGCTGCATGATGCGCAACTTCACTCTCGACGGCCCCCCAGGGGGTTCACAGTCCTTTCGTGAGTACGTGAGTGGCGAACACGGGGCCCCGAGCTATTGTAGCCTTCCTTCTTTCCCGGACTGAGTTTCCTTTCTCTTCCCCTCCTCCCCTGTTCATACTCCTTCAGCTCCACCCTCTCCTCTCCCTCTCTTGGTGTCTTTGTTTATGTTGGCCCCATTATCCTCCTGGTTATGTCGCCTTTGCGATTTGGTTTTGTTGAGGAATTACCACATCCTTCTGGCATTCTCTGGTCCCCCTCTGAGCGATTTGCGGAAGAGCACCTTACCTAGTGTCTCCAGCGTGTGCCCTCCTAGTTCCTTCCATCATTCCCTTCACGTTGTTGTCTGATGCTAGGTTACATAGCCAGCACGGTGGCCAGACTGTGTGGTGGGGTCGCTATGTACCCTTTTGGTTGAGCCCCCTAAAAACGCAGGGATCACACTTCTGATACCTGTGCTGCGACCTCTTCATGTAAGCTTGTCATCCTGGAGCATTGGGACTCCCGGCAATGGCCGCCGTACCAGAAGGCCCTTGCTGTGGCTGGGTGGTGCCCGTGGGGAGAGCCCCTGATTAGTGTGGGTCGTATCAGGGTGGACGTTATGCAAATGAAACGCATAGAGGTCCAGAACTCTGGCCGTTCTTCTACGGCCGTCTCTTTCAATGGAAATGATTCTTTTAGTGCTGCTTCTTCTGCCCCTTCTGCCTTCCCTTCCATAGCTACCCCCTGGGAAGATGGTCAGGCTCGTCAGCTAGGGGCGAAACCTTTCCCCAGCTATCTGGTTTGCATCATGACTGATGGGGATTCTTTCACCAATACCAATCCTTTATTTTTTGTTGAACACATAGAAGACAAGTTTGGCGAAGTGGTCAGGTTTATTGTTGATCAAAACTGTTTCAGCTGCCCAGTCTGCGGCCCTTTGTGCCTGTGACCATCTTGACACAATTCCTGTGTCCATTATCCCCTCACCAGTCTTTGAATATAGTTCAAGGTGTGATTTTTCACAGGGACCTCATCCTTCAAACTGAAGAGGATATAAGGGACAATCTAGGACAGCAGGGTTTTCACTTTGTTCGTCATGTTCAGAAGGGCCTGAAGGACATTCGAATTGATACTGGTGCCTTTATCCTGGCCTTTGAAGGGGATACCCTCGCTGAGACGGTCAAGATTGTGGTTTATCGATGTGATGTGAAGCCGTACATCCCACCACCTATGAGATGTTTTAAGCGCTTGCGTTTTTGACACGTCTTCCCACTGTTCACAGACCCCTCTCTGTGGTGACTGTGGACGTCCACTCCATGACGGGAGTTCCAGTGTTCCTCCTACTGTGTGTGTTAATTGTCGTGGCAATCATTCTCCACATGCACCGGATTACCTGGCTTATAAGAAGGAAAAGAAGATACAGGAGTATAAGTCCCTTGATCGTCTAACCTACACTGAGGCTTCTAAGAAGTATGCACGTCTTCATCCTGTGTCATTGACGTCTAGCTATGCTTCAGTTACATCTTCACCCTTTCCTCCCCCTTCCTTATCTCAGTCCCGAACCCCTCTCCTCCCCCCTCCCCCACAATTCCCACACCCTCCCCTCTGGGCGCCTCTCCCCCTTCCCAGCCGGAGAAGTGTCCCACTTCTTTGACATCTGCCAGTCAGGGGCACCCCTCCCAGGGCCCCTCTTCCTGGACCTTCCAGGCCAAAGGTCAGCTGCCATATGACGACCACGAGAACCATGGTCTGTGGGCTCCCAGGTCGCCTGCTCTCTTTGTTCCAGATCTTGCTGCAGCTGGCTCCTTTTTGCAGCACAGCTTTTCTCGATCTCAAACAGAAAACAAGAAGAAACGTAAGTCCCGGGACAAGTCGCCAGAGGTCCCATCCCCACCTTCGCAACTTGCCTCTGACCTGCTGTTCATGGATTTCGCCCCCTCTTTGTCGGTGACAGATGGTGACCTGGCGGCATTACTAGCTTTAGCCTGTTCACCCCTTTATTTGAATCATCTTTCTGTGCTTATCCAATGGAATTGTAATGGATATTACCGTCACCTTCCAGAGTTGAAATACCTTATTTCGTTTTACTCTGCAGTTTGTGTGGTTCTACAAGAATCTCATTTTACTGATGATCACTCACCGACACTCTGTGGGTTCTATGTTTTCTGTCGAAATCAGGTCGGCCCCCTGCGGGCTTCTGGCGGCGTTTGTATGTTGGTCCATGCGTATGTTGCTAGCATGTGGATTCCTCTTCAAACTACATTGGAAGCGGTTGCTGTTAGAGTTCACCTGGACTCTGGGGTCACAGTTTGCAATCTTTATCTCCCTCCTGGCAGGACTCTTACACCTGCTGCCTTAACTGCCCTTCTTCAGCAACTTCCTCCTCCCTTCCTCCTCCTCAGGGATTTTAATGTTCATCATCCCTTGTGGGGCAGTGCATTTCCATCAAGTTGGGGTTTTCTCATAGACCAGTTCCTTGCAGAACATGACTTGTACCTTCTTGATGATGGCTCCCCTACCCATTTCAATGCTGGTCATGGTACCTTTTCCGCCATTGATCTTTCTCTTTCTTCTCCCTCCCTTCTCCCTTCATTACACTGGTCGCCACACGACTACCTTCGCTTTAGTGGCCACTCCCCGTTGATTCTCTCGCTCCCTTCCCGCTCCCTGATGGACAGGTTACCTCGTTGGTCTTTCCAATGCGCCGATTGGCATCTATATACTGCACAGGTCGTTTTTTCTCCTTCTTTGCCGGGTTGTATTGATGACGTCCTACGTGACGTGTCTGAAGTGATTGTTCGCGCTGCTAGCCATGCTATCCCTCGCTCATCTGGACCATTTCGCCGCTGGCAAGTCTCGTGTTGAGTACGGCCATTGCCATCCATGATCGCTGTCGAGCTTTGCAACACCTTAAGAGGCACCCATCCACTGCCAATCTTATTACCTTTTAACGCCTTCGCGCCAAAGCCCGTTACTTAATCAAACGAAGGAAACAGGTGTGTTGGGAACGCTTTGTTTCTTCTCTCGGGCCTACTGTCCCTATGTCATGGGTATGGGCTACACTTCGCTCTCTCCAACGTTGCCATTGGCAGTCTACCCTCCTGGGCCTGGCCCACCCATATGGCCTTTGCATGGACCAGTTGATTCTCGTGGAACATCTTGCGACCCATTTTGCAACAGCATCAGCATCAACCTCCTATCCAGTGCTTTCCTTCAGCAGAGACTGTGGGCTGAAGCTTCCGCCTTATGTCAGTCAGAATCTTACAACAAACCTTTTACTGAATAGGAACTTCCATTCGCACTTTCTTCTCGTGATGCAACCCCTGGCCCAGACTCCATTCATAATCAATTGCTTCAACATCTCAGTGCTCCACAACGACAACATCTTCTCCGGGTGCTTAACCGTATTTGGCTCTAGGGTGACTTCCCTTCTCAATGGATGGATAGCATCGTGGTTCCCGTCCTTAAGCCTGGTAAGAACCCCCTGTCTGTCGAAAGCTATCAGCCAATTAGTCTGACAAACAACGTTGTTTTCAAGTTACTTGAATGGATGGTAGCCTGTCGGCTCAATTGAGTCCTCAAATCTCAGGATCTATTGTCCCCTTACCAGTGTGGCTTCTGAGAGGGACGGTCTCTGATCGATCATTTACTTCACTTGGAATTTGCAGTTCGGCAGGCTTTTTTCCAGCGCCGCCATTTGGTTGCATTATTTTTCGACCTTCGCGAGGCCTATGACATGGCTTGGCGCCGTCATATCTTTCTTACACTTTACTTCATGAGTGTGGTCTTTGGGTCCCACTCCTGATTTTTATCCGCCAGTTCCTGTTCCATCGGTAATTCAGGGTTCAGGTTGGTACTGTTTTTAGTTCTCCATGGACCCAGGAGAATGGCATCCCAAGGGTTCCGTATAGAGTGTACTTCCCTTCCTCATTGGTATAGATGGACTTGTGGCCTCCGTCAGTCCTACTCTGTATGTGGATGATTTCTCCAATTGGGTTAGTTCCTCTTCGATGGTCTCTGCAGAGCGGCAGCTCCAGGGTTCTATACAGCGTGTCTCTGCATGGACGCTCTCACACAGGTTTCAATTCCCTCCTTTAAAATTGCGGGTGCTCCACTTCTGTCACTGTACTACAGTCCACCCCGATTTGGAGCTCTACCTTGATGCACAACAATTACCTGTGGTTCGACAGTTTCGTTTCCTGGGTCTTCTTTTCGACAACAAGCTCACTTGGCTGCCTCATATCAGACTTCTGAAGATAGGATGTTTCTGTAAACTCTGTGTCCTTCACTTCCTTGCCCACACCTCTTGGGGTGCAGATCGTTCCACTCTTCTCCGCCTTTACCAGCCTTTGTGCTGTCTTGCTTGGACTATGGTTGTCAAGTTTATAGTTCAGCTGCTCCTTCCACACTGCACCTTGTGGATCTGGTCCACCATCGTGGTATCCATTTGGCCACTGGTACCAGTGTCTTCAGCCGGCCGGAGTGGTCGTGCGGTTCTAGGCGCTACAGTCTGGAACCGATCGATCGCTACAGTCGCAGGTTTGAATCCTGCCTCTGGCATGGATGTGTGTGATGTCCTTAGGTTAGTTAGGTTTAATTAGTTCTAAGTTCTAGGCGACTGATGGCCTCAGAAGTTAAGTCGCATAGTGCTCAGAGCCATTTTTGAACTGGTGTCTTCCCTACTAGCTCTGTTGACAGTCTCCTGGTTGAAGCTGGGATCCCCCCACCCCCTTTCTGTTTGGCGGTCCCAGTTTCTGGTTTCTTATGCAATCGCTGTCCATTCCTCTCCCACTCATCGTTCCTGTTCTACCATGTTACCAGACCAATGACTTCACCCATCTGATTCCCACCCTCGGGCAGGTTTACCGGTTGGGCTCCGCCTTGCGTCTCTTCGCCGTGATTTTCAGCTTCCTTCTTTGTTCTGTCTCCCATGTTCCTTCCCCAATACCCCCCCCCCCCCCTCTTGGTTAGTTCCTCGGCCTCTGATTCGGATGGATCTCCGCCGAGGTCTGAAAGATTCCGTTCCCCGATGGTGTTCCATTGTTTTTCCGCCGAATTTTATGGGCGTTTCGGGATGCTGTTGTTTTTTACACCGATGGCTCTAAATCTGCTGAGTGTGTGAGGTATACCTTCATGTACTCTGTTGGCATGGAAAATCATCTCCTGCAAACTGCATGTGGAGTGTTTACTGCTGAATTGATGGCGATTTTCCAGGCCCTTACCTTTATTAAACAGTCCAAACTCAACCACGTTTTGGTATGTACAGACTCAATGAGTGGCCTTCAGGCTATTAACCAGTGTTCCTCCCGCCATCCCTTGGTCTCGGCCATCCATAACCGTCTCGCTGATCTTCACCATGCTGCTTGTTCCTTTGACTTCCTTTGGGTCCCTGGCTATGTGGGTATCACAGGTAATGAACTTGCTGATCGTTTGGCTGGGGGAGCAGACACTTACCCCCCTTCTTTGTCACCCCTCCTGCGGCGGATTTACGGCTTCATTTCAAATCCCACTTCGCACAATCATGGGCCAACTCTTGGCAGGATACCTCCCTGTCTAATAAACTTCGTGCAATAAAGGTGACACCTGTCCTGTGGCATTCTTCTTTCTGCCTCTCCCGACAGGACTCGACCACCCTGTGTCGTCTCCACATCAGTTGTAGAGCCTTCCAGTCAGTAGCCCACATTTTGGTGGAATGGCCCCTTATTTTGACTCTGTGTATTGATTACAGACTTCCCCACACTTTACCTTTAATGTTGGCACACGATTCCCAGATGGTTGAACTGGTTCTCAGTTTCCTCTGTGAAGGTGGTTTTTATTTTCAGTTTTAAGGTTTTTAATCTCCATCTGGAGTAGGGGCAGGGTGGTGAGGGTTGGGGTGTCTCCCACTGTAGGCTGTGTTTGGCGATCCCTGACTCCCCTCCCTGGCAAAGATCCTCTTTCCTCTCCATTTTACTTCTTTTTTATCGCCTTTTAGATTTGGTTAGTATCCTTTCACAATACGCACTTTTACATTCTAGCAGTTGAACGCTTTTGAACAGCAGGTGGTCTTGCCTATACTGCATCAGAGGTTGGATATTTCCTGCCTCTAGCATAGCCTTGGGGTTGCCCACTTGCTGACTTGCCTCCTTTTGTTTTCACCATCGACAACATGACTGCACTTTTACGCTTTTTTTTTAGCCTTTTATTTTTTATCGTTATGACTCTTCTGAGATGTAAATCACTCCGAATGGACCACCTTTGAAACAAAGGCCTGATGACTTTTCTCTTTGGTCCCTTCAACCCCAATCAACCAACCAACCAACCAACCACTCTGGGCGTCCATGGCAAGGCCCATCTTTGCAACCAAGACACCATGCAGCGCAGTGCAGATGGGCCCAACAACATGCCGAATGCACCGCTCAGGATTGGCATCACGTTATCTTCACCGATGAGTGTTGCATATTCCTTCAACCAGACAATCGTCGGAGACGTGTTTGGAGGCAACCCAGTCAGGGTGAACGCCTTAGACACACTGTCCAGCGAGTGCAGAAAGGTGGAGGTTCCCTGCTGTTTTTGGGTGGCATTATGTGGGGCCGACGTCCGCTGCTGGTGGTCATGGAAGGCTCCGTAACGTCTGTACGATACGTGAATGCAATCCTCCGACCCATAGTGCAACCGTATCGGCAGCATATTGGCGAGGAATTTGTCTTCATGGACGACAATCCGCGCCGCTAGCGTGCACATTTTGTGAATGACTTCCTTCTGGATAACGACATCGCTCGACTAGAGTAGCCGGCATGTTCTCCAGACATGAATCCTATCGAACATGCCTGGGACAGATTGAAAAGGGTTGTTTATGGACGACGTAATCCACCAACGACTCCGAGGGATCTATGCCGAATCGCCGTTGAGGAGTGGGACAATCTGGACCAACAGTGCCTTGATGAACTTGTGGATAGTATGCCACGGCGAATACAGTCATACATCAATGCAAGAGGACGTCCTACTGCTACTGGGTATTAGAGGTACCGTTGTGTACAGCAATCTGGACCACCACCTCTGAAGGTCTCGCTGTATGGTGGTACCCCGAGCATTGTGTGGTTTTCATGAGCAATAAAAAGGGCGGAAATGATGTTTATATTGATCTCTATTCCAATTTTCTGTATAAGTTCCGGAACTCTCGGAACGGAGGTGACACACAACTTTTTTTGATGTGTGTAATAAATTAAAACGTCATTCATCATGCGGCAGATTTACTGCATGAGCACCGAAAATGTAGTAAGTAATAAACTTTTTTCCTTTCGTCATTTTGTGGGGGTCGTCAGCTAGAAAAAATTTCATAAAGATTTGAAATTATGTGTAAAGTTTGTCGCGGGCCTCCAGGTGCTCTCATCCTCAAATACTGAATGACTAAAATATGGGTATTGGCGCGTCGTGAGCTACACTGCTTTTCACCACCATCCCTTTGATAGGTGGGACCATCTTACCCCACAGCGATGATTTATAGTCTGTAAGTGATGTGTGTACAAAATTTGCGTGAAATCGGTGCTGTGGTTTACGAGGAGATCTTGAATATACATACATAAATACGTGCATCCATTTTTGTAAAGTGTATGGATCAGGGGTTCTGCAGTATCTCTGGGTGTTTCCGTAATTATCATTTTCGTTCCAGGAATATTTAGCTATTGAGGAGCTTCACCCTTTGACAGTGGACCCATAGCAGGTACGAAGCATAGAGTGAAATTCTGAAGTTCACCGCCGCCGTGTCGTGGGGGGATTGCCTGGCAAAAGGAGTCCAGCTCAGCTACATGAGCATCACAGTAACACACACACTTTCTAACTCGTGTGATTTCATGAGGTGGGTTCATGGAGAGGTCTTTCAAATATCGTCCGTATGTGAATCGTGAGACTGAAATAATAAATGATTTGTCACTCGGCAAGTCATGTTAACACATGTGACCAGCCTGTCTTCAACGGTAGTAATTGTGATGTAAGAGTATGTCAAAGCACAAACAATTTCTACCAAATATTACGTGTGACGGATTAACTTACTTGGGCCTTCACACGTTTTATTGTTCTGTCGCTGAGGGTAGTCTCTTAAAAGCGGTTTATTAATTAAACACGAGTAACAGAATCGTCTATTTCCCACCAGGTAGACACTGATTGTAAGTATGAAACATTTACTATAGACGACATTATCTTCATGCTTTTAAATGAAGCAATAGTTATTACTTGAAAGGCACGCCTCCAAGCGAGAAAGCCTAGCGACGAGTTCCCTAAATCACTTCAGGTGATTCCTGAGAAGATTCCTTAAATGGTCGAGAGTTTTTTCTCACGTTTGATTAATATGAGCATTGCGTCTATTCTTTAATGTCCCGGACGTCGACGAGACGTTAACCTCTAATTCCAATGTCCAGGTTCAATTGTCGCACTGTATTACACTGCTCCAAACATACTGCTTCAGAAATTTCTACTTCATTTCTGAGTTTGACGCCAGTGAATTTCTGTTGCAGGGGGAACTATTTTCCGCCAATGCCGACCTGCTCTTATTTTCACCTTGTTGAGATGGTGCAGTGGTCAGACAATGGAGTCACACTCAGGAAGACAAGATTCAGATCCTTGTTTGGTAATACAGATTTAGGTTGTCCATAATTTCGATGTATGACGGATGCCGTGATGATTCCTTCTAAAACGGAGTGATTGTTCTCTTTTTCATTGTCTTTGACCAACCAGACCTTGTGCTCCATCTAGAATGACGTCATCGTTGATGGGATGTTCAGTCCTAATCTTTCTTTCTTTTTCTTCAACCAATGTGTCTCATGTTGCTAAATAGCCAGCAGAAGTTGTCCACCTCTTGTGCTGTGTCTGTCATGACCTTGTAGCTAAACTGGTTATTATTCTAATTCCAGTAACTATTAATTTCTTTTACACTGTTGTGTTTATCGTTGATCCTAAACGTTCTCTTACTGTTTGCTACATGAACAATGTTGTCTTCGGGCCTTAATATTGGCAATTGTTTCACTTTCGCGTTTCTTCCAGTTCTTTCCTTTAAATTCCTTCACTGGCTCATGCAACCAAAACAGAACATAAGGGATTACATAATTCATCCCTGTCTTACACTGTTTATATCAGTACGAGCTTAACTCTCGTGATGTCTTCTTCTGGCTACATTCGTGCCATTTACGTTTCGCTGTAGAAGCTCAATATACGTTGACGGTATTTTTGTGAGTGGGAGAAGCTCTTGTCAGTGTAAGGTACAGATGGAGCTTCGAAAGAACTGACAGAAAGTTTCAGAGCAGCAACAGAATTGCAACACAAATTGATGAGAATGACAGTTACACTGACAGCAATGTTGCTAACGCTGAAAGTAAAATACCAGGAATTAATAAAATAAATCAACTGGATGTCAGATGAAGAAAGGGGCATAACGGACAAAACAGAAGAACAAACGTCAGACAGAGCATCAGAAATGAAACTAGACAGCTGACGCTAATACATGACGGTGAGGATACAACATAATTAATAAAGAAGCAATGTCCCTGCTTCTAAGCCGGAGAAGCGTCCAACTTCTTTGGCTCCTCTCACTTGCAAGTGGCCCTTGGGTTCCTCCCTTCCCAGGTTTCCACAAGTGGGAAGGATGATGCTTGACAGTGGCATAAGTGCCCACAAGCAGCTGGTCGTAGGGCTTCGCGATCCTCCTCTGTCCCAGAGACTGAATCGGTGAAGCCCTCCCAGCCAGTGAAACCCAAGGATCAGCGAGAAAAGTCTAAGAAGAAGACCTCTGAGACAAAGGAACTTGCGGTGGCACCCACCCCACCACAACCTACAAGCTATGTGTCTGAGGATGAGGTAGAGATTCTGGCGTCCAATGACGACCTAGATCTCGCCGGACTCTCAGACACAATGGACGTCACTCACACGGGTACTCAGTCAGTGGCAGCAGGTGACCCAGCTGCGTAATCTGCCTCCTTGGTCCCTTCACGCCTTTCTCGGCCATGGACAATGTCATCCTCTAGTGCAACTGCAGCGGTTTTTTCCACCATCTTGCTGAGCTCCGATAACTTCTCAGCCTTCACCCTTTCCTCTGCATTTCTCTTCGGGACACTTGGTTTCCAGCGATGCGAACCCCCGCCCTCCGTGGCTATTGGGGTTATTATAGGAACCGGGCAGCTTATGAGAGGGTATCTGGTGGCATCTGCATCTACGTCCTTCACTCCCTTTACAGCGAGTCTGTCCCTCTACAAACACCTTTAGAGGCTCTCGTTGTTTGGGTGTGGACGCCTCAGGCTGTTATGTCTGCAGTCTCTTTCTTCCACCAGACGATGATGTCCCACAGCATTTCCTGGCTGCGCTGATAGCCCAATTGCCGCCACCCTCTCTGTTACTGGACGACTTCAACGCCCATAACCCTCTGTGGGGTGGATCAGTGGTAACAGGCCGAGGCAACATTGGTGAGCAAGTACTGACACAGCTCGACCTCTCTCTTTTAAATAATGGTGCCTTCACACATTTCGGTGTGGCGCATGGCAGGTACTCAGCCACCGACCTTTAGATCTGCAGCCCTAGCCTATTACCATGTGTCCAATGGAGTGTGCATGATGACTTGTACCGTAGTGACCACTTTCCGATCCTTCTGTCACTGCCAAAGCGTCACTCTTCTGGGCACCCCTGCAGATGGGCTATGAATAAGGCTGACTGCGACTTGTTCACCTCCATTGCCACCATTGAGCCTCTTTCCAATGACGCCATTGATGCGGTGGTTCACCCGGTCACCACCGGCATCGTTACTGCTGCAGAATCTCCCATTTCCTGTTCTCCTGATCGCTGAGGCGATTAAAGATCACCAGCGGGCACTCCAGCATCACAAGTGGCATCCCTCATTGGAACACCTCATCGCCTTTAAACGGCTCTGTGCGCGAGCCCACTGCCTCATTCGCCAATGCAAGCAGGAGTGCTGGGAAAGGTATGTCTCCACCATTGGCCACCGTACCTCTCCATCGCAGGTTTGGGCCAAGATTAGACGACTCTATGGCTATCAGCATACTGGTGCTTTCACTGAATGGAGCAGTCTGTAATGACTCTGACACAAATGCAAACCGCTTAGTGGAGCATTTTGCTTAGAGTTCCGCTTCTGCAAATTACCCACTGGCCTTCCGCTCCCTGAAAAGGTGGTTGGAACGTTGGAGCCTTTCATTTCACACGCACCACCCTGAATCGTACAATGCTCTGTTCAGTGAGTGGGAATTCCAAAGTGCCCTAGCTGCTTGCCCTGATACGGTTCCCTGGCCAGATCGCATCCACAGTCAAATTCTCAAACACCTCTCAGTGGACTGCCAGCGATGCCTCCTAGATCTTTTCAACCGTATCTGGGTTGAGGGTGAGTTCTCGTCGCAATGGCGAGAAAGCGTCGTAATCCCCGTGTTGAAACCTGGCAAGAACCCACTGGAGGTGGACAGCTACCACCCCATTAGCCTCACCAACGTTCTTTACAAGTTGCTCGAACGCATGGTGAGCCGGAGGTTGAGTTGGCTACTTGAGTCTCGGGGCCTTTTGGCTCTATCTCAGGGTGGGTCCCGGAAGGGCCGCTCTGCCGCCGATAATCAGGTGTGCCTGGAGTCTGCCATCTGCACAGCTTTTGCCCGCCATCAGCATGTGGTTGCCGTCTTTTTTGACATGTGGAAGGCATACGATACGACATGATGACGTCACATCCTCTCTGCGCTTCATGGTTGGGGTCTTCGTGGTCCACTCCCGATTTTCATACAAAATTTTCTGACGCTTCGTGTCTACTGTGTGCAAGTTGCAACCTCCCATAGTTCCTCCAGAGTTCAGGAGAATGGGGCACTGCAAGGATCTGTCTTAAGTGTCTGTCTCTTTTTGACTGCAATTAATGAGCTTGCTACAATTGTGGGAACTTCTGTCAAATCTTCCTTGTATGCTGACGACTTCTGCCTAAATTATAGCTCCACTGGCATTGCAGCTGCTGAACGGCAGCTGCAGGGCGCTATCCCAAATGCGCAGTCTAGGGCTGTAGCGCATGGCTTCCAGTTTTCGGCTGCCAAGGCCTGCATTATGCATTTCTGCCGGCGCGCACTGTTCACCCTGAGCCACAGCTTTATCTTGATGGCGGACTTCTTGCTGTGGTAGAGACGCATCGGTTTTTGGGATTGGTTTTCGATACCCGATTGATCTGGTTGCCTCATATTCGCCAGCTTAAACAAACGTGCTGGCGGCATCTTAACGCTCTTCGTTGCTTAAGTCACACCAGTTGGGGAGCCGATCGGTCTACCCTTCTACGGCTGTACCAGGCGTTAATTCAGTCCCATCTAGGTTATGGGAGCCTGGCTTACAGTTCGGCGTCCCCTTCTGCATTGCGATTGCTGGACCCCATCCTTCACAATGGGATCCGACTCGCCACTGGAGCTTTCCAGACAAGCCCTGTCAACAGCATACTTGTGGAGGCAGGTGTCCCTCCATCGCGGTTCCGGCGCCAGCGATTACTGGCCGCTTATGCTACACACGTTTGTAGCTTGCCCGGGCATCCCAATTATCGTCTCCTGTTCCCTCAGTCAGTCGTCCATCTTTTGGAACGGCATCCATGGTCAGGGTGTAAGATCGCGGTTCGCGTCAGAGCTCTTCTCTCTGGGCTTGAGGTTTTCCCTCTTCCACCTCTTTTCCGGGTCCCTCTGCGTATACCCCCGTGGTGTGTGCCCCGCCCGTGCCTTTGGCTCGATTTGGCACAGGGCCCGAAGGACTCAGTCCCTCCTGAGGCCCTCCGCCGCCGCTTTCGTTCAATCCACGCCGCGTTTCAAGGCTCTGACGTTGTCTATACTGACAGTTCGATGGTTGCTGGTCGTGTCGGTTATGCTCTCACTCTAGGGGATCATTATGAACAACACTCATTGCCGGCTGGCTCCAATGTTTTCACTGCCGACTGGTCGCCATCTCTCGCACCCTAGAGTATATCCGCTCCTACTCAGGTGAGTCCTTCGTTATCTGCAGTGACTCCCTGAGCTGTTTACGAGTTATTGACCAGTGTCTCCCTCTCTTACGTCTGGTGATGGCTATCCAGGAGCCCCTCCATATTCTTTCCCGTTGCGGCCGCTCTGTGGACTTTGTGTGGACCCCAGGTCATGTAGGCATCCTGGGAAATGAACGTGTTGACACGCTGGCCAAACAGGCTGTCAGTGCACCAGCCTCGGAGATTGGCCTTTCGGAGAGTGACCTCAGGTCAGTTTTGCGGCAGAAGGTACTTCGCACGTGGGGTGAAGAATGGCGCACTCTTCCTTCACCCAACAAACTTCGGGCCATCGAGGAGGCTACCGGTGCGTTGCGCTCCTCCTTGCTGGTCTCTCGCAAGGACTCTGTTGTCCTCTCCTAGGTGCGCATTGGTCACACCTGGATAACGCACAGCTACGTATTGCGCTGCGAGGACCCACCTTTATGTCGCTGCGGGTCAGCTTTGACTGTGATCCACATCTTGTCGGAATGCCCACTTTTAACTCCGCGCAGGCAGACGTTTGCGCTGCCTGACACGCTTCCTGCACTTTTATCAGATGACGTTACGATGGCAGATTTAGTTTTGAATTTTATTCGTGCAGGGGCTTTTATCGCTTGATCTAAGGGTTTGTCCTTTTTTGTGTTCAGTCTGGCCTTCGGCCTACGGTTCTAGACTGGGGTTTTTAGTGCGTTCCTCGATGGTTGGCTTATCCTTTTTTGTTTCTATGGTCGGCCAACCACTGTAACACTCTGTGTGATTTTAATTCCTTTCGTCTGGTCTCTGTCTGTGTCTTTCTGGTCCAGTGTCGTCTCTTGTCATCTCCATTGTTTGTTTTTATTCCTTGTGGGGGGTTCAAGTTCATGGAAAAAGGGACCGATGGTCCTAGTAGTCTGGTCCCTTCGATTCCACAAACCAACCAAGTCTCTCTCCCTCCCTCCCTCCCATCCGCTCCCTCCAGCTCTCCTTACACACACACACACACACACACACACACACACACACACACACACACACACACACACGCCGGCTGCATTGCTGACCACATACAAAGGAAACAAATTAAGGAACATAAACACTGTGTGGAGTGCTGAACTTGTGAATCCACAGTTGTATTTTTCTTGTGAAGTTTTACAAAGTGAGGTGAAGTGGAAATAACGCCATCGCAGCGTAAGGAAAATGGTTTCAGCGAAAAGTTGGCAAGAGTGTATGTGCAACCAAGACAGAAATTGTGGACACGGATAATCCAAAGCGAAAGTAGCCTACGTACTGAACAACAGCAAAACACTCTTGAGGAAGTTTGGATGTCGCTGTCATCCTCCTCCTCTCAACGGAGACGCCGAAGATGTAACATTTTGCAAATCGCCGTAGATCACGAACAAACTATAATCCATAACAGAACAGAGGCCTCAATCCGCGCCTGGCCTTTCAAAGGCAGTACTCGTAACGACTAAGTCACATGCACAACTTGAGTGTGCCAACTTTTATATCGGTCAATTAGAAGCCCTGCTCTATACCTTCTCCACTAGCACTCCTGACTTAACACTGTTGTTAAACTGACTGTGTATGTGGGTAGTTCATTCGGTACGAGCATTGCTTGCCAGAGGCAGCGCTCCTTGTTCGAACTCCCGATCCAGCACAAAACTTTAATTTACCACGAACTTCCATAACAGCGTACATTCCGCATCAGAGTGAAAAGTTCGTGTTGGAAGTTAGACGAGATGCTTTCGAAAGCTGGTAAGTAGTGATTTGGTGCCGATATATCTATCCCACATTAACGTCGAATATCGGCCTTGTGGAGTGGATGGAGATGCGGATGGTTGGTGGACTATCGTTATAAACAATGCCACGGAATAATACACTCCTGGAAATGGAAAAAAGAACACATTGACACCGGTGTGTCAGACCCACCATACTTGCTCCGGACACTGCGAGAGGGCTGTACAAGTAATGATCACACGCACGGCACATCGGACACACCAGGAACCGCGGTGTTGGCCGTCGAATGGCGCTAGCTGCGCAGCATTTGTGCACCGCCGCCGTCAGTGTCAGCCAGTTTGCGTGGCATACGGAGCTCCATCGCAGTCTTTAACACTGGTAGCATGCCGCGACAGCATGGACGTGAACCGTATGTGCAGTTGACGGACTTTGAGCGAGGGCGTATAGTGGGCATGCGGGAGGCCAGGTGGATGTACCGCCGAGTTGCTCAACACGTGGGGCGTGAGGTCTCCACAGTACATCGATGTTGTCGCCAGTGGTCGGCGGAAGGTGCACGTGCCCGTCGACCTGGGACCGGACCGCAGCGACGCACGGATGCACGCCAAGACCGTAGGATCCTACGCAGTGCCGTAGGGGACCGCACCGCCACTTCCCAGCAAATTAGGGACACTGTTGCTCCTGGGGTATCGGCGAGGACCATTCGCAACCATCTCCATGAAGCTGGGCTACGGTCCCGCACACCGTTAGGCCGTCTTCTGCTCACGCCCCAACATCGTGCAGCCCGCCTCCAGTGGTGTCGCGACAGGCGTGAATGGAGGGACGAATGGAGACGTGTCGTCTTCAGCGATGAGAGTCGCTTCTGCCTTGGTGCCAATGATGGTCGTATGCGTGTTTGGCGCCGTGCAGGTGAGCGCCACAATCAGGACTGCATACAACCGAGGCACACAGGGCCAACACCCGGCATCATGGTGTGGGGAGCGATCTCCTACACTGGCCGTACACCACTGGTGATCGTCGAGGGGACACTGAATAGTGCACGGTACATCCAAACCGTCATCGAACCCATCGTTCTACCATTCCTAGACCGGCAAGGGAACTTGCTGTTCCAACAGGACAATGCACGTCCGCATGTATCCCGTGCCACCCAACGTGCTCTAGATGGTGTACGTCAACTACCCTGGCCAGCAAGATCTCCGGATCTGTCCCCCATTGAGCATGTTTGGGACTGGATGAAGCGTCGTCTCACGCGGTCTGCACGTCCAGCACGAACGCTGGTCCAACTGAGGCGCCAGGTGGAAATGGCATGGCAAGCCGTTCCACAGGACTACATCCAGCATCTCTACGATCGTCTCCATGGGAGAATAGCAGCCTGCATTGCTGCGAAAGGTGGATATACACTGTACTAGTGCCGACATTGTGCATGCTCTGTTGCCTGTGTCTATGTGCCTGTGTTTCTGTCAGTGTGATCATGTGATGTATCTGACCCCAGGAATGTGTCAATAAAGTTTCCCCTTCCTGGGACAATGAATTCACGGTGTTCTTATTTCAATTTCCAGGAGTGTAGTAATGCAGTCAACACTCTAGAAGGTTTATTTAAATCCCACAGTACTTTACTGGGCACAGTTCTCTGACATAAGAACAGCCTTACTCAGGCACTGACAGGAGGACTTCTACTTTAACGGTGGATGCACCACAATGGCTCTGAGCACTATGGGACAAACGATAAGTAAGAGAAAAAAAATCCTCTGACTGGTGCTGCTTGAAACACAAACCCATAAATTCCTTGTGTTACAGTGAGCCTCTCAGACGCAAGGCTTTACACTTTATGACGCTGCTGGAAATTTTTGCATGTGAAAGAAAGAAAAAAAATTGAAATTTCTCTAGTTTTTAAGTAAAAAGTAATTTTAAACAACACGATAGATCTGTTAACCTTGTATGAAGGTGTCCACTGAGTTTGTGAGTGAACTTTTTGTTTTCATTTGTACACTGAAAGAAAATAACATACACTCTGTGTGATCATTGAATGATGACTATATACGTAGCGCTAATTGAGGCTTCCTTTTGCCTTCCATACTGCATTCATCGAAAGAGACCGTTTTGTACTGATACGTAATTTGATAGTATGGCCAGTCTCGCTGCACTCACTGCGACCTTCAGTGTCGAAATAAAGGGGAGAAGTCGAGGGACCCGATATAAAATTCAGCAGCGCTCCTTATTAGCTAGAGTTTGATTTCGTCGCGATGACCATTTCGCGAGCTGGAAGGAAGTAATGTGTTGCTTGGCTCTTCTTGCAGCGTGCGTTCTCAGAATTTTTGACTGTAAACCTCTCCGTGACGCACAATGCCTCTCCTACAGCGTCTGACACTGAGCATCTTGGTGGCGCTCCAGCGCTTACTAAACAAAACCGTGCCCAGAGTGACTGCTCTTCCTTGGATCGTTATCTTCTCTGTTAATCCTAGCTGGTAGGGATCCCAGACTGGTGAGCGATACTCAAGAATCGATCGAACGACGGTTTGTGAGCTTCTTCTTCCGTGGATGAATTAAATTAGGCTTCTTACAGTAACTCCGAATCTGGCATCTACGTTGCCTACAATTAATTTTACATGGTCCGGACTCCTGAATATTTTATCGTTTAGGGTTATTCATTGTCGTTCCAGCAATGGAATAATAATGGGTTTTCGTGAATTTTTGCGAAATGCGTTGCATTTATTTATATTGAGGATCAATCCCAGTCCTTGCACAAAACGTCGATCCCATGGCGGTCTTCTTGCATTCCGCTATTGTTTTCTGCAGATGCACATCACTCACAAACAGCCTTGCGGAGTTTCCGACGATATCAGTCAGATGTTTTATGTACGTAGTGAATAGCAGGAACCTTATAACACTTCGGTGGGGTATGTCCATACCTGTTTTCACATCTGACGATTTCTCCGCGTTTAGCGAGACATGTTAAGTTCTATGTGATAGTCACCAGTCCAATCACAAAGCCCGCCAACATCCCATAAGCATAATGAGATCCAACTCCTCTATGATCGTCTCTATGCGGCACTGCACCGCTGAACTGTAGTTATCCAAAAAGCAGAAATTGTTTACCAGAACGGTGTCAACAGGTGTAGGGTTATTTATGATTAATTTGTTTTTTTCTTTATGAGTCATTTTGTCATAGCAGCAGCCGTATGCTGTTCTTCAGCCGATTGATATTAAAATATACATACACGTTTTTGGGGTAAACCAGTTAAAACACAGTAAGAGACGATTTCCTTTGCAATTATAAAAAAAAAACACAGATGAAGAAGACGTGGTTCGTGCTGTTGTGTAAATGAAGATGCTGCTTCGGGCAAGTCGTGAAAACAACAACCGATAAGTCCTGTGAGAGTAGGAAAGAATGATGAAGGGATAAGGGATGAGCAGCAATCCGGGTTTCAGCCAACGGGGGAGGAGGATGTGGCGGAAGGGGGGGGGGAGGAGGATGGGAAGTGGGATGATGTTTGGCTGGGAAGTGTGTTCCAGAAATGGGCGCTGGAACTGGAAGGTGCGAGGATGAGTATATGGTCAGGATGGTTGTAGGATTCGGAGAGGTGGGGGTTGGAGTTATATCTGAGGAAAGAGTATGTGGTGCCACATGGGGTGTCGCAGCTGGGGGGATGGGCGGTTGTCACGACGGATTTATGGGTTATTAGGAGCGAGCTTATTGAAGTTTTCTTGGTATGGGGGGGAGGGCGAGGAGTACAAATGGTGGTATAGGGAGGTTCGGGAATAAATTGATGTTTTAATCTTCCAGGCTATAGGATATACAGGTTTTGCCAAGATGTTCAAGGAATTTGAGCAGCCGGCCGAAGTGGCCGTGCGGTTAAAGGCGCTGCAGTCTGGAACCGCAAGACCGCTACGGTCGCAGGTTCGAATCCTGCCTCGGGCGTGGATGTTTGTGATGTCCTTAGGTTAGTTAGGTTTAACTAGTTCTAAGTTCTAGGGGACTAATGACCTGAGCAGTTGAGTCCCATAGTGCTCAGAGCCATTTTGAATTTGAGCAGGAAGCTGGAAGGAGACTGTTAACAGCCACGGAAGGGGAGGTGTATTGCATGGTGTTCTAGGTCCTTGAAGCTTTTGGGAGAGCAGAGTTACAAACTGTGTTGGTGATGGTGAGGGTGATAGAAAGGTGTAATTATGGTCATTCGCAGTGTGCAACCTGTATATATGTGAAGTCGAAACTAGCAGATTAAATAAAGTGCCATACAACTATTGTGTGAAATCATAATTCTTCGAGAATATAACTTCGTTCATATGGGAATATTTCTCCAGGTGTTCAGTTTTGTTTTCTCAGTAGAATATGCTGAATCTCCTTAGCGGACTATATGTTTGTAACTCCGCGAAGCATATACACATAAAAATGTTGGTTCTGTTAATGAATCCTGTTTCATTGTCCTCAATGCGCTGTGGTCATGGAAACGCACGTTAGTCTCTCTATTTCTGTAGAGAACCAAAATATAATAACTTTCTGTTGTGTGTATTCGTACTTGTTTCGGATATTTCACTATTGGAGACGCCGTAGTTTTCGAGTTATTTGTGTGAATAAGCGAGGTTCCCGCAGCCCATTTGCATGATTATTTGCCACGAAGCGAGAAAAACAGTAGGTCCCTCCGGTGTGACAGCGAAGACAGATGGCCGGCATGCTCGGTGCCGCCGTGTGGCGAACAGTGCGTGCGACTGCAAACACGACCTTTCATCACTTGCGTTACAGCGGCCAACGACTTACTCACCTGCTCAATGGTTTTTCTTTAAAGCGTCTTACGGAAAATTTTGCACGCGCTTTGTAAATACAGTGTGCTAAGTTTCGGCGGCAGCGGAAAATACAGTTTGTGAAGTGGAACACATTTTATCCGTACTGTAATAGTTTCTCTACTGGGCACAAACAGTAGAAAGTTGTCCATGTTTAGTAGACGAGTAGCTAGATCTGATTCTAAATATTTGCTCTGCTTACAGCTTGAGGAGATCGGTGCAATGATGCCACACGCCCATGTTTCTTACCGAGCTAGGTGGCGCACTGGTTAGCACACTGGACTGAACGACGGTTCAAACCCCCGTCCGGCCATCCTGATTTAGGTTTCCCGTGATTTCCCTAAATCGCTTCAGTCAAATGCTGGGATGTTTCCTTTAAAACGGTACGGCCGACTTCCTTCCCCATCCCTCCTTCAGCCAATGGGACCGATGACCCCTCTGTCTTTTCCCTTACCCCGAACCAACCAACCAATGAACCAACCCACCCATGTTTCTTATTTGTATGCCACTCTGATTTCCATATGGATGTTACGTTCTACTTACGTCAAGATAGAGGCAGTACTACATATATACTCTGTAAGCCACCAAACGATGTGCGTACTTCTGGTGCCACAAGCCCCAATCTCCAGCGCCGCCAACCCCCTAATTTCCCCCTTCTATTCGCGAATGGCGGATGGGAAGAATGAGTGTCGGTTAAGCTCCGTATCAGCTCAAATTGCTTTAATTTTCACGTCGTGGTCATTTCACGAGGTATATGTGGGGGAAATTTTCATCAGTTCACTTCAGAGATGCATAACGCCTGTCTGGTAGCGTCTTCCACTAGAGTTTGTCATCTCTGCAACACTATTGCCCCGACTAAACGGTCACTAGATGAGTCTCACTACTCGTCGTTGGCTCTATTCTGTCTCTCGAATGAATCTAGTCCTTTAAGGGTTCCATACTAGAGACCAGTATTCAACAACAGGACGAACGATTGTTTTGTAATCCACATTCTTCGGAGATGAATTAGATTTGCTTAAGATCGTCTCAATGGGTCTCAACCTGGAGTCTGTTTTTGGTACTATTTGTTTCATGTGGTGATTCCACTTTAGGTCGCTCCAGGTGGTTACTCATAGGTATTCTGCGGTAGTTACTGTTTTCAGTGACTTGTCACCAGTAATGGAATTATCGCCTATTTATCTGCAATATATTTCTTTTACACCCACACAAAAACTCTACAGGTCACAGTTAAGCTCCTGGCAGAGAGTTCATCGACCCACTTTCAAGCTATTTCTTTACCGTTCCACTTTCAAACAGTGCGCGTAAAATGCATACTTAAATCTCTCCGTGGGAGCTCTGATTTTTCTTATTTTATTAGGATAATCAATGCTCTCTATGAAGTTGGGCGCCAGCATTATATTTTCGAATCCGGAGGAGAAAGTTGGTCATTGAAATTTCGTGAAAATATCTCGCCGCGACGAAAAACGATTATATTTCGATGATTGCCACCGCAACACGCGTGACACTTGACACTACCACCCCAAGTTGGCGATCATACGAAACGAACTGTCATTCTTTGAGATTATTCAATATCTTGCGTCAATCCTATCTGGTGTGGCTCTCATACCGCGCAGTAATACTCCAGAAGAGGTCAGACAAGCGTAGTGTAGGCAGTCTCTTTAGTAAACCTGTTGCATGTCCTGCAACATATCTTTGGTTCGCTTTACTCATAACATTATCCATGTGATCGTTCCAGTTTAAGTTATTCGTAATTGTAATCGCTAAGCTTTTAATTGAATTCGCAGCCCTTAGATTTGTGTGAATATCATGTAGCCGAAATTTAACGGTTTTCTTTTAGTACTCATGTAGATGACCTCACACTTTTCATTATTTAGATTCAATTCCCACGTATCTTACCATACAGATATCTTGTCAAAATCATTTTGTAGCTGATTTTGATCTTCTGATGACTTTACTAGACGGTAAATTACAGCATCATCTGCAAAAATCTGAAAGGCTGTTCAGAATGTCTCCCAAATCGTTTATATAGACGGGGAACAGCATAGCGCCTATAAAACGTCCTCGGGATCGCCAAATATCATTTATGTTTCACTCCATGACTTCTCGCCAGATGCTACGAATTGTGACGTTTCTGACAGGAAATCACAAGTCCAGTCGCACACCTGAGACGATATTCCGTAGGTACGCAATTTGTTTAGAAGTCGCCTGTGAGAAACGGTGTCGAACGCCTTCTGGAAATCTAGAAATATGGAATCAATTTGAGAACCCCTGTCGATAGCGTTGGTTTGTATGAATCGATGCTGACTGTCAACGTATCATTTTGTTCAAGGTAATTCACGATGTTCGAACAGAGTATATGCTCAGCCTAGCACGGAGAGCTGAAGCAATTAAAGGGAATTGCATGTCTGATTTGTTAAGCTGGTATTAACGACCCGTAGTTGTGTGCTGATCATTTTCATTTCGACAACTAAAGTCCAGTGACACCTTAGACAGAGGTTTAGCAACGGTAGGTCACAAGTTCAATATCCCAGGTTGTAACAACGCCATATTCTTAGGTCTAGTTGTTTAATTTTTTCTAGAAGTATATGCTTATTTTCACTCTTATTTTTTCATTTGTCCTTCGTTTAAGTTAACATTTTAATCTGTACAAAAGAGGGAGAAGAAGAACTACTATTTATTCTCATATAATTCGCCTACCATGAAGCAGAAGTACAACCAGTCAAACAATATTTAGAACCTCGACTCTAATGCAGAAAAAAAAGGAATTGCATATCAATCAATAAATCCTATTTTACATTTTCTGAAATGGTTCTGGAAAAGTCGAAATGATTTTTCAAATGTAGACTAGACTGCATTCTGAAGCGATTCTAAATTCGTGAATCTGTCTTTTGTAGTGTTCTTATGGAAGGGTTCCTTTGATGACGGGAATGTTTAATTTCTCGATCTATTACGTCATCCATCTACGTCGGAAAATTGCGATGACGTGCAGTCACTTCCAACTATAGGCAGCCGGTTCAAACTCCGCGATTGAAACAATTTCCATCACACAGTGTTGGCTGGTCAGAGTAGCAACGCTGACGACGTGCAGAGAACAATTGTGAATCTGTCTGGACTGCAAACAACGGTCGGGTGTCGCAGGGTCTTCTCTAAATCGAAAGGTTTTCTTAATGTATGTGAATGACATGTCAGATCAGAAGCTGATGACTCAAACGTGATTGTGGAAGTCGTGGGACGGAATGTAAATGTTCCCGAATAGACGTGTAACTGTTGAGCAATCGATCGCCTAGACGAACCAACAGTGTCTCCTCAACCACAGTTCATGGAACGTTGCTGCGATGCACGTATCCACGCTGACTGCTGTTCATCGGCTACGAAGCCTGGAATTTGCAGGCCATTACCGCAGCTGGACGTCCATTGAGTGGCGACAGGTGGTCGGTTGGTTGGTTGGTTGTTTGAGTTGGGGGAGAGCACCAAACAGCGATGTCATCGGTCCCATCGGATTAGGGAAGGATGGGGAAGGAAGTCGGCTGTGCACTTGCAAAGGAACCATCCCGGCATTTTCCTGAATCGATTTAGAGAATTTTTCTTCTTTAGGGCCAGCAGCATAATATATTATTAGAGTGGACACGACAGATAGCTGCTGATAATAAGTAATCTTTATCTACAAGAGGCTGTTTCGGCTTTATTGCCATTTTCAGATATCTGCAATTACAATTTAGGTGAAAACAGGTATGGATACCAATGTCATTTACACTGAAGTGACAAAGAAACTTGTATATGCATGCCTATTCAAATACAGATATATGTAAACAGGTAGAACACGGCGCTGAGGTCGGCAACGCCTGTATAAGACAACAAGTGCCTGGCGCAGTTGTTAGATCGGTTACTGTTGCTACAATTCCAAGTTATCAAGATTTAATTGATTTCGAACGTGGTGTTATAGTCGGCCCACAAGCAATGGGACAAAGCATCTCCGAAGTAGCGATGAATTGGGGATTTTCCCGTACCACCATTTCACGAGTGTACTGTGAATATCAGGAATCCTGTAAAACATCGTGACAGAGGACACCGCTGCGGCCGGAAAAAGATCCTGCAAGAACGGGACCAACGACGACTGAAGAGAATCGTTCAACGTGACAGAAGTGCAACCCTTCCACAAATTGCTGGGAACCGAAGGCCCACTCGTGTACCCCTGATGACCGCACGACACTAAGCTCTATGCGTCGCCTGGGCCAGTCAACACCGACGTTGTACAGTTGATGACTGGAATTATGCTCCCTCGTCAGACGAGTTTCGTTTCAAATTGTATCGAGTGGATGGACGTGTACGGGTCTGGAGACAACCTCATGAATTCATGGGCGGACTCTTCAAGCTGGTGCAGGCTCTGTTATGGTGTGGGGCGAGTGCAGTTGGAGTGATATGGGACTTCTGATACTTCTAGATACGACTCTGACAGGTGACACGTACGTAAGCATCCCATCTAATCACCTGCATCCAGTCATGTCCATTGTGCATTCCGACGGACTTCGGCAATTCCAGTAGGACAATTATACACCCCACACGACCAGGATTGCTACAGAGTAGGCCCAGGGACACTCGTCTGAATTTAAACACTCCTGCTGGCCACCAAACTCCCTCGACATGAACATTATTGAGCAAATCTGGGATGCCTTGCAATATGCTGTTCAGTAGAGATCACCACCCTGTCGTACTCCTACGGATTTATGGCCAACCCTGCAGGATTCATGGTGTCAGTTACCTCCAGCACTACTTCAGACATTAGTCGAATCCATACCATGTCGTGTTGTGCAACCACTAGAACATCGAAATATGATAACCCAGACATATATAAAATTTCATGTGGGAAAGTGTAAAAGCTTTTGCATGGGTAAAAGGCAAGAAATTTTAACGTGAGGTATAAAGAACACATTAGAGAGAGCGAATGTATAATCAGTCGAGCTTATTTCTACATTTGAAAAATCAAAATCACACTGCTGATATGATCTAAAATGCACTACAGATTCTGCACGGAATACCAAAAGGTTTTGCAGTGAACATTCTTGAAGAATTAGAAATCCATATGTACATGAGAAAATACCCACATGAAATATTAATCGAACATTCAGAACTTAGACTCAAGTGCTACCTTAAAAACTTTATTGAAATTTTAGAACACGAAAATAGGTAAATCGGAAGTAACATATGCAACAACCAAAGACAATCGTAACAAATTTTAGTTAATAAAATAATATCGCTGTCCATCTGCACAATCTTCGTAAAAATATAGCGTCGTAAGAGTGGAACGTTCAGACTGCTGTCACGTCGTGATTAACATTTTATTTTCAACATCTTGACATCATTTACCATCTTATTAAAGCAGTGACAGTTATAGAACAGTCCACTAACGATGTAATATGACGTCACATCAGTCTAGTCCAGTGTGCCAACCACTCCGCCACCCCGCTCGAAAAAAATGGCTCTGAGCACTATGGGACTCAACATCTGAGGTCATCAGTCCCCTAGAACTCAGAACTACTTAAACCTAACTAACCTAAGGACACTCATGCCCGAGGCAGGATTTGAACCTGCGACCGTAGCGTCACGCGGTTCCAAACTGAAGTGTCTAGAACCGCACGGCCACACCGGCCGGCTCCACCCCGCTCGGTGACAGGTGGTGTTTTCAGATGAATCACGTTTTGTGCTCCACCGGACAGTTGCTCATTGGTGTGTACGGTGTGACACGTCTGAAAGCAAATACCCTGCAACAATCGACGAAAGGGCCCAGGCCGGAGCAGGGCGCGTTATATTGTAGGGACTGTTTTCGTGCAGTTCTCTGGGTGATCTCGTCATTCTGGAAGCCACAATGGATCAATGGATCTATCTTCGGGTACCATATTCAGGCTTTTGACAGTTGGTCAGATTAATACGATTGGACAGTATATTAATGTTAAGTTTAGTGATGACCGAATGCTGACGCTGAAGCAGGAATAAATAACAGGGAAGACAGACTGACGTGGACTTCATGTGATGAGGAAATTGTACATTGTCATCAGTCTTTTCCGTACCAGGCTAAGTCTAATGACGAAAATGTCTTTTCACCACAAGAGTACCAATTCCCAACCTTCCAGTCGGTACTACCCTACCATCGCGAATTGCTAGGATTACGTACATATTTCTCAGCCTGAGAAAGAAGGTCGGTGTTACGTAGATTACAAAAAAAACTTAGTAATTGTATTTAGCGTTTTTACCAGTGAGTAGATTCCATTCCTGAAATGAGATTCTCAAAGGTCTCTTAAATCCACAGCTACCATAACGTATTCTGTAGATTCAGAATTTATCCACTCACAAATTTCTTTAAATTTTGAGAAACGGGGAAGACAAAGTGTACAATAGCTGGTGAATAGGGTGCATATTCAAAATTTTCGTACTTCAGACGATTAACTGAATTTTTCGTCGGTGCTTGGCAGAACATGATGATAACATTAAAAAGGAAAGCACTTCTAATGTTCTGTAAAATTAAATTTATTTGGTTACGAACCAGCTTTCGGCTTCTTAGGCCAACTTCAGGCAGCAGATTAAGCTATTTCAGTTTCGTATCTTCTGTACCAATAATATCTATGTAAGTAGCACATCATGTTTATCTATGTTTGCGACAGTCAGTTGTCACCTAAAGATGCCCTAAGAAGCCGAAAGCAGGTTCGTGACCAAATAAAATAATTTTGCACAACATTAGGAATTGTCTTTCTTTATAATACTAATTCGTGCTTCACATCCCTATCCTTACCCATTGCTAAAGCACCTTTATGGGATGAGACGTTGGTTCACCACTTAGCGCCAGAAACGAAGCAGCAGCCCAAGCAGTGCATGGTGGCCTGTGGCCACCCACCAAAGAAGGTGAAGCCGGTTTTATCCGACAGTGTTTTCTGGAATGCTAAAGTGATTATTCTTTGCCTTTTACAATAGTAGTATTTTCTGTTGCTGCATCGTTTGTAGCGCCAAATGGTAACCAACGCCTTATCCGCAGTAATAAAGCCGCGCGAAAAATCAGCTGAATACTTTTTTAAATGGGCTCAGCATCACTCACAAATTTGTTTTCGTATTTTCTTTTGGCCTGTGTTCAAGAAATGAGGGACCCATCATATAATGTTATCTACAATGTACTCTGTTTTTTCTTCTGACAGATCTATGATGTCATCACTTTCTCGGTGGTTTAATCTGTGTTTGCAGTTTTTGGGTGTCCTTCAAATGGACAACTACCGTCACTTCTAAATTTGGTCACCGATTTATTGACTATTGAACATGATACAACATACTTATTTAGCCTTTGTCTACTCTGGATGCATTTCCACAGCCGTAAAAATCCAACACAAAGAATATCACGTTTGTTGGGCACTCCAGTTAATCTATTTTAATGAAGCACACGTAACACGACTACTTTAAAAATCTGTATAAACGCAATTAATAAACATGTCTGGTCGACACTTCACTTGCGGTGTAGCGCAACGTATACGAACATCAAAAATCATTGAAAGTAGTGCCATCTTTGTGTCACACAGTAAACTTGTCACGTCGCACTATTACCTGCCTCGGTCACTGAGATGCGTCTGTGGAAGAGATGAATTTGCTGCGTGCCGACTCAGATGGTTGTCGAAAAGTAATTTATAACATTAGAAACGCACTGTACACAATTTATTTCCGACTGGCGATGCGGACGGACTCCGCGTAACCGTTAACGTTCTATGAATCTGAGCACTTAGCAGTCTATAACCGAGACGTTAGGTATTAAAAGCATAACAGTTTAGTGAACACGCTTCCTCGGTGATAAGCACTGGTTACTGTTCATAACAGAGACGCACAGGGAAGATAAGCGGGCAGCTGTGTCTGTTGCGACACGCGGCCACTTGAGACAAGAAGTTTACTCCGAGTATCGGAAGCGGGGCCGGACATGTATTCTCTGCGTCTGCTCAGCTGCTACACAACTCAGCCCGAGAGTCTTCTAATTACCAGACTGGCAGGTGCGTACTGATCGCTGTGCACTATCTATCTAACACCGCTCAGTAACCAGTCATTTGTTATACAGAGTTCCAAAAATAATGTACCCCTACCGAAGGAAATGTGTAGCTGGAGATTGCAGCAAGTGCTGAGCGGACTGGAGCTATACGCGTTATTAAGCGAAAATGAGAAATGTAACAGCAACACGTCTCAAGGTCCGTGCTAGTCTCCTCCCTGGGGCAGGAATACGGAATAATAACAGATAAGAGCGCTCACAACATACAGCTGATCAATTAGTTCCAAAATGATGCGCTGTACCTCAGACAATCGTTCCGTTTTGTCGCGGCAACGGTAACCTTTTCGACGATAGACGTACGGATTTATACGTTTTTGTATCAGAACCTGTGAAACTTGTTGCCAGCATTGTAGGAATCATTCGGAAGAAATGTGTGATGCAGCTATCCACGCTAGTCTCTCCTACGCATGTCTTTTCGTATACCCCGTCAGTCCGAAAAGTTACGAAACGGGATCGCTAAAAACAGAGAAAGGTCAATACGCTGGTTTCAGAACGTTCTATATACAACAATGTGGCAATGCTAGAAAAGTCCTTCTTCAGGATGTTGTTCAACTCGCACGTCACATTGTATTCAATGTCGGTTATGTTGTCACAGAGTTGATTCTATATGTGAGTTTACACTGTGTACTTTGTCGTAATTTGTATTGATAACAGGAAGTCTCGTCATCCATGATGAGTTTTTGCAGATGAGAACTCTCCGTGTATTGAATTTCAGTCAAGTCACAGCAGACGTCCACAACGTCGTTTTTGTTCAGGAGTCGAGGTGCTCGACACTAACTTTGCACTCACATTTCTATTCTTCAGAACACTTTGGGAATACTTGATTTATAGATATTGCTCGAATGCGATTTATGACAGAACAATGTTGACACACTACGGTCGCTCGTAACTGCTCGGAACTGTATGGTGGAAAGCACATCTGTTATTTGCTGTTAGTTCACGCTGGCATCGTAGTTACTGCGCTGGCGTCGCTTATACGCCAGGAGTAAAATCAGTTTCGGAACCTTTTGGACGGAGCGTGCGTGCATAACTACTGTCTACTGTCCTCTTTACTCATTTCCAAAATTTAGCTTGACAATATTACTTACACATGCAGTAATGTTTCTGAATATTGTGAAGAAAGGTAGTAGGAGTAATCCACTAAATTACAGGCCCATATCATTAACGTCGATACGGAGCAGGATTTTGGAACATGTACTGTGTTCAAACACTATGAATTACCTCGAAGAAAACGGTCTATTGACACACAGCCAACACGGATTTAAAACCATCGTTCTTCTGGAACACAACTAGCTCTTTACTCGCCCGAAGTGTTGAGTGCCATCGACAATGGATTTCAAATTGATTCCGTATTTCTGGATTTCCGGAAGGCATTTGACACTGTACCACAGAAGCGACTTGTAGTGAAATTGCGTGCTTATGGAATATCGTCTCAGTTATGTGACTGGATTCGTGATTTCCTGTCAGAGAGGTCACAGTTCGTAGTAATTGACGGAAAGTCATCGAGTAAAACAAAAGTGATTTCTAGCATTCGCCAAGGCAGTGTTATAGGCCCTTTGCTGTTCCTTATCTATATAAACGATCTGGGGAAAAATCTGAGTAACTGTCTTAGGTTGTTTGCAGATGACGCTGTCGTTTATCGACTAGTAAAGTCATCAGAAGATCAAAACAAATTGCAAAACGATTTAGAAAAGATGAGTACGAAAAGGATTCCGTTAAACTTCGGTTACACGATAAATCAGTCAAATATAAATGCCGTAAATTCAACTAAATACCTAGGAGTTACAACTGCGAACAACTTAAATTTGAAGGAACGCATAGAAAATGTTGTGGGGAAGGCTAACCAAAGACTGCGTTTTATTGGCAGGACACATAGAAAATGTAACAGATCTACTTAGCAGACTGCCTACACTACGCTTGTCCGTCCTCTTTTAGAATACTGCTGCGCGGTGTGGGATCCTTACCAGATAGGATTCACGGAGTACATCGAAAAAGATCAAAGAGGGGCAGCACGTTTTGTATTGTCGCCAAATAGGGGAGACAGTGTAACTGAAATGCTACAAGATTTGGGATGGACATCATTAAAACAAAGGCGTTTCTCGTTGCGGCAGAATCGTCTCACGAGATTTCAATCACCATCTTTCTCCTCCGAATTCGAAAACATTTTGCTGACGCCGACCTACATAGGGAGAAACGACTACCATGATAAAAGAAGGGGAATCAGAACTCGTACGGAAAAATAGGTGTTTGTTCTTTCTGCGCGCTATATGAGATTGGAATAATAGAGAATTGTGAAGGTGGTTTGATGAACCCTCTGTCCGGAAATTAAATGTTATTTGCGGAGTATCGATGTAGATGTAGAATGATATTAGTAGGACGTCTGTGTAAGGTAAAGAAAGTGTACCTCATTGTTTAGAGACTTTAAGTATATTTTCAGAGCTGCAAGCCTAGACAACTATACAGCACAGCATCGGCTATGTGGTCATATACGGGACAGTCTATCTCTGACCTATGTATCCACGCTGCAACGGAATTTCTCTGCAGTAGCTGACAAGGCAGTCTCACGATTGGTCATGCAGTGCGCATCTGATATTTCTATCAGGAAGTTCCTTCGGGAGCGATGATTGAGTTGAGTCTCTCTCCATAGTTTCCTCTTCACAGTAAGAGCGCCAGCAGTGGACATGGTCACATCTAACTCTTGTGAAATGTCTGTGACAGAATGGCGGAAACTATGTGCCTCTCAAATTATACTATGGTAGAATTCATTCCCTTCGTATTGTGAGCCGCGCGGGCTAGTCGTGCGGTCTGAGGCGTCTTTTCACGGTTCGCGGGGCTCCCCCGTCGGAGGTTCGAGTCCTCCCTCGGGCATGTGTGTGTGTTGTCCTTAGAAAAAGATGGTTCAGATGGCTCTGAGCACTATGGGACTTCACATCTGAGGTCATCAGTCCCGTAGAACTTAGAACTATTTAAACCTAACTAACCTAAGGACATCACACACATTCATGCCCGAGGCAGGATTCGCACCTGCGACAGTAGCGGTCGCTCGGCTCCAGACTGAAGCGCTTAGAACCGCTCGGCAACTCCGGCTGGCTGTTGTCCTTAGAGTAAGTTAGTTTAAGTTAGATTAAGTAGTGCGTAATCGTAGGGAACGATGACCTCAGCAGTCTGATCCCATAGTCCTTACTACAAATTTCCAAATTTCCTTCGCACTGTGACGAAAACATACCCATAACTTCATTAATTTAATTCCTTTTTTCTTTTATTTGACTGGAATTATTGGCCTTCTTCAAAAGGTCAGTAATTACTGATAACTCAGAAAATTGTTCGCAGAGTCCGTTACACGACATCTGTACACAAATGTATCCAGTTGCGCACAACGTATTCTTAAATTAATTTTGCATTACGCACTGCATTACGTACTTAGTCATTTACACAGGTGTTGGGAAGATTGAATTGAATAATAATTCAAATGAAAGTCGTTATTTGAGCGCTGTGCAAATGATTAAGTACGGAATACACAATTTTTCACAGGCCCTCGATCCCAGTAAAAAGCAATAATGCTGATGCACTACGTCTACATCTGTAAACGCTGGTTATAGAGCCTGGGGCCACGCAGATCACTGTCAGATCCTATTTCACACGTTTCCCCACGTATTTTACATGGTCACTCGTGGAAACCGTTCCCATCAAATATTTTTCCGACCAGTTGCAGATATAATTTATGCAGCTTCACACAGATGAATGCAAAAGAATGTGACTTATTATGATAATTTCACCAGTCTTCAAGACATTACTATCGCCTTCCGCCCTTTCAGTTGGAACTGCTGTGATGTTTCGAGGATAGCCGTATTTTACGAGAAATTCAACAGTCTATCACTCCCTGAAGCCGCACAAGCAATTTTGTAGAAAGCGTGCTTAGAAGATAGAGAATCTGTGGTACGTGTGTTGGTGCGCGCGCTTTGTGTGTTTGTGTGTGTGTGTGTGTGTGTGTGTGTGTGTGTGTATGTGTGCATCAAGTTGCATGCCACATCACGCAAAATATCGTGCTACTCATCAAGGAATGGCTCGTGTAGCTAATAGGCGGCTACAGTATTGTGCACTTAAATGAGACTTATGACTGTTTTGAATAGCTTACTCACTGAATGATTTTTTTCCTTGAGACAACAGTAGCTACTGGCGCATAGATAAAGTCTGAGGCAGTGTGATCGGCGTTACGTATAGCTGTCGTCAGAAGAATACAAACGACAAAACGCACACGAGCAATAGGTAGTTACAAAATTTTCATAATCTGCCCATTGTGGATCTGGAACCCGCTGCCGTTTCCTTACCTAGAATACGTCTGAGTGAAGAGGGTTACCAGAAATAGCCAAAAATTTTGAATTATTTCGTTGGTGATTATGGCAGTTGATCACCATAGCTTTGAATCGTCGAAGTGTCGGATCTGCAGGATACTTTTCTTTATACGAATCGTTAAATGGTCTGTTTTTTGTGTTTCAATCTAACAGAAGTTAGTGCAATAAAAAAGATTCAGTAGATTAGTGAAGAACCGTTTATACAATTAATGTCCTTTATTTATTTATAAATTCCTTGCAGATACCATTTGGTAATGGCTATGTCGTTGAAACAGACTGATAGTGGACCAATGAAAAGGATAGCTGTAGGCGGAACAATGTTACAAAAATGTTCAAATGTGCGTGAATGCCTAAGGGACCAAATTTCTGAGGCCATCGGTCCCTAGACTTACACACTACTTAAACTAACTGAAAGCTAAGGACAACACAGACACCCATGCCCTAGGGAGGACTCGAACCTCCGGCGGGAGGGGCCGCACGATTAGTGCAAGGCGCCTCTAACCGCGCGGCCACTCCTCGCGGCAACAGTGTTAAAATCTAACATGACTTAGGGACCAATGAAAATGAAAGTTTTCGACGTAATCACACTTTTGTAGAAAACAGAAATGTACAGCAGTAGCCGCGCGGTTTAAGGCGCCTTGTCACGGTCTGTGCGGTTCCCCCCGTCGGAGGTTCGAGTCCTCCCTCGGGCATGGGTGTGTGTGTGTGTTATCCATAGCGTAAGTTAGTTTAAGTAGTGTTTAGGCTTAGGGACCGATGACCTCAGCAGTTTGGTTCCGTGAGACCTTACCACAAATTTCTAAATTTTTTACACCAGTATCCTGCGCGCTTTTCGTATATCTTTGGTTCATAACAATTATCGAATGGTGGAGTACTATTATTCTGCAGTACAACACTTAATCGCTGTAAATGTTAATAGGATCATTTGACGCACGGATTTACAATTCCTTCCAAATTTAATATCTTTGTTGAGTTAATACAACGCGAATTTTATGCAGTTTTCGTGTTAGAATTGTTGTAGAGGGATTCCAAGGAGAAATGTGCAATAGTCAGCGGTGTGACAGGAACGATGAGTCGAAGCAAAAATGTCTAGTGAAGATGGACTCTAGAACGCATCCCTTATGAGCTATGCTCACTACTTCATCTTCGATACTGTGTAACAAATCTTTTCTACTGTCAGCTCTTCACTGTCCATTTATGGGATGAAGTAGTATGGACTAAAGCAAGAAAAAATTGTCTAGTAAACATGGGTTCTAAAATCCATACGGGCACTTGTTCAATAGGTGAGATGTTTTTCATATTAGCGCAGACGAACAGGTGATTATAGCTCTCGAGATATGCATGTTTACTACACTTTATTGCTTCGATTGATCGTTCCTGTCATATCTCTCAACACTGGTCAGTCATCCTGGGACACCCACTACTCTGCCCGCATCTCGTGGTCGT
The DNA here is from genome assembly GCF_023864345.2 of Schistocerca serialis cubense. Classification (NCBI taxonomy): domain Eukaryota; kingdom Metazoa; phylum Arthropoda; class Insecta; order Orthoptera; family Acrididae; genus Schistocerca; species Schistocerca serialis. The sequence continues at coordinate 984,757,087 of NC_064640.1, read as the reverse complement.
GCGGTAGCGTTCTCGCTTCCCACGCCCGGGTTCCCGGGTTCGATTCCCGGCGGGGTCAGGGATTTTCTCTGCCTCGTGATGGCTGGGTGTTGTGTGCTGTCCTTAGGTTAGTTAGGTTTAAGTAGTTCTAAGTTCTAGGGGACTGATGACCATAGATGTTAAGTCCCATAGTGCTCAGACCCATTTGAACCAACCCCACTATTCTGAGACTTTTGCTTTACGTGAAAAGGGAACCAGTTATGCTGTAACACTAATTTCCGAACGATATTATTTTTGGGCTAGGTAGTAACAGCACTGACATCTACGGTAATCGTAATAAATTGCAAATAAGAATAATGGAGATCATTTATACGCTTTCTGATCACAGTCCTATGTAATGCGTAATTGACGACTAGATGTCACGAGAGGCGGACACGCCAGTGTGAAAGGAGGCGGGGAGCGTTGTGTTGTCATTAGATGAGCAGTAGGAGGAGGAGCCTGTCACCTCGAACTTTGACGTCTTAGTAAGAAATTCATTTTGGTTATTTCAACCCTTCTAAAGCTTCCCAGATCGACTGTTGGTGAAATGTAAACGCGAAGGAACAACCGTGGCTAAACCAGGACGAGGCAGAACTCCTGTACTGACGGACAGACAACACGGAGCATTGCGGAGGGTGGCTGTAAAAATTGCACGGAATCAGCGGAAGGAATGACGCGTGAGTTCCAAAGTGCTACCAGAAGTCCAAATGGGCACAATGACTATGCGTGGGGAGTTAAAAATGTGGGGTACGACAATCGAGCAGCTCGTCCTAATCCCCACATTCCAAGTGCGAACAGCGACGCCACTGGACGGTAGTGAATTGGTTCAAATGGTTCAAATGGCTCTGAGCACTATGGGACTCAATTGCTGAGGTCATTAGTCCCCTAGAACTTAGAACTAGTTAAACCTAACTAACCTAAGGACATCACAAACATCCATGCCCGAGGCAGGATTCGAACCTGCGATCGTAGCGGTCTTGCTGTTCCAGACTGCAGCGCCTTTAACCGCACGGCCACTTCGGCCGGCGGTAGTGATTTGGAGTGGAAGGAGGAACGTCCTGTTGACAAAGAGGTCATTACAGATGGAGCACTAGCTCGACCGACACTTGCCCCAAGCAGTTTAGGAAAAATCACAAAAAACCTAGATGTCGATGGCCGGGCAGGCATTTGAATTGTAGTTCTCTTTGGAGCGATCAATCGCGCTGTACCCTCTGGCATTCCTACGGAGGGGTTTAGGTTTGACGACTTACTGCAGAACGATACCTGCCATCGTGCGAAGTGCCAATAGTGGGGTACTTTTCGTGGTTAGGTTAGGGTCCCTTACTGCGCTTACGAAAACGCTGAGCTAAATGTGGAAGGATATGAACACATTGTACAGGGGAACAGTTCGGACATGATAATTGTTTGTATCAGCGTGACAATGCACTGTGTCACAGGGCAATCTTTGTCGGTAATGATATTCGTGAAGTGGACTGGCGTGTCCAGACTGCCGTGGGACATCTCTGGGATGAGTTAGCACGGCGAGTTGCCTCCACATTGCGGCGTTCCACATCACTAACTTCTCTAGTTTCGACTCTCGAGGAAGAATGGGCTGCCATTCGTCCACAGATATTCAGACGCCTTATTGAAAGTGGCTTCATCAGAGCTGAAGCCGTCATAAAGGAGACCGATGGACACTCCCGTGTTAATGTCCACCCGTAGATGTCCAGATACTTTTGATCGCATACTGCATAAACTGCTCAAAAAAGATTTGCACAACCTGCATGTCTGCGGAAGTGTACGACCGTAGATTCAAAGGAACGAGGGAATGAAAATATAAGCCTCTTAGAATAATAAAAAAAAAGAACTCTATTCTTAAAATTAAAGAAATAAAAATGTAGTCTGCTCAAATTGCATATATTTACGCAACTGTGAAATCAAAATATATTGACGGGTGACATACAATTCCATGTCGCTCCACGCCGTACATTGTAACATGTTTACACGTTTACACACTCCTTTGCATTCTTGCATCCTGTCCACTAGGTATTCGAGGCATTGCTGCTCGAGCCTTTCCCACTCTGACTGCGGCTCTCCTGAGGTCATCCGTGGTGCCAAAATTAACTTCTTCCGAGCATTCGTAGTAGGTGAATATGGATTTGGGGACAGAAATGAAAGAGGAAGCCGCCTGGTCGAATTTTGCACAGAGCACAACATAATCATAACTAACACTTGGTTTAAGAATCATGAAAGAAGGTTGTATACATGGAAGAACCCTGGAGATACTAAAAGGTATCAGATAGATTATATAATGGTAAGACAGAGATTTAGGAACCAGGTTTTAAATTGTAAGACATTTCCAGGGGCAGATGTGGACTCTGACCACAATCTATTGGTTATGACCTGTAGATTAAAACTGAAGAAACTGCAAAAAGGTGGGAATTTAAGGAGATGGGACCTGGATAAACTAAAAGAACCAGAGGTTGTACAGAGATTCAGGGAGAGCATAAGGGAGCAATTGACAGGAATGGGGGAAATAAATACAGTAGAAGAAGAATGGGTAGCTTTGAGGGATGAAGTAGTGAAGGCAGCAGAGGATCAAGTAGGTAAAAAGACGAGGGCTAGTAGAAATCCTTGGGTAACAGAAGAAATATTGAATTTAATTGATGAAAGGAGAAAATATAAAAATGCAGTAAGTGAAACAGGCAAAAAGGAATACAAACGTCTCAAAAATGAGATCGACAGGAAGTGCAAAATGGCTAAGCAGGGATGGCTAGAGGACAAATGTAAGGATGTAGAGGCCTATCTCACTAGGGGTAAGATAGATACTGCTTACAGGAAGATTAAAGAGACCTTTGGAGATAAGAGAACGACTTGTATGAATATCAAGAGCTCAGATGGAAACCCAGTTCTAAGCAAAGAAGGGAAAGCAGAAAGGTGGAAGGAGTATATAGAGGGTCTATACAAGGGCGATGTACTTGAGGACAATATTATGGAAATGGAAGAGGATGTAGATGAAGATGAAATGGGAGATATGATACTGCGTGAAGAGTTTGACAGAGCACTGAAAGACCTGAGTCGAAACAAGGCCCCCGGAGTAGACAATATTCCATTGGAACTACTGACGGCCGTGGGAGAGCCAGTCCTGACAAAACTCTACCATCTGGTGAGAAAGATGTATGAAACAGGCGAAATACCCTCAGACTTCAAGAAGAATATAATAATTCCAATCCCAAAGAAAGCAGGTGTTGACAGATGTGAAAATTACCGAACTATCAGCTTAATAAGTCACAGCTGCAAAATACTAACACGAATTCTTTACAGACGAATGGAAAAACTAGTAGAAGCCAACCTAGGGGAAGATCAGTTTGGATTCCGTAGAAACACTGGAACACGTGAGGCAATACTGACCTTACGACTTATCTTAGAAGAAAGATTAAGGAAAGGCAAACCTACGTTTCTAGCATTTGTAGACTTAGAGAAAGCTTTTGACAATGTTGACTGGAATACTCTCTTTCAAATTCTAAAGGTGGCAGGGGTAAAATACAGGGAGCGAAAGGCTATTTACAATTTGTACAGAAACCAGATGGCAGTTATAAGAGTCGAGGGACATGAAAGGGAAACAGTGGTTGGGAAGGGAGTAAGACAGGGTTGTAGCCTCTCCCCGATGTTGTTCAATCTGTATATTGAGCAAGCAGTAAAGGAAACAAAAGAAAAATTCGGAGTAGGTATTAAAATTCATGGAGAAGAAATAAAAACTTTGAGGTTCGCCGATGACATTGTAATTCTGTCAGAGACAGCAAAGGACTTGGAAGAGCAGTTGAATGGAATGGACAGTGTCTTGAAAGGAGGATATAAGATGAACATCAACAAAAGCAAAACAAGGATAATGGAATGTAGTCTAATTAAGTCGGGTGATGCTGAGGGAATTAGATTAGGAAATGAGGCACTTAAAGTAGTAAAGGAGTTTTGCTATTTGGGGAGCAAAATAACTGATGATGGTAGAAGTAGAGAGGATATAAAATGTAGGCTGGCAATGGCAAGGAAAGCGTTTCTGAAGAAGAGAAATTTGTTAACATCCAGTATTGATTTAAGTGTCAGGAAGTCATTTCTGAAAGTATTCGTATGGAGTGTAGCCATGTATGGAAGTGAAACATGGACGATAAATAGTTTGGACAAGAAGAGAATAGAAGCTTTCGAAATGTGGTGCTACAGAAGAATGCTGAAGATTAGATGGGTAGATCACATAACTAATGAGGAAGTATTGAATAGGATTGGGGAGAAGAGAAGTTTGTGGCACAACTTGACCAGAAGAAGGGATCGGTTGGTAGGACATGTTCTGAGGCATCAAGGGATCACCAATTTAGTATTGGAGGGCAGCGTGGAGGGTAAAAATCGTAGAGGGAGACCAAGAGATGAATACACTAAGCAGATTCAGAAGGATGTAGGTTGCAGTAGGTACTGGGAGATGAAAAAGCTTGCACAGGATAGAGTAGCATGGAGAGCTGCATCAAACCAGTCTCACGACTGAAGACCACAACAACAACAACGAGCATTCTCAATAGGAGTCATATCGGCAGATATCGCAAGACATTCCACTCAGTAGGTTCTCTCCTGAAGGAAAAAGTGTGAGAGATGTGAGCAGTATGACAGTGCATTATTGCATTTAAAGATAAACTTATCGTCGAAATATTGTTTGTCGGACTGGACAGTAGGTTGGGGAACCCTGTCCCGATACTTCACAACCCGCAATTTATTCTAGTCAGCGATTAGAGTTGGCTAACATCTGTACAAGATACCGGCTCAAAATATGAATAGCCCATCTCCCTGCTGAACTTGTAGGTCTGTGTGTCTGAGGTGAGATGTGTAATGGTAATTGCCAGCCCCATGTTCTTCTACGGGGCTTTAGGTAAATCCTGCACTCGCCGGACTCCATTTATCGCTTGGAGTGCCTGTGTTATTCCGAATAACGACGAAACGTTCCTTTGCACGTGCATGCATGCATGGCTGTTTTTTGCACATTCTGCTGTCTGTCCGTCTGTTTGGACCCCTTTTTCTGCTGAGGTGCTGAAGTCTACGGCCATCTATGTTACATATGCTGATACTAACAAACCTGCAGGGTACTTCCTGTTCACCTAGAAATACAAAATTTATCAAGAAACCAAGTTTCACAGTAAACGTAAAGAAAAATAATAACGAAATTGTTAATTTTTAATTATATGACATAAAAAATACTTCTTCCCATTTGCTGTCTATCTGTCCGCCTGTTAAGACGACTTTTTCTCAGGAACAGGAAGAAGTATCAAATAGAAATTTATGTCGAATACTCAGGTACCACACAAGCGGCTTGTAGTGAAATATGGAATATCGTCTCAGTTATGTGACTGGATTCGTAATCTCCTGTCAGAGAGGTCACATTTCGTAGTAATTGACGGAAACTCATCCAGTAAAACAGAAGTGATTTCCGGCGTTCCCCAAGGCCCTTTGCTGTTCCTCATCTATATAAACGATTTAGGAGACAACCTGAGCAGCCGTCTTAGGTTGTTGGCAGATGAAGCCGTCGTTTATCGTCTAGTTAAGTCATCAGAAGATCAAAACAAACTGCAGAACGATTTAGAAAAGGTAACTGTACAGTGCGAAAATTGGAAATTGACCATAAAATAATGAAAAGTGTGAGGTCATCCACATGAGTGCTAAAAGGAATCCGTTAAACTTCGGTTACACGATAAATCAGTCAAATCTAAATGCTGTAAATTCAACTAAATACCTAGGAATTACAATTACGAACAACTTAAATTGGAAGGAAAACACAGAAAATGTTGCGGAGAAGGCTAACCCAAGACTGCGTTTTATTGGCAGGACCCTTAGAAAATTTAACATATCTACTAAAGAGACAGCCGACACTACGCAAGTCCGTACTCTTTTAGAATACTGCTGCGTGGTGTGGAATCATTACCAGATAGGATTGACGGAGTGCATCGGAAAAGTTCAAAGAAGAGCAGCACGTTTTGTATCATCGCGAAAATGGGGGTGTCCCAGAAATGATACAGGATTTCGGGAGGACATCATTTTTGTTGCGACAGAATCTTCTCACGAAATTTCAATCACCTACTTTCTTCTCCGAATGCGCAAATATTTTGTTGACGCCTACCTACATAGGGAGAAATAATCATAATGATAAAATACGGGAAATCAGAGCTCGCACGGAAAGATATAGGTGTTGGTTTTTTCCGCGCGCTGTACAAGATTAGAATAATAGAGAATTGTGAAGGTGGTCCGACTGACCCTCTACCAGGCACTTAAATGTGATTTGCAGAGTACCCATATAACTGTACATGTAGAAGTCAATGCAATCGAAAGATACGGCCGCCTGCAGTGACTCCTTTTTTCAGGAACGGGTAGAGGTATAAAGTTGGTTACATGACGGTATAAATAATTTAAGCTTCTAAGTCAATGCTGTCAGAAGAAACAGCCATATATGTCGCTTATTTTGACACTCGCAAATCCAATCATCAAAACATATAGACGAACAATCTATCAATCTATATACATGTCGTTCCTAGTGGTGAAGCGGTACCGGCACGGTAGCTCAACGTTTTACGTCGTTCGGCGGGCTGCCCTCTGTAAAATAAAAAAAGGAAATAAAAATATAAATAAATGAAAAAATAATGAGTGAGGTAGTCAAAGATCTTCTTGAAGAAATGTCCTGTGACGTCCGCCCAAACCAAAAGACGAGAACAATGGCGAAAGAAAGGGAAAAAAAAGCGATACAGCGTGTGCCCGGAAAGCGGGAGGTAGAGGAATCGAATTTCTGTCGGACCACAGATTTTTCAGTCTACGTTTTAACCTAGCTTTCACCTCTCACCGACTTGAGGAGTCATCGGAAACGACACATGGTTCGGATTCCAAGTTGTTCTGGAGTATCCCTATCCCCGCTTGGTTACCTGGGGTGGTTTAGGGACATGGCAGTTGCCGAAGTGGCGTCCAGTAGAAAGACTTGCACCAGGCCATCGATCCGTGCGACATTATTATTATTATTGTTATTATCATCTATGTACATAATTAAGTTTGTACGGAACCTTCAGATCTCGAGTCCTACTAGCATTTTTCCGTTTTTTTAAATAAAAAGGGACTGATGCTTATTACCTGATCACCAATTTGGTTAAAGCTCATAAACAAATGAAATGAAACGATAGTGGCCCGTTGTCTCTAGTCAGTTCGAAGACGTGTTCTTATAAAACCAACAACACCTTAGAAAGATGCTTATTTCTGAAATGACTCACACTGACGTAGCTTGCTAAGTCGAAAGGAGAAACGTAAATCAATTCCCGATTTTCTGTTTCATCTGACCTTTATCTCGTCAAAAGCAAAGTAATTCTAAGCGTTTCCTTAACCTCTAGCTAAAGTACTGTTGCCATTTGAGGAGAAAGCTCCTCACTAGTTATTCTTCCCGCTAATATAAAAAAAAAATGCTCAGTTACTTTCTACCAAAATAAGAACCGTCGCCACGCGTAGTGGCCGCGAGGTTTAGGGCTTTATGTCACGAATTGCTCGGCCCCTCTCGCCAGAGTTTCGAGCCCTCCCTCGGGCGTGTGTATGTATGTATGTGTGTGTGTGTGTGTGTTCTTAGCGTAAGTTAGTTTAAGTAGTGTGTATGTCTAGGGACTGATGACCTCAGCAGTTTGGCCCCTTTGGAATTCACAGACATTTCAACGGTTTTTTAAGAACCGTCAGTGAGTCCCTTGTACGTTATCGGTAGCTCGTAACTCGCTTTCTCGACGCAGCGTCGTGTAATAACATGCAAGTAAACATCTCTTCTGCTCGTCTTGAAATGCAATGAGTGCAGACGGTTTTTCCTTACATGCGTTACGTCAGATACATCAATGAAAGCTGACTGCTATTGCTGGCTACATGATAAAATTCTTCGAATGTTTGAGGTTCGCTTTTAAAACTCCACGCAGCCGTTAACCTTATTTGTGACGACCAACAGATGCCTCAGCCACCGCTCAACGGCACAGCACAGCGTGATAACGCGGACTGCAGCATACAGAGCGTCATTATCCGTATTTCATGAAACAACTGCACAGCAGATAGCACTTCACAAAACACAACAAAAAGCTTCATATTATCAACTTACAACCGATGGGATGAAACAACAGCGAGCGCATTTATCTGGGGGCATTTCCAGATGATCAGAGTTAAGGACGTACAACCACAGACTAAAACATCAAGAAAGTGGCCCAATGGTACTGGACGATCGCAGACTGAAAGTGAACGAAATACATGACGCCATACGCATATCTGAAGAAAGAATATGATATCTTTTACTTGAACTGGGAAAAAAATTCAGTGCACATTGGGTGCTGCATTCGTCGAATGTGAACCAAAAGCAAATACGAAAAGTAACAGTTAGATGATTTAAAAAACAAGCCCAGGAACATGGATTTGTTGCCGTGGGTCTAACAATACACGCCAGAAACGAAACTACAGTGAGGGAAGCGGACGGTAGCCGGTAGCCCAGCACCAAAGTAGGCGAAGTTGATTTCGTGTGCAGGAAAAGTTTTCTCCAGTGTTTTCTGTGATCCTTCTTACCGATTAATTCGTAATGTGTAAAACATTAGCGACAGTACGCAAGTCTCCGGCAAAAACTGCATAACAAGATACTGGAGAAGGGGTACGAATTGCGCAAGGAAAACAACTAAGTCTTCTATCATCTGCACACAAAGTTGCTTTGATAATTGGTGCACTGAGGAGGTTTAAGATTAAAGGAAGATTAGGGGTTACCGCCCCTTTGACTATGTGGGTATCAGAGACGGATAGGATGGCATGACGGGGGAAGGCTAGAGTAGAAAACAGCCTATGTACATTCTGGTACATGTTTCAAGAGAGTTGGCGAAACTATGGAAGAACTAAACCTGAATGGACGGACGAGAATTCGAATACAAATGCTGGTATATCCACCCTAGGTGTACAAACGCCAATAATAATGAAAAAGAGAATAAATAAAATTAAACCTAATTCTTATGCCTTACTGGGAAATTGCTCATCGTATAAGTTTGTATTTCTCCTTGTTTGCTTCTGTACCTTCCAAATTCATCTCAAACTGAAACAGCTCACTGCATAAGTATTCGCACGATACATAAGACATTGTACATGTTGCAAACGAATGAGAACATGCATCCAGTCATTGTCGTTAGTCACCGAGACTAGTTACTCACGTAGTCAGTTACATGTTTCATAGATGTGGAAAGAGACAGTATACAGACTATTTGTTAATGACTACATAGTAGCCATTTGCAGGACACTAAATAACACAGTGGCTTATAAAAATATTAGTATTGTTCACTGTTCGTGTTACAAGTGAAATGAAATTAACAGCATAGTAAATGTACTTTTAAAAAAAAGTATCATACATGATGCTAGTGTGTAGTTAAATATTCGGTTATAAAATAGGAGTGGCTGACCCGTGCGTGTTAAAGAGCCGCTCACGGGACGGCGGTGGTGCGCCCGGCGAATTAACAGCGAGGGTCGGTGTGCCGGCCTGACTGGAAGTGCTTTATATGTGGTTTCCCACATCCAGCCACGTGAATACCGGGCTGGTACCCAAGTCCCGCCTCAGTTCACGATTTTCAAGTATTTAGAAAATTTTCGCTCACTTTCTCCACGAATAACACTACAGGCAGACATTTTGGGTACACACATTCCTCCCCAGGGAGTAACGAGGTGACGACAGGAAGGGCAACCAGCCGCCTCTTAAACTAATCGGACCCATTAATAACCATGCTGACCCTGAACATATGCTGGATAAAGTAAACATAGCTTACAGCATTACGAAGCCAACACCAGCTTGCACCGTGCCTTGTTGACAACTTGGGTCCATGACTTCGTGGGGTCTGCGCCACACTCGAACCCTACCATTAGCTCTTACCAACTGTAAATCGGGATTCACCTGACCAGGCCACGGTTTTCCAGTCCTCTAGGTTCCAACCGATATGGTTACGAGCCCAAGAGATGCTCTGCAGGCGATTCCGTGCTGCTAGCGAATACACTCGCGTAGATCGTCTGCTGCCATAGCCCATTAACGCCAGAATTCGACGTAATATCTTAAAGATTCGTTCGTCGTACGTCCCACATTGATTTTTGCGATTATTTCACGCAGTGCTGCTTGTCTGTTAGCACTGACAACTCTACACAAACGCCGCTGCTCCCTCCCTAACGATTTCCGAAATGGAATGTTCAAAAATGGTTCAAATGGCTCTGAGCACTATGGGACTCAACTTCTGAGGTCTTCAGCCCCCTAGTACTTAGACCTAACTAACCTAAGGACATCAAACACATCCATGCCCGTGGCAGGGATCGATCCTGCGACCGTAGCGGTCGCGCGGCTCCAGACTGTAGCACCTAGAACCGCTCGGCCACACCGGCCGGAAAATGGAATGTCTCCTGCGTCTAGCTCCAAGTACCATTTCGCGTTCAAAGTTTGTTAATTCCCTCGTGGGGCCATAATCACGTCGGAAACCTTTTCACATGAATCGCCTGAGTGCAAATGACAGCTCCACCAAAGCACTGCCCTTTTTTAGCTTGTGTACGCGATACTATCGCCATCTGTATGTGTGCATATCGTTATCCCATGAGTTTTGTCACCTCAGTGTATTATCACTAATTTATTTATTTCGTTATCCGGTTGTTTAGTGCCCATGATGAACTTACAGTCATTACGAAAGTTGCTCTCAGTTCTCCTTTTCTCGTTTAAGTCAGATGCTTCTAGAACCACGTTCATCTGATAACATGACATCTGTTGTTTGTTTCCCATCTCGAAAAGTCCCAATTGGGACTACTAGATGTCTCGGTTTTCCGCATCTTCCGGTTGTATACCCATTTCTTGTAGATCTCTATTTACGTTCATGTAACAAGGAATTCACGTTTTCTGTTTTGAGGCAAATAGTTCGAAGGTTTCGTCCACTTCGAGTCACTTTCGTGACCATAAGACCGAACTCTGCACTTGCTCGTTGTATACGTACTTTTTCTATTTTAGAATATACTTCTTGTTTCAAGTTTTTAAAATGTCGATTTCATTTTTGTAATTTTGACCCATTATAGTGCAGCTCGTGGTCTCGCGGTAGCGTTCTCGCTTCCCGAGCTCGGGGTCCCGGGTTCGATTCCCGGTGGGGGCAAGGATTTTAACCTTTCCCAAGACGACGGAGTTGTCGTGTCGTATTCGTCATCATCATTCATCCCAACTACGGTCGGAGGAAGGCAACGGCACACCACCTTCATTAGGAGGTGCGGTGCGCGTCTTCCGCATCGTTCCCTTACGCTCTGTCAAAAAGCATGGGACTTCATTTCCATATTGTGTAATATTTTCCTTTGTTTTGCGTCTAAAGTCGCTGCTAAACAGTTATCAGAGTGCGTAAAACACTTAGATATATATACACATAACTGTCATAGTGTTGCTATTGCTCTGCTGTTTAGCCCCAAAACTACTTCAATGCACCTCTCGGGATCTAGTTTACCCTGTGCAAATCTTTTCATCTGCACGTAACTGCTGCATTAACTTATAACCTTCATTATTAGTATTTCAAACATTAATCGTAAGAAACCTACTGGCAGATGCTGACTGTGTGCAGTAGTGGGACGCGATCCTGGGACCTTTGGCTTTCGCGGGAAATTTCTGTACCGACTGAGGTACCCAAGCATCCGGCCTGACAGCTTACCTTGGGACCTTCACAGAAGTTCTCCGGCATTCCTTGGGGAACTAATGGTCCTGGGAGAAAGGATACTGTGGTGACGTGGTTTACAAGGGGACCATAGACCTGTTAATCACGGATTGTGGTGTGTCTTAGACAAGCTGTAGAGGACATGCCCTGAGTACCTAGCTTGCGAATTTTCATGCGACGACTCCTAGTTTCCTAAAAATAGATGTTCTAGTCTTGTATGTACCTCCTATACCATAATGCTAGTCAAATTCCGACCAAGCGAAAGTAGCGCAGCGGCTAAGGTTCACAGTTACCACGCTAGAGGTACAGGTTCAACTCCTGCCGGTGTACTTTTTTTTTTTCAGTTTCATCGTACAGAGTGTCATAAAATAGTATATCACATGAATAATTATTCAAAAATAGTCATTTTCGCCGCAGTTGAACCTGTACCACTAGCGTCATACCTGTGTACCTTAGCCGCTGTGATACTTGCGCTTGTTCGGAACATTACTAGCGTTACAGGTATTGGTGGTACGCGTAAAATTTCATCATCGATTTTCGGAGAAACTAGAGCTGTCGAGTGAAAAGACAGGTCTGTCTACAACAATGACTCCCAACCTGGCTGTAATTAAACATGGAGGGGTAAAATGACAATTTCTGAGTGGTAAAAACAAAACACATTCGATGAAGATTTAGTGACCGCTCTAAATTAATTTGTTAAAAATAATCTGTTATGAAAATTAACTGGCATTTGGTACCCACAGTTCAGCAGAAGCCTATTCTAGGTTCTTCCACGAAATGTGGTCTTCAGCGATACAAATCAGTATTTCTCCTCCATATTTTATAATTCAACTATCTACTTTCCATCATAAGTTTGTCTTCTCAATCTTCAATTATTTCTTGGAATCCAGAAACGAACTTCCTCTGGCCATCCTACTACCATCCTTCCTGGGTACTATTCAGCCCACTTCCTTTTTTTGTTATCGCTATCATAGCTCCCTTTCCCAATCTAAACTGTTTCCTAATCCATTATTAGATTTCCTGTCTCTTCCAATAATTTGCAACTGTTATCACTCCATTAATCTATGAGGCACCCTCAAATTTTGACTGGTCTTCGCGATAAAAGATCACGCCCCACTGTCACGAGTCGCAACTGTTAATACGAGCGGTTTGTTGACGTTCAGTTTCATATATATTAAAAGCTAAATTTTGAACATCTATTTAGTTTGCCGACAGTATTCTGTTCAGCTTAACTCTTATCTATTGCTTTTGCTGTCCATCCAATGGTAGTAATCACTTGCCACCAGTGACAGATTCCCATAGGAATTATTTTTTTCAGATCTAGAAAACCGACCTGGGTTGTAAGACCAGTGTCATTCGATGAAGGAATATTTTCAAGTAGTGAAATTCTAGGCTAAGTAGTATTTCTTGGACTTCGCAAATGCAACACACTATAAACAGATTTTCATACAACAGAACTGCCATTGTTTCAGCGACCAGTTGTTCGTTACCAGCTATTGCAATTGGAAGAATTCTTTAAGAGATACCGGTTCTATTCCGAAAGATTTACAGGTGTGAAACTGGACTTTCGACTACGGTAATAATAAAAACAAAACAAAAGAACAGAATGAGCTTGATACACGACTTCCGATGTGCAATGGCGGGCACAAAACCAAATATAAAGAAAAGGATCGTTAGAAATAAGTTGAACCAAACACCCCATTGACACATTATGTATCCAATGTTTAATTAGACCCTAAACTTTGTCTACGGCGTTGGATGCCATTTGAGCTCGTTCAGGGGTAATGCTCTCAGAAAAGCTGGGAGTCACCACACTATAACATCAGTACCTGTGATTAACAGGTCTGTTTGTCTCCTTATTAGCTAGAGTGTTTCAGTGTACAGCAGAATGCCGTCGTGCTTGGAGAGCTCGGTCGGCAGAGCACTTGCCGCGAGAGGCACACAGTTTTAACCGGCCAGCACCCACTCCACTGCAGGGTGAAAACTCGCTCTAGGTTCTGCACAGTAATTTACTTCATTTATTAGAAGGTGAATAATAGACGAAATTGTGGAAAGTGTCGGACGTGGCCTATCACTAGGCACTATCCCGTCGCTTTCAAACGTGATTTCGGGAAAATCGTAGAAAATCTAAATCTTGATTAACAAGCGTAAATACTATGTGCGTAAAGCGTTTTTCCCTGCTTTACATCTAATTACCTTAGCAGAGTTACGTTGGCCTAAATTGATTGTGGGGGACTGCACGAATTTGTCAAAACGTAGGTTTTTAAACTGACTTTTAAAATGTGCAGTTTGTCACAACAGCCCTCAGATATTGTGAGGGCCTATTGAAAGTGAGTGCTACACACTTCCTCGTACAGTAGAGTATTGGCTCTGAGCACTATGGGACTTAACTGCTGAGGTCATCAGTCCCCTAGAACTTAGAACTACTTACACCTAACTAACCTAAGGACATCACACACATCCATGCCCGAAGCAGGATTCGAACCTGCGACCGTAGCGGTCGCGCGGTTCCAGACTGTAGCGCCTGGAACCGCTCGGCCACTGCGGCCGGCAGTAGAATGTTGTCTACCTTTTCGAACAGTAGTAAAAGATGAACTCACAACATAAACGTCCTTCCTCTGCTTTGTCCTCGCCGAATGGATGCTGCTATTCCTCTAAAATAAGTTTCCTCTAAAATAAGTTTATGTCTACAGACACAAATATCATATGGGGACAGAGAGACTGCAGTGGAAATGCAACATCTCCCTGGTAGTTAAATATACAATGTGAGCAGAATAATTGTTTAGAACTCTATCCAACAGTTGTTCCTTAATTTTACCCAATATCGTGTCACACCATTATCACCTGCCTTCCAAAAATTCAGTTTAATTTTCTTTCTTTATCTCTGCAGTACTTCCTTGTAAATGGTTACAGCTGAAGCAGAATGTCTTTACTTCACTCGGACGTGCGCTGTACTTCCATAGTTTATCCCGAGATAATCGAATTTTTTTTCCATTCACACGGCCTACAACTGACTTTTCACGTGGGTTCTATTTATCGCTAGCAACGTATTTATTCATAATGAGGGCCAGTGACACTGTTCTTACATTTAGTGGTAAGATGGCCCAGTGGATAGCCCGTCAAAAACTGGACACACACCAAGCATGCACTGAACTGTCAGAAAAGAAGCGAAATAGAAACATTGAACTGCCCAAGCTCGAGCTGTGCAACATCGAGCGAATTGACAGTGTAGTCACTGTGTTGGAGCGCGGAGGGCGAGATCCGTATTGAAATCTCCCGCATGCCCTATATTTCACAAAATTGTGAACTGTCCGTCCGGTCATTGACGTGTCAGTCCGCTCTATTCAAATTTATGTCTGTGCTTAGTGCAATGTCCGTTTGCAACTACCATGTGTAACGAAGGGATTTTTTTACAACTATGTCTGCAACGCTGTCCGTCTGTGCATGAGATCTGCCTGGCACTGGTTTATCCGTGAACACTGGACTCGCATTCGGGAGGACGACGGTTCAAATCCGCGTCCGGGCATCCTGATTTTTTCCGTGATTTCGCTATCGCTTAACGCAAATGCCAGGAAGGTTCCTTCGAAAGGGCACGGCTGCTTTTCTTCCCATCCTTCCCTTATCTGAGCTTGTACTCCGTCTCTAATGACCTCGTTGTCGACGGGACGTTAAACGCCAATATTTTTCTCCTCATACCTTCTCTGACGTTCCTTCGCGTTTCTGCATCACAATCACATCACCGACGGTCGACTTGGGCAGCCTTAGGAGGGCTGAAATGTCGGTGAATTTGTTACTCGTGTAACATCCCGTGACTAGTCCACGTTCCACGTCAGTGAGCTCTCCTTACCGCTGTTGCTGACGACACAACGCTCTCTGCTTCCTTTTATACTGGCGGGTCCGTCTGTCGTCATCTCTAGTGGCCGATTCCGCATTACGTAGAGGTGTCCGGATGCTCTCCATCGGAGAACACAGAATATTCGGACAGATATGAGATATGAGTGGATACTTCCTAGCAGGCAGGATACAGACCGTCGCTCCTATTGTGAAGACGCCGTAAGAAACTTGTCTAGAAATTCTGTGATGCTGACAGATGATAAGCGACTTGAGTGCTGACCCCAAACGTAAATAAAAGTAATGTCAACTTTTTCAAAATCTTTATGCAGCAATTATAGCAGCTCATATACAAAACACTGCAGCTGTTTAATACAGACACAGAAAAGAGAGCACAATCGTTTTTGCTCTTCCATTTTCAAAGACGTGTTTAGTCTTTAAACGTTCACTCCGTTCTCTTCCACACACTACATCTCTCTATGCTTCCCGGTTCATTGCCAGAATTGCTGCCCGTTTCTTTACATATGCGCCTTCTCGAAAAAGCAGGGCGTTCTTGGTGAATACTATTTGTGTGTCTAAACTTCTCCAAATTGAAAAGTTTTGTACTTATTTCTGTCGTATGACAGGTAATTTTTTAAACTGATTTCAAACCAATAATCGTTACGGCAACGTGAAAAACTGTATTTTCAGGATATGTATCGTTTAAGAAACAAAGTACTATACAGCATTATTCGGCAGACCAAAGTCAGAAAATAAAAAAAGAAAAATTTATTGTAGACGGTGATTCGAACACACAATAGTCTAACCACTTCATCAACAGGGCAGTACAGCTACTGTGTATTCAAGAAAAATACTTGTCTTTCATGTGATCACAATGTTACCAAATTGCCCTTCTTTGTCGCCCGTTTTCTACCGAAAATATATACAGAACGAAGTTTTGTTAGATACACGGTATCCGAGGGGAACGGTCGGTATTCAGGGGTATGACAGGAACGACCACCCGAAGGAAAAAAATCTAGTAAATATGGGCTCTAAAATACTTACCTTCTTCATCTTCGATACTTTCAAACAAACCTCTTGTACTGAAAGTTCTTTGCTTTCCATATCTTGGCAGGAGGTGGTATGGACTAAAACAAGAAAAAAATCCAGTAAACATGAGCTCTATAATTCATACCTTAAGAGCTATGAGCACTTGTTCATCTTCGCTAATCTTCTCTTGCCGGCCGGGGTGGCCGAGTGGTTCTAGGCCCTACAGTCTGGAACCGCGCGACCGCTACGGTCGCAGGTTCGAATCCTGCCTCGGGCATGGATGTGTGTGATGTCCTTAGGTTAGTCAGGTTTAAGTAGTTCTAAGTTCTAGCGGACTGATGACCTCAGATGTTAAGTCCCATAGTGCTCAGAGCCATTTGAACCATTTAATGTTCTCTTCTGCTGAACAAGTGCTCATAGCTCTTAAGATATGTATTTCAGAGCCCATGTTTCCTCGATAATTTTTGTTGTATTAATCAATACTATCTCGTCCCAAAATACGAAAATCAAAGAGCTTGCAGTAGAAGTGATTGGTATAGAAGATGGAGTGCTCATAGCCCTAAAGGTATGCATTCTAGAGCCCACGTTTACTATACTTTCTTGCTTCAAATGATCGTTCTTGTCATATCCCTGTATAATGAACATTCATCCTAGGACATCCTATACTTTTTGTGCCGTTAGTATGCAAGGAATGGCACTATGGTGTCCGAGTGTTGGTTCACCCAGCAGGACGGTTTGCTTTGACTGCACTCTCAGGTGAGGTCGCAGATGCCAACCCCTCCCGCCCCCCCCCCCCCCCCCCCCGGCCCCGGCCGCCGTCCTTGAACAGTCCTGCTCCTCAGACCGCGCGTAAATATCTCAGCGTCCACGGCATCAGTCGCATCATGTATATATACGTGGGCGGAATCTACTCTGTAACTTGCAGCGATTGCCTAGAGAAGATGCAGTACGAAATGCGAACGAGTTCCGTTTGTAAATAGGCCGCGTGCTGTTAGACTACCAGAAAAGATGCTGTATTGTCAAAAGTTGGAACAATGTCATCGGCAAACTTCAAAGTTTTTATTTCTTCTCCATGGATTTTAATACCTACATCAAATTTTTCTTTTGTTTCCTTTGTTGCTTGCTCGATATACAGATTGAATAACATTGGGGAGAGGCTACAATCCTGTCTCACTCCCTTCCCAAACACTGCTTCCCTTTCATGTCCCTCGACTCTTATAACTGCCATCTGCTTTCTGTACAAATTGTAAATAGCCTTTCGCTCCCTGTATTTTACCCCTGCCACCTTTAGAATTTGAAAGAGAGTATTCCAGTCAACATTGTCAAAAGCTTTCTCTAAGTCTACAAATGCTAGAAACGTAGGTTTGCCCTTCCTTAATCTAGCTTCTAAGACTAGTCGTAGGGTCAGTATTGCATCACGTGTTCCAACATTTCTACGGAATCCAAACTGATCTTCCCCGAGGTCGGCTTCTACCAGCTTTTCCATTCGTCTGTAAAGAATTCGCGTTAGCATTTTGCAGCCGTGACTTATTAAACTGATAGTTCGGTAATTTTCACATCTGTCAACACCTGCTTGCTTTCGGATTGGAATTATTATATTCTTCTTGAAGTCTGCAGGTATTTCGCCTGTCTCATACATCTTGCTCACCAGATGGTAGTTTTGTCAGGACTGGCTCTACCAAGGCCGTCAGTAGTTCTAATGGAATGTTGTCTACTCCCGGGGCCTTGTTTCTACTCAGGTCTTTCAATGCTCTGTCAAACTCTTCACGCAGTATCACATCTCCCATTTCATCTTCATCTACATCCTCTTCCATTTCTGTAATATTGTCCTCAAGTACATCGCCCTTGTATAGACCCTCTATATACTCCTTCCACCTATCTGCTTTCCCTTCATTGATTAGAACTGGGTTTCCATCTGAGCTCGTGATATTCATACAAGTTGTTCTGTTTCCTCCAAAGGTCTCTTTAATTTTCCTTTAGGCAGTATCTATGTTACCCCTAGTGAGATATGCCTCTACATTCTTAAATTTGTCCTCTAGCCATCCCTGCTTAGCCATTTTGCACTTCCTGTCAATCTCATTTTTGAGACGTTCGTATTCCTTTTGCCTGCTTCATTTACTGCCTTTTATATTTTCTCCTTTCATCAATTAAATTCAATCTTTCTTCTGTTACCCAAGGATTTCTACTAGTCCTCATCCTTTTACGTACTTGATCTTCTGCTGCCTCATCCCTCAAAGCAAAGCAAAGAAGGGAAATCAGAAAGGTGAAAGGAGTATATAGAAGGTCTATACAAGGGCGATGTACTTGAGGACAATAAAATGGAAATGGCAGAGGATGTAGATGAAGATGAAATGGGAGCTATGATACTGAGTGAAGAGTTTGACAGAGCACTGAAAGACCTAAGTCGAAACAAGGCCCCAGGAGTAGACAAAATTCCATTAGAAGTACTGACAGCCTTGGGAGAGCCAGCCATAACAAAACTCTACCATCTGGTGAGCAAGATGTATGAGACAGGTGAAATTCCCTCAGAATTCAAGAAGAATATAATAATTCCAATCCGAAAGAAAGCAGGTGTTCACAGATGTGAAAATTACCGAACTATCAGTTTAATGCGGCACGGCTGCAAAATACTAAAGCCAATTCTTTACAGACGAATGGACAAAAACTGGTAGAAGCCGACCTCTGGGAAGATCAGTCTGGATTCCATAGAAACGTTGGAACACGTGATGCATTACTGACCCTTCGACGTATCTTAGAAGATAGATGAAGGCAAAAAATGGCTCTGAGCACTATGGGACTTAACATCTTCAACTTAGAGCTGCTTAAACCTAACTAACCTAAGGACATCACACACATCGATGCCCGAGACAGGATTCGAACCTGCGACCGTAGCGGTCACGCGGTTCCAGACTGAAGCGCCTAGAACCGCGCGGCCACAACGGCCGGCATAGATTAAGGAAAGGCAAACCTACGTTTCTAGCATGTGTTTTTTCGACAATGTTGACGGGAACACTGTCTCTCAAGTTCTGAAGGTGGCAGTGGTAAAATACAGTGAACGAAAGTCTATTTACAATTTGTACAGTAACCAGATGGCAGTTATTAGCGTCGAGGGGCATGAAAGGGAAGCAGTGGTTGGGAAGGGAAAGAGACAGGGTTGTAGCCTATCCCCGATGTTATTCAATCTGTATATTGACCAAGCAGTAAAAGAAACAAAAGAAAAATTCGGAGTAGGAATTAAAATCCATGGAGAAGAAATAAAAACTTTGAAGTTCGCCGATGACATTGTAATTCTATCAGAGACCGCAAAGGACCTGGAAGAGGAGTTGAATGGAATGGACAGTGTCTTGAAAGGAGGATCAACAAAAGCAAAACGAGGATAATGGAATGTAGTCGAATTAAGTCGGGTGATGCTGAGAGAATTAGATTAGGAAATGAGGCACTTAAAGTAGTAGATGATTTTTGCTGTTTTGGGAGCAAAATAACTGATTTTGTTCAAAGGAGAGAGAATATAAAATGTAGACAGGCAATGGCAAGGAAATCGTTTCTGAAGAAGAGAAATTTGTTAAAATCGAGTATAGATTTGAGTGCCAGGAAGTCCTTTCTGAAAGTATTTGTATGGAGTGTAGCCATGTATGGAAGTGAAACATGGCCGATAAATAGTTTAGACAAGAAGAGAATAGAAGCATTCGAAATGTGGTGCTACAGAAGAATGCTGAAGATTAGATGGGTAGATCACGTAACTAATGAGGAGGTATGGAACAGAATTGGGGAGAAGAGAAATTTGTGGCCCAACTTGACTAGGAGGGATCGGTCGGTAGGACATGTTCTGAGGCATCAAGGGATCACCAATTTAGTATTGGAGGGCAGCGTGGACGGTAAAAATCGTAGACCGAGACCAAGAGATGAATACAGGAGCAGATTCAGTAAGATGTAGGTTGCACTAGGTACTGGGAGATGAAGAAGCTTGCACAGGATAGAGTAGCATGGAGAGCTGCATCAAACCAGTCTCTTGACTGAAGACCACAACAACAACAGCACTGCAAGATGACAGGTTAATGTAAGCGCGAGATAAGCCATCAAAAATGTGAAATACTGGTACATTGATAACCGGTATAACCGCTAGAATGTTGAATGCTAGCACGCAGACGCGGATGCATCGTGTTGTACAGGTGCCAGATGTCAGATTGTGGGATCTGGTCGGTAAATACAGGGACGGTTAATGCTGTTTGCGAATGACACTGGCGCTGTCGTCCGATGATGTCCCATATGTGCTCGATTGGCGATAGATCTGGTGAACTAGTAGGCCGAGGCAACATGTCGACGCTCTGCAGAGCACGTTGGGTTACAACAGCGTTATATTGGCGAGCGTTATACTGTTGGAGAACACCCCCTCGACCTCTGTCCACGAATATCAGTACAACAGGTCGAATCACCAGACTGAGTTACAATTGTGCAGAGTGCATGGGATAACCACAAGAGTGTTCCTGCTGTCATACGAAACCGCACCCCAGACCAAAACTCCAGGTGTGGATCCAGTGTGTCTAGCATGCAGACATGTCGCCTCAAATGGCCTCCTCCTAAACACCACACGGCCATGTCTGGCACTGAGGCAGAACCAGTTGTCACCAGAAAACACAACAGACCTCCACCCTGCTCTCCAATGAGCTTTCGCTTGACACCCCAGAAGTTGCGAATGGCGGTGGTTTGTGGTCAGTGGAATACACGCTACAGGGTATGTGGCTCGGAGCTATCCTTGAAATGACCGATTCCTAACAGTTCGTTGTGTCACTGTCGTTCAAATGGTTCAAATGGCTCTGAGCACTATGGGACTTAACTTCTGAGGTCATCAGTCCCCTAGAACTTAGAACTACTTAAACCTAACTAACCTAAGGACATCACACACATCCGTGCCCGAGGCAGGATTCGAACCTGCGACCGTAGCGGTCTCGCGGTTCCAGACTGCAGCGCCAGAACCGCGCGGCCACTTCGGCCGGCGTCACTGTCGTGCCAACTGCTGGTCCAATTGCTGCAGATGCTCTACGATGCTTTAGAGGCATACGCCGAACACTGTAGTCTTCACTCTCGGTACTGCCACGTGATCGTCCGGAGCCTGGTCTTCATAAAAATGGTTCAAATGGCTCTGAGCACTATGGGACTTAACTTCTGAGGTCATCAGTCTCCTAGAACTTAGAACTACTTAAACCTAACTAACCTAAGGACATCACACACATCCATGTCCGAGGCAGGGTTCGAACCTGCCACCGCAGCGTTGGTTCGGTTCCCGACTGTAGCGCCTAGAACCGCTCGGCCATCCCTGCCGGCCTGGTCTTCATACGACCGTACATTCCCGTGACCAGCTCTGCCTGCACTCATGTACAGTGGTTGTATGTTTGTGAACTCTTTCTGCAGTATGGCAGAAAGGACATCCAGCTTATGGTAGCCCAATTACACGATCTTGTTCAAACTCAATGAGGTGTTGATAACGGCGTCTGTGTCACCTTATGGGTTTGTTGACTAACATCAACTCACCACGTCCAATCTCAAAGGTAATTTACGCTCTCGACCGCTGCAGAGTGCATTTAACGCAAACCTAATTTGCATCCTCGTAGTGGTACTGGTAGTGCCACTCTTATGTGACTGGCGCGAAATTTGAACAGACATCATCTTTCAGATACGGAAACACTCCAACCATCTTTAGTTTATGTCGCACAAATCCTCGGTGTTGCAGTTTTTTCCGTCAGTATATATTGGGAATGGATGTGTAATTGTTCAAACTTTAAAAGAATTGAAGAAATGTGCCCAGAACAACTGCGCGAAGAGAAGGAAAACAAATCGGCGTCACAACCGCAGATGCATACTACCGATAATACGTTTCTTCCGCTCCATTCAATCGAGACAGACGACAGTCTGGAAATATACTCCCTTCATGTATGAAGCTGATCGTGTTAAAGTCACGGCCATAAGTTATAGGCTCATAAGAAGTATGCTCAAAAAGGTGTTTGCTTCGGTGCCAGCTTCTTTTTACATAAACTTGCGGGATAGTACACTTAAACAATGAAACACTGGACAGTTTAACCAAAAGTAGAAGAAAGTAGGATAAATACTGAATGATATATTTCCTTACTAAAATGCTTAGTTTAATAAATAGTAGAATGTAGAAGAACTAACAGATCAGTAGAATTCGCCAAAGTGAAGAAATAAGAGCGTTATGGTCGTCTTGCTTAACTGGCGAGAGGTTGCAGCAGAAAGGCTGGAAAGTCGCAACTAACAGACATTTAAGGAAAGATGTCGATTACACTCTAAGACAAAAATAAGGAATTATCCGAACGGGACGAAAATCGGCATATGTGATGTACATCTACTGACAAACACATGATTACAATTTCAGAAAAACTGGATGACTTATTTAAGAGAAAGAGCTTCACAAATAGAGCAAATCAATAACGCCGTGGTCCACTTCTGGCCCTTATGCATGCATTTATTCGGCTTGGCATTGATTAAGAGAGTTGGTGGATGTCCTGAGGGATATAGTGCCAAATTCTGTCCAATTGGCGGGTTAGATCACCAAAATCCCGAGCTGGTTGGAGGGCTCTGCTCGTAATCCTCCAAATGTTCTCATCTGGGGAGAGATCCGGCGTCCTCGCTGGCCAAGGTGGAGTTTGGCAAGCGTGGAGACAAGCAGTAGTAACTCTCACCGTGTGTGGGCGGGCATTATCTTGCTGAAATGTAAGCCCTGGATGCCTTGCCACGAAGAGCAACAAAATGGGGCGTAGAATATCGTCGACGTACCGCTGTGCTGAAAGGGTGTGGCGGATGACAATTAAAGGAACCTGCTATGTAATTGTGGTGTCACCGCCAGACACCACACTTGCTAGGTGGTAGCTTAAATCGGCCGCGGTCCATTTAGTACATGTCGGACCCGCGTGTCACCACTGTGTAATCGCAGACCTAGCGCCACCACCAAGGCAGGTCTCGTGATACGAGAGAGCACTCGCCCCAGTTGTACGAGAACCTAGCTACCGACCAGATGTACGAAGCCTTTCTCTCTCATTAGCCGAGAGACAGAATAGCCATCAGCTAAGTTAATGGCTACGAACTAGCAAGGCGCCATTTGTATCAGTGCCTATAGCTTACGAGTATTCAAGAGAGATGTATTCCAAGGACTAATAAAAAGATAAGTAATAAGCATCTACATACTTTTCTTCTTATTCATTTATAAGTTCTCCTGTTCCAGACTTCACGCCCGTCTGCGTTAGCCTTGCGTGCCCTATCGGCTACCGCGTTAGTCTAGCTTGCCTTTTCAGCCATCTCAACTTCACGGTGTCGGCCCAGATACCGACACAACAGTAATGAAATGCCACCACTGTTGTCGGCGGGCGACACTCAGGTTGATATCCCGTCGCTATACGCGGCGTCGCCAGACAGTTTTCGCTGGTCATTGGGACTCATCATTGAAGAGAATCTAATCCAGTCAATGAGATTCCAGGCCGAAGAAATGTCTGAAGACTCCCCAAACAGCGGTGGGATACCAACCTGACTGTTGCCTACATACGGCCCGACAAAATGGAGTGATCGCCTGGGATGCATTTCTTTTCATGGCAGGCACCCTTACAGCACAGCGGCACGTCGACAATATTCTACGCCCAGTTTTGTTGCCCATCGTGGCAGGCTGTCCTAGGCTTACATTTCGGCAAGGTAATGTCGGCCCGCACGTGGCGAGAATTTCTACTGCTTGTCAAACCCTTCCTTGGCCACCAAGGTTGCCGAGTCTCTCCCCAGTTGGGAACGTTTGGAGCATTATGGACAGTATCCTCCAACCAGCTTGGGATTTTGCCGAATTTCATACTACACTACTGGCCATTAAAATTGCTACACCACGAAGATGACGTGCTACAGACGCGAAATTTAACCGACAGGAAGAAGATACTGTGATATGCAAACGAGTAGCTTTTCAGAGCATTCACACAAGGTTGGTGCTTGTGGCGACACCTACAACGTGCTGACATGAGGAAAGTTTCCAACCGATTTCTCATACACAAAAAAAAAAAAGGTTCAAATGGCTCTGAGCACTATGGGACTTAACTTCTAAGGTCATCAGTCCCCTAGAACTTAGAACTGCTTAAACCTAACTAACCTAAAGACATTACACACATCCATGCCCGAGGCAGGATTCGAACCTGCGACCGTAGCGGTTGCGCGGTTCCAGACTGTAGCGCCTAGAACCGCTCGGCCACCTCGGCCGGCTCTCATACACAAACAGCAGTTGACCAGCGTTGTCTGGTGAAACGTTGTTGTGATGCCTCGTGTAAGGAGGAGGAATGCGTACCATCACGTTCCGACTTTGATAAAGGTCGGATTGTAGCCTATCGCGATTGCGGTTTATCGTATCGCGACATTGCTGCTCGCGTTGGTCGAGATCCAATGACTGTTAGCAGAATATGGAATCGGTGGGTTAAGAAGGGTAATATGGAACGCCGTGCTGGATCCCAACGGCCTCGTATCACTAGCAGTCGAGATGACAGACATCTTATCCGCATGGCTGTAACGGATCGTGCAGCCACGTCTCGATTCCTGAGTCAACAGATGGGGGCGGTTGCAAGACAACAACTATCTGCACGAACAGTTCGACGACGTTTGCAGCAGCATGGACTATCAGCTCGGAGACCACGGCTGTGGTTACCCTTGACGCTGCATCAGAGACAGGAGCGCCTGCGATGGTGTACTCAACGACGAACCTTGGTGCACGAATGACAAAACGTCATTTTTTCGGATGAATCCAGGTTCTGTTTACAGCATCATGATGGTCGCATCCGTGTTTGGCGACATCGCAGTGAACGCACATTGGAAGCGTGTACTCATCTCGCCATACTGGCGTATCACCCGGCGTGATGGTATGGGGTGCCATTGGTTACGATGCCCAGGCGTACCAAGGCCGTTATTACGGCCAGAGGTGGTTGTTCTGGGTACTGATTTCTCAGGATCTATGCACCCAAATTGCGTGAAAATGTAATCACATGTCAGTTCTAGTATAATATATTTGTCCAATGAATACCCGTTTATCACCTGCATTTCATCTCGGTGTAGCAATTTTAATGGGCAGTAGTGTATATCTCTCAGGAAGAACATCCAACAGCTCTGTCAATAAATGCCAGGCCGAAAGCTGCTGGCATAAGGGGCAGAGGTGGACCAACATGTTACTGACTTGCTCTATTTGTGAAGCTCTTTCTCTCGAATAAACCATCAAATTTTTCTGAAATGGTAATCATTTGTTAGTTTGTACATTTGCATCACATCTACGTGGTGCTTCTTTTTTTTCTTAGAGGGTTTATACGGAGAAATAGAGGCATATTAGCAAAATTTCTCTCACAGTTTATTCGTATATACAAGCGGCAGAAAGTTTAACTTACGGTACAATAGAAGCGCCGTTTTCCACAAAAGTAATCTTAGATGTAGATTTAAGGTTGGAATGATGCTATTGTTACTATTAGAGTCGGTCACTGTTCCTAATGTAATGTTCTGCAAAATAAGTTAGCCAAGTGCGTCGTTTCTGACCTATAGCGATTAGCTACACACGTTGCGAGGCGTGGGCGAACTACCATCGAGTGTAGATTTCGAACAACGTACCCTGCCCACGTGGATCACACTGGAAGCATACCCTCCCAAGGGAGTCGTAGCTTCGTTGCCTCGTGAAATCTTGATGCCCGCCGGGACCACGTGTCTGACGCGTCACACTCAGGAGAGAGCAGCGGAAATGAGGAAAATTCACAACCGGCGGAGGTTCTATAAAAGGCACATCTCTAACAGGAAGGGAAGTAGCAGAGCCCAAATGGCTAGAAACAAATGAACATAATTTTAAAACAAGAAGAAGTGATCTATAATCCATCGAGGTTATTTATCTGTAAAATTCTGCATATTTAAAAATCGATGTTTGAAGATTAACGAATCTAAAGAAAAGTAGCTGAGGAAACGAGACGTCTAACAAACAAATGAGCAATAGGTCGATAAAAGTAATGTATGAGACAATATTTGGTAAAAAGCTGAAAGTATTCTTGAAGTAGAATTTATAGAGTCATATTCCCCATATGGAAGTTTCTGTGTTGTAGGTTTTTCGTTTATTCGTCATCGAAATGCAAACGTGACTGATAGTTTAGGTGGTGTTATAGGACTGCATCATTGTCCATAAAACAATGTAAAGTCGTATGGTACTGTTAGCTTGGAGACTCAGAAGGGCGAGCTCATCCGCTTAATTGGAAAGTTTTTTCTGTCCTTCGCGACTACGGCACGTGTCCGGTGCGAAGTATGAGAGTTGTGTGTTTAAGTGCAGTGTGATAAGTGTAGGTGATTGTAGTAGGCGTGCGTGCCGTGTGGTGTCATGTTTTGTTGGATGATGATGAGAGGCTGTCGGCACATGGCGTGCTCCTCAGGGACCGCCCAGCTTAATGTGCCCCTCCGATGGAGGATCTCCATCGACAGTGTCTCATGTCCCCCGCTAATGATCCACGACATCAGCGTATGGTCTGATGATCCAAGTACTGGCCACGCCAGATCTAACAACAACTTTGTAGTCAGACGAGGCAAGGCATTGCCATCATTTTTGGCGTTTCCAGACTACAATAATCCTAACGGCAAGCCATGACACAACAACTCAGATCCTGCAGCGCACAGTGTGAACATCATTCCTACAAAGTTGGGTACCCATACTGTAAATAGTGTTCCATCTACACTGGCTCAGGTAGCGGAAGTTTAATTGTAACTACTCTGCAAAAACTACAGGCAGTGCTATATGTGATTTCCAACATCCTGACACATCCTTCGGTCCTTCTTCATAGTGAATCACGCACTCTTTCAAATACACTGGCTCCATTCGGACTACGTCACAAGTGTTAATCGCACGTTCTTAAACGTCTGCACATTGTCGCTGTGTTGTGTAAACACAGTAATCTCCCTCCCCCTTCCTGATTCCATCTATTGTCCACATTAAACAATTTCCAGTCCAAGTAATTAATAAGCAAAGTCTTTAATGAAGATTTGAGAGGAGCGAAGGTTACAATAAACTTTCAAGTTTACTTAGCATATCATGTTGAGATGGCTCCAGTTCTGCTTGTCTAGGGGTATCATTCTTGAAGCTTAAAATCTAATCTCAAGTCCTCACGGTTGGTTTGAACTAAATAAATTTGAAGATTGTTGTTGCAGAATTTTTTACGTAAATATAGTTTCCACTGATTTTCTCGTATTTTAGTATATCATACAGTATTTTGATTTTTCACATTAACAAAGCCGAAATTACAATGTCCGCCCGATAATACGTCCGATCACATCAGAGGCAACCACACTCTGCGGAAAAAAAACAATATTGAAAAGGATTTAGAATTTTTCTTAACAAATGATTTTCTACTAGTTTCCGTTACATTATTAATTTCTTTTATTATTTCATAAGTGAATCCAGAAATAAACATATTAAACAGTGCAAGATTGCATAATTAATAATAGAAATTTTAAGTGTACCAATAATTCGTAATTTCAAATGTTTCTAAGAAAACTTGTTTTAACTGTACATTCAGAACTAGTACTTATCGATTATAACATCGAAACTAAAATATTTTATAAAGTAATTCATTTTTATAAATACTTGCTTGAAATGAATTATATGAAAATTTTCAGAAAAGCAACTGTTCAGAATTCTAAAAATAATACTGGTATCGAGAACTACTGTCGAGGAAAAGTTATGCTGTAGGAAGATCTCGCTTTACAACACCAATGCCTTTAAATGTCACTGTAATCAAATATGCAACGAATTCAGGTTTCTTTTAACTCGATTTTCTCGACAACGGCTGAGAAGTGCATCTTGGTGCTTTGCCACATTACACCTCTGGCCATGAGCTTCTATTATGCGCAGTATGAATCGAATCTGAATTTCACAATTGGCGGCCTCCCCTTGTTAGTGTTATTTATCATCACTTTGTAGTGGACCTCGGACGTTTTACACAAGATATAATAGAAAACCTTAAATGCGAACTCGCGGCGAATATATCAAATATTGAGTTTGCATTCAATTTAGACGGTGACAAGCTAAAATATCTCACTTTTCGAAACAGTGCGCGATCTCAAACTCGTAGGATAAATTACAAAACGTCTCACTGCCACACTGTCCACCGGAAACGGACACATATCGCGAGACGTAATGCTTATGTAACTACAAAACTGAGTTTGACTGTGTAACGGGACATCCTCCTCTAGCACTACCTTTCCTCAACAGTAGTTTTCGATACCAGTATTACTTTTCGAATTTTGGACAAGTCAATATTATCTCAGTTGCTTTTCTGAAAACTTTCGTGTAATTTTGTACAGTGTATGTTATATTTCAAGCTAAAATTTATGAAAAGGAATTACTTTATAAAATATTTTATTTTCGATGTTATAATTGCAGAGTACTTGTTCTGAATGTACAGTAAAATTATTTTTTTTAGAAACATTTGAAATTACGATTTATTTTCACACACAAAACATGTTATTGATTACGCAATCCTGTACTGTTTACTATGATTATTTCTGGATTCATTTATGAAATGATAATAGAAATTAATAATGTAACGAAGACTAGTAGGAATTCATTTGTTACGAAAAATTGTAAGCCCTTTGAAATATTGTTATTTCCGCATAGTGTGATAGTCGCAAGCTTGCCTCTGATGTGATCGGACGTATTTTTGTATAACAGGTGCGACCAATGTAATTTCGGCTTTGTTAATGAGAAAAATCGAAATACATATGATATATGAAGATGGTATCTGTTCCTGAAAGAACAGATACCGTTGACGACCGTGCAGCTTCTTTAGAATGAAATGATGATTAAATCGAAACCCTTAGCTGCCGAGAGGTGTTGATATACACCAATGGGGACAGCTGAAAATATGTGCGCCGACCGGGACTCGAACCCGGGATCTCCTGCTTAATGGCAGACGCTCTATCCATTTTTTTTAATCTCATTTTTGTTCGCTTTCGTTCGTTGCATATGCTCGGGGCGGACGTCGTAAGACAACCGTTTAAGTTCGTTGTTGATCAATTAACTCAGTTATTTTTTGTTACAGAGGACAGTTAACCCTGTGACCGAACACGCTGAGCTACCGTGCCGGCAGCCCATCTGAGCCACCGAGGGCACAGAGGATAGTGCGACTGCAGGGACTTATCCCTTGCACGCTTCCCGTGAGACCCGCATTCCCAACTGTCCACAACCTACATTCGTAGGGTTCCTAATAGATATTTGCCCATTCACTCATTGCTCGCGCCAGACTGACGACTCCCGTAAGAGTTCGGGCAAAGTGTGCTCATTCGATTTAATTATCATACCATATGATATACTAAAACGTTAGAAAATCAGTGGAAACTATATTTACGTAAAATAATCTGCAACAACAATCTTCAATTTTATTTAGTTCAAACCAACCGCGAGGACTTGATGTTAGTTTTCCAGCTTCAAGAATCAGACAAGAGGAACGGTAGCCATCTCAATACGATAAGCTAAGTAAACTTGAGAGTTTATTGTAATCTTCGCTCCTCTGAAACCTTCATAAAAGACTTTGCTTATTAATTACTTGGACTGGCAATTGTTTAATGTGGACAATAGATGGAAGAAGGAAGGAAGGGAGAGATTACAACTGTCTCGTTCCTGGGTTTCACCCAATCGTACGGGATCCGCTAGTTTCATTATCCGACAATTTTTTTCCACTGAATAAAGTTTGTGGGTTGTTGCTCTTACAGCAGTCACTGTCGTCGGTTAACCAAGGGAGTAAAGTAGTGTGCCGTGTCTCTGAATGGTGTACACTTTGTTCTGTGTGCTATCGTATGTTAACTGTTTTTTTTTTATTTGTCCGGAGGCCCGTGACAAAAAATAATACAATTTTATACTGCTTTGCGCTTTACTGTGCTGTTATTAGCACACTTAACAAATAAAATCCTATTATCAAAAAGTTTGGATTCTGCGACATGCGACGCGTTTTCAAAACTGTCGTAAAATGTAATATCCTAGAACTACTTTATACTAGCTAAAATGTTTACGAAGTATTTGTAATATAAATCACTGATAGAAAAAGTCAGGAAGCATCTAATTGAGACTAACACCGTCAGAAACTTTCCAGAGGTGTCAAAAATGTATATGGTGGAACCATTTTATGCTCTTTAAAACCTTTGTCTTTTGCTTCGTGTCGAACACATTATTATAAGAAAATTAAAAAATAGAATTTTTTTGAGATTCAGGCAGTCAGAAACGCTGAAAGTGATAATGCGCGTGCGATGCTCGCCTCGAATAAGTTTTATTGTTTTCTTTATTCAAAGTCTTCTTATTTAGTACTTTTTTCAAGTTAATTGTTTTAAATATTTGTGATAATAAACGAATCTATATTATAAATATAACTTTTTTGATATTTACAATACAGTAATGCTATTATTAATAACATTCGTTAGAATGCATCTTTGAATAGTATACAGCTTACTAACTTTTTCTGTCAACAGTTTACATTTCTAATAATGCATTAAAAAAACACTAGCTAGTATAAGGTTGTTCCCGGAAATTTTACGACACGTTTGAAAGTGCGTGGGCGTTGCATGTCGTCCCAAAATCCAAACTTTTTGATTATATACTTATGTTTGTTAAGTTGTGAATAACAACTTATTAAAACACCAACTATTAGGTTGGTGCAGAAGTTCGTAGCGTTTTTGTTCTACATGTTGATATTCCTGTTGCTATGGGTTTATTTATCGATTGTCGTTTTTTATTTGTAGTTCATTGTTGCTATTTGTAGTTCATTGTTGCTATTTGTAGTTCATTGTTGCTATTTGTAGTTCATTGTTGCTATTTGTAGATCATTGTTGCTATTTGTAGTTCATTGTTGCTATTTGTAGTTCATTGTTGCTATTTGAGTTCGCATATTGTCATTTTATCATTTGGAGACAGTGAGTGGAGCTGTGGACGCTAGAAAATGGAGTGCCAAGTGAAGAAATCGGAACATTTCCGACATATTCTTCTGTAGAGGAGTGACAGCATTAGAGGCAGTCAAAAACATTTACGCCTTGTATGGGGAAAATGTCATTGAACAAAATACGGTTTTCTCGTGTTTGGTAGGATCCTTCTGACACGAATGACTCTCCACGTTCGAGAAAACCTTCGGGGTTTGATGAAGACGTTTAAACACATTCATCCACGTCAGTGTTCTCGAGAATTGGCAAATATGATGACCTGCGATCATTCCACCATCGTGCGACATTTGCATGCAATGAGGAAGCTTCAAAAATCGGGCGTATGGGTACCACATGCTCTAAGCCAAAATCACAAAAATCAGCAGGTGGCCATACGCGCATCTCTGCTTGCTCGTTATCAACTGGCTCGTGAATAATGCTGATTATTACTGTCCCGTATCGTTACTGGGGACGAGAAATGGTGTCTTTATGCTAACATCAGGAAAAGAGAGGAGCGGCTCAGCCAAAACACAGTACCAAGTCCCCGTACAAAGATCTGTGCGCATCCACAAAAGATAATGTTACTCGTAAGCATCTGGTGGAACAGCGACGGTGTGGTAAACAGCGAGGTGTAGCCATCACTGCTGATATTTATTTTCAACAACTGAGACGTCTTTGAGACGCAGTCCAAGAGCGAGGACCCGGCAGGCTGCGTGATGTGGTGCTACTCAGTGATAACGCCCGCTCGCATTCCTCTAGACCGACCAAAAAAACACTATACAGGAGTTGGACTGGGAATTCATTCCGCACCCGCCCTATTCACCGGAACTTGCGCCCTCATATTTCATCTTTTCTGCCCTTCTAGGAACTTCCTCTCCGGACGGAAATGCGCTCCGAACACGGTTCGACCAGTTGCTCGTCTCAAAACCACAGTCGGTTGGCAGACTGTCGTAAATAGAGAACGAGAATATATTGTTGGTGACATTGTGCTAATGTTGTGTTTATTAAATTGATGATAAAACGCCATGAACTTATGCTACAACCCAATAATATGAAATACCTTTTTTCTGTGGCATAAATTGGGAACTCGCCCTGCATTAACATAAAGGAGAGTGGGAAACCGCCGAAAACCCACAATCAGACTACTTGTTGTACCAGACGAACGTGGATTCGGTCCGGTTGTGTCTCATCTCTCTCTCTCTCTCTCTCTCTCTCTCTCTCTCTCTCTCTCTCTCTTTCTCTCATAAGCTACCGAGCTGCGCCTTAAGCTGTACAAGAAGATCATCAGGCAGTTTCCCTCTGCTGTGACAGAAACATCCACTGAAAATCGATGAAACAAAATTCTGAATAACCTGTATAACAAACGGAGTTCACGTCAAGTTTCTTAAAGGTTGACAATTAAGAAATAGGTTCCATTATTTTTCCATATGATGAGCTAGAAAATTATGCGCATAACTATCCTTAAGCTGTGCAGCATCTTGTGTGGAACTACATAAAATGGAAGATGCATTAATGTCGGTATTGTTGACTTCGTTACAGACAGCCGACCACTGTGTTCCGAGATGGCTTCTTTGCTGCTTCGTAAACGGGTGATCACGGGCTCATGTCTCGTCCCGCTTCGGTCGAAGCTGCAGGTTTTAAATGTGGCGGTACTGTGTTTCTACTCTATAGTTACAGGATGCGTACTTTAGCAATGCGATTGCGAATAAGAAAACAAGAAAAATGTATTGAAATAATTTAAAATGTTTTACATTAGAATGTGATGTGTGAACTAAAAGGTCGCTGACTCCAGGACGAATCAACGGGCTGTGTGATTTGGAAGCTGAATGCAAATAAACGAATAAACCGTTCTGATATTCCAGTTGCTCAATGTCCTCTGCCAGGAAAGAAAAAAAGGAAGGAATGTCTGGTTTTAACACCACGTCGAGTACGGTGTCATTGGGGACGGAGCACATGCGCAGACGTGGAAAGGATAGGGAAGGAAATCGGTCGTGTTCTTTTCGAAGGAACGATAATAGCATTTGCGTTAACCGGTTTAACGAAATCAACACTTGTGCTTATGGGAACCAAAATAAGGTGTGTGTGTGTGTGTGTGTGTGTGTGTGTGTGTGTGTGTGTGTGTGTGTGTGAGAGAGAGAGAGAGAGAGAGAGAGAGAGAGAGAGAGAGAGTGAGAAAGAGACACAGAGAGAGAGCGAAAGAGAGAGTCAAAGAGCAGAAGAAAAAGCAATCGCTCCTCATCGTCCCCAAGAGATCCGGCAATGTCTTGGTCGCGTTATATCAATAGTTTTTTAAGTCAGAAATGCGACACTACACAGCAGAAATGAACGAAAAGCAAAGAATGAACATCAGAGACAGGTTCTGCCTGTTGCTCGGACACGGAAATAATGATAAAGTTGGCCATATTTTAGTGAGCTAGCAACGGAAACTGTTGGTTAGTGAGGTTATGTTGGATTCTACTAGACTGATGAGCTAAAACATTATGACTACTTGCTTAGTGCCGGCCGGAATGGCCGTACGGTTCTAGGCGCTTCAGTTTGGAACCGCGTTGCCGCTACGGACGCAGGTTCGAATCCTGCCACGGGCCTTAGGTTAGTTAGGTTTAAGTAGTTCTAAGTTCTAGGGAACTGATGACCTATGACCTCAGACGTTAAGCCCCATAGTGCTCAGAACCATTTTTTTTTTTTTTTTTTACTTGCTTAGTAGTGTGTTGGTCCACCTTTGGAACGCAACAGTGATTCTGCGTGGCATGTATTTCAGAAGTCCTTGGTAGGTATGTGGCAGCAGATGTCTACACACAGGTCATTGTTCCCATAAATTGCGGGTCGATGATTTGTGGCATCCCAGATGTGTCCCATCACAGCATTTCGTGGCTGACACATGAAACCGTTTGGAAGATGACTCGAACAAGAAGGGCACGCAGGCAGTCCGCAACTCTCCCTGGCGCGGTGCATGCTCTGAGCAGTCATTCACGTGGACGACGGCGTGTCCGAACACATCCACCGACAAGGTGCCACCTTCCACTGTCCGACCTCAATCATCTCGTGTCCACTGCAGTCGCAGTTGACGACGTCGTCGGGTCAACATGGTGAAACGTAGGTGTCGTCTACTGCGAAACCCCGTGTTCGACAATGTGGGCCGTACAGTGTGCTCCGAAACACTTCTTCCCGCATCAGCATTCCACTCTGTCGCCATATCTGGCACACCTATCACCCTCTACAGAGCTGACAGAGACGAGTAAATTCAGTACTTTGTCGCCTATTCGTAATTTCACTGTCCTTCAACCATTTTCTGTAAATGCTCACGACAGTAGCTCGCAAAAAAGGTGCTATTAGTGGCCCCTTATGTCACTAGAGTGATTCTCCATTTGTCTCTGATCCACTCATATACTTTCCTTGCTCGTCACGTGTCTGCATCGCAACCGGACGGCATTAATATCCCCTTGACCTGTTAGCATAATGCCTAGGCTCGTCAGAGTAAGTTGCTTCATAATTTCACTTACTCGTGAAAATTTCGAAGAATTTATATTAGGTGTTTTTCTTTGATGTAGCAACTTTTTGACAGTGGAACCATTGGAGACTAGCCGGCCGCGGTGGTCTCGCGGTTCTAGGCGCGCAGTCCGGAACCGTGCGACTGCTACGGTCGCAGGTTCGAATCCTGCCTCGGGTATGGATATGTGTGATGTCCTTAGGTTAGTTAGGTTTAAGTAGTTCTAAGTTCTAGGGGACTGATGACCACAGCAGTTGAGTCCCATAGTGCTCAGAGCCATTTTTAGCCATTGGAGACTATTTGATCAACCTGCTGTTTAACTTTTAGTGCAAGGGGGGTGGAGGGAACAGAATAAGTCCGGATAGAGGTAAAGAGTCGGGGCAGGGGGGAGAGTGAGTGGAGCCTGCGAGGATATTCGTGCGATTTGTGCGATTTGCACGTTGTAGTAAACCGTGAAATCATCGCTGAATTGCAGGGCTCCTTCATCTTGCTTATATCGTTAGGTGTTTACATCGTATGTCGTCTTGTTCATATCGCAGTGTTTTTGCCACGAATAGCTATTGTCAGGTCACTCCAGAGATGTCACATCAGCTTCTTTGGTTTGGTATTCGAGCTTGTTTCGTAATGGCACGGCTTGTCCATTCTGTTACATATTCATTCACATTTTTGTAGCCTTATCTAATCCTTGTAGTACTCATTCTCTCGGATTCACGTTCTCTCGTCCGAATCCGCCCTCTTTCAAGAACAATCGAGTGAGTTAGCAGAATGCGCCAGATACTCAGGAGAAACACGGTGTAAATTTCTTCATCCCCGGCCCTTTATCCACAGGTATACTGACTTAGGTTCTCCTAGATCACTGTAGCGAATACTGTGCCGGTTCCGTTACAATACCATGTCCGATTTCCCTTCCTATCATTGTCACATTTGAGAAAGTGTTTCGCATCTTATAACATCGACGTTGGCGGCACACTAAACTCTGACTTTTCATTCTCTTCATCTCTCTGTCCCATTCTTTTTTTCCTATCGATAGCATCCTTTTCCCCCCTCAATAAACCTCTTCCTTAAAACATCTGCTCTCTTTTTACTCAATTGTAAGAGCTCTATGGAATTTTCTATGATTTTGCTGGATGTTTCCGCTTTCTTTCTAATGTCTGTTTCATTAAGTATCGATAGTGCATTTCAAAAGAAAGCTAATGACTGTAATTTAATTTTATGTGCTAGCGGTAAATCCGAAAGTGTGACCCACAACATTTAACTGCTATCCATGGGAGATTCTCGCTGTCTACGAGGCCTATCTTGTAAGCTAGACAGAGGTACCCATAATGTAGAACCGAGCAGTGTTGGGCAGTGGTAACACTGCAAACTTATTTGGGAGAACGGCGATTCAAATCACCGTCAGGCTATCAATTTGCAGTTTTTCTGTGAGTTCTCGAAATCGCTTAAGGGAAGTGCCGCCATGGTCTCTTTGAATTGGCACGGCCGATTTCTTTGCGCACCCTTTGCAATGAGACCGTGTATTCGTTCTCCCATCTTTGTCGACGGGACTGTAAACCCCAGTCTTCCTTCCTTTCCCTAGCGTGTAGAACGTGATAGTTATAACGGAAAATGTGAGATGATGATATTCACATGGTGTATCAGAGTTTGAACACTTTGAGGAATTCTGTTTCAACAGTCGTAACATACAAGGTATTCTTACTGCAAAGATCGAAATACCGAAAACCTCTCGAAGATATAATGACTATTAGCAGCTGTCGATCAACATGGAATAGCACCATACTCGTAACCATACAGAAAGAGCACTGCCGAACAATCATTGGAATCAGACGTATCTGTCAAATATCTGGTGTTATCCATCTGGAGCGGTATCAGAGGAACTGATTACGAAAATTAAGTTCTGTGGAAGGCAGACGCAGAGTCAGAACGAGTGAGGGAAAATTCTAACAAACGGTAGTTTACTCACGAAGGAGGTGGACGATAGAACGTCCACAACAAAATTAGATTAACTGAAGAGACAGAGCAGATTCAAAGAGGATCTACACGCTTGTCATAGATCTCTTTCGTCGGTTCGAGAGCGTCACAAAAATATGGAACTATCTTTAATCAGAGACGATACAGGAAAGGCGCTGTGCGTCACGAGCAACGGTGTTGTCAAAATTTCGTTCTCCAAGTGTGTGTGAAATCTTATGGGACTTAACTGCTAAGGTCATCAGTCCCTAAGCTTACACACTACTTAACCTAAATTATCCTAAGTACAAACACACACGCCCATGCACGAGGGAGGACTCGAACCTCCGCCGGGACCAGCTGCACAGTCCATCTAATCCCACGCGGCCCGTTCTCCAAGTGCTCAGTCCGTGAATGGAAGAGTGTGATACTGGCATACGCACAGTATGGAGGATTGTAGATTATTGCGGTAGTTTTTAGTACTGTATCATGTTGTACCAAATGATTGATACAGCATTCTCTGAACTACGAAGGCTAATGACGTTTAAGGTAAATACATCAGATGAATTCGCAATTGCGAATAATGGCTACCATCAGGTGTAGAATGGTATGACGACAATGAAAATTTGCGCCGGACCGGGACTCGAACCTGGATTTGCCGCGGTCGCCTTACCATTTTTTTCTCTTCATTATTGTTCGTTGTATTTGATGGTAGCGGATGTCACATCACATCCGTTGAAGTTCGTTGTTGATCCCTTCACTCATTTTATTTATTAGAGAGACCAGCTAGCTGTCCACCCGTGCACGACTCACGGCCACACGCAAGCTTCCCTCTGTACTCGCACACCCATTATGTGTATTCCCGTCAGATCAGACGCTGTGCTTGCAAGCCGCATGCCCGGTATCGGCAGATAAGTGCCGGCACTGCAATATCGTATTTAAGGTAAATTGTCTGTGAACACCTGGAAAACACTAACAATTTTCATAAAATTTACGTGGTTCTAACTAAAAACAGTGAACTCTTAGTAGAATGAAAATTATCGTACAATAGGAGTGTTTCTTACTGAACATTTTGATGTACAATTTTTTTGTAAAGTAAATTATAAGTTCTAATTGCCTGTCAATACTTGGAATCTATGCTGTGAATAAATACCTTGAGTAGATGCTACAAACGCTATGGACACATTAACAACAAGTCCATCTAAAAAGTAGAATACAATAATGTCATTTTAGCCACAATTTTTTATTCTATAAATATTTACGTGTGCTATTCAAAATTAAGGTTACGTTTCTACGACTAATGAGTATGTATTTTTCTTCCTGTTAGTAGTACATTAGTGTCTGTCTAATTTACTCCAAATAGTATCCTGAAACATCCCAAATAATTTCAATCCTCTAGTAAAAATAGATTTTCTATGAATAAAATAAACATGCCAGAAAACTTAATTCTCAGGAAATTCAATTAAGAGACATACTTGAACTGTGGCTCACCTCTGTTGTTCCTAATACCTTCCAGCTGCATATGCTCTTGGTGTACATGTCGCTCATCCTCTCTTCCTTTCCTTGTTTCTCCTTGTTATTCTGGCCTCTTTAGGACCCACTTCTCATCTTTGGCCACTCTCATGGAATCGGCTGCCATCCTCAACCCAGGATATATTCCTAGCAGCTCTAGATCTTCACACCAGTACCAAAACACTTTTTTGTAAGCATAATAACTTTATAGAACGCCAAAATAGCAAACACGCAAACTAAAGAAATGATTATAAGCAAAACAACGCCGAAAACCAAAACTATAGAAGGAAAAACATAAGACCATTGCAAAGTGTATTTTCTAACAAGGCTGCGAACTCGAGTAACCGTTATATAGTTTATCTTTCTCGAATGGGAGTCTAATGTCTTTTGACGTGCGAAAGCAGCGGAAATATGAGTGTGGCCGAAGACCGAGAGGTCTTTAAGTTGGTTTTTAAATAACTCCCCGTTGCCCAACTCAATTCTTTTAACTGCTATTTTGTTCAAAAAGCTGTAAGCATATTTTTAAGATGAAAAAGAAAAAAAAAGATGCTTTAAAGCAGATTCACAAGCAAGTGACCTGAAGAGATTTTTCTAATACAACCAAGTTTCATCGAGAAACGATCCCATGTCACTAAAGTAATTCTATTCATCATACGTAAAAGTTCCGCTTTCTGACCCGAGGCGGGCCAATCGCGCCCAACCGACCGCCATGTTATCCTCTGTCAGTGGCGTCACTAGATGCGCTATGGGTAGGCATGTGGTTAGCACACCGGTTTCTCGGACGTTCTCGGGTTTCTTGGCTTTCGAACCGCTATTAATCGGTCGATCAGTTCCTCAGTTGCCCTCACGACGCTAGTATCACCCCGTACCAGTCCGCCCCCAAGGAAAAAAAAAATCACTGGTAGTCCTGGGAATCGAACCCGACCCCCTGCAGAGCAGTCTCATTAACCACTCAGCTATAGAAGCGGACATTCGTTCCCTGTAAGTAACTGAAATACAGAGACAATCCATTCCTTTTCTTACAGTTCTCTTTAGTATCGAGTATCTCTGTACATCAAAATCTAGAGAGAATGAAGGACGCGCACTTTCTTCGAAAACCACACTCTCCATTTTGCTACTGCAGGAAGGGAAGTCTCTTATCTGAAGTGACTGACACATTCGTTGTCGGTTGCTCAGTAAGCCCGAGAGAAGCGCCCCCTATCGCCTGAATATAGTAAATAAGGGGAACAAAGTTCCGCCAACGAAAACATGAGCAGAATCTTGAGTGATGCCGTAGCGACTGTTTTGGTAGGCGAGCGTCCAGCAAGGCTCCGGCAGACGCAGCTGCGAGCTCTCCGTGACCAGAAAACGTCACCACCATCCGGCGCACAACGCATAGCAAAGCCCTCACCTTCAACAAGTACGTACGAACGATTACAAATGTAATCGGATGGAATGGCAACGGGCTTGTTAATACCATTACAACGAATCACGTAAAGTTCACAGTGACATCAGTGCTTTGAATTGAAACAGCGACTCTTCTCTGAGTACCTGTTGGTTGACCTGACAGACACACACTTCAACCCACAAGCAGACAAAAACAAATATTAATCTGTTTATGAATCTGCAGGTTCGAAATCGTTGGCGTATTCTCGACAAATGTCAAGATGTATTCAGTATACAGCAGCGAAAATAACTATTTTGACAAGCACATTTTAACGAGCGAGGTGGCGCAGTGGTTAGCACACTGGACTCGTATTCGGGAGAACGACAGTTCAAACCCGCGCCCGGCCATCCTGATTTAGGCTTTCCGTGATGATGCTGAGGTCCCATACTCCGAGGGGCGTAGGCGACGAAGCGGGAGACTCGCACCAAAGACTAGGCAAGGTCCTAGCGGAGGTGGTTTGCCATTGCCTTCCTCCGACCGTAATGGGGATGGCTCAAATGGTTCAAATGGCTCTGAGCACTATGGGACTTAACATCTATGGTCATCAGTCCCCTATAACTTAGAACTACTTAAACCTAACTAATCTAAGGACAGCACACAACACCCAGCCATCACGAGGCAGAGAAAATCCCTGACCCCGCCGGGAATCGAACCCGGGAACCCGGGCGTGGGAAGCGAGAACGCTACCGCACGACCACGAGATGCGGGCCGTAATGGGGATGAATGGTGATGATGAAGACAATACAACAACACCCAATTATCTCGAGGCAGGGAAAATCCCTGACCCCGCGCCGGCCGAAGTGGCCGGGCGGTTCTAGGCGCTACAGTCTGGAAACGCGCAACCGCTACGGTCGCAGGTTCGAATCCTGCCTCGGGCATGGATGTTTGTGATGTCCTTAGTTTAGTTAAGTGTAGGCAGTTCTAAGTTCTAGGGGACTGATGACCTCAGCAGTTAAGTCCCATAGTGCTCAGAGACATTTGAACCTGACCCCGCCGGGAATCGAACTTGGGACCCCGTGCGCGAGAAGCGAGAACGCTACCGCAAGACCACGAGCTGCGGACAGGTTTTCCGTAATTTCCCTAAATCCGTTCAGGCAAATGACAGGGTTGTTCCTTTGAAAAGACATGGCCGACTTCCTTCCCCATCCTTCCCTAATCCGATGGGACTGATGAACACGCTGTTTGGTGCCCTCCCCCAAACCAACCAAACAACCAACAGACAAACACATTTTCATAAGAAAAACAACTTATTCAAATGAAAATCTTTATAGCTGTTATGTCACTTCATTAACAGCGCTAACTGCTATAATATCACAAAACAAGGAACACTGTGTTCCATAACTGGCAATATCACAGGTAGTTTTACAAAATTATTGTAGTTTGACAGAAAGCATGTTACAGATTAAAAGACTTGTGGAACCTGAATGAGCGTACGTAGCCGTTGGTACTAGGATGCTTAATCTTCCGCCTTCCTAACAGACCCACATCGTGATGGTTTGTAGTCAACGAGATCAGCTAAACGATGCACGAGGATTTTCTGCAGTTCTTTAACCAAAGATTGCAATAACTGGTCGCAGCTGCAGAATTGCCTTAGCCTTCGACTGAGTTCCTTCCACAGGCCTTCAATCGAATTGATATCTGGGCTTTGGCTAGGCCACTTAAGGATCCTTACTCGTATCCTTCTCAAAAAGCCTATGATACGA
This sequence comes from Schistocerca serialis cubense, assembly GCF_023864345.2. Lineage (NCBI taxonomy): Eukaryota > Metazoa > Arthropoda > Insecta > Orthoptera > Acrididae > Schistocerca > Schistocerca serialis. The sequence continues at coordinate 984,715,492 of NC_064640.1, read as the reverse complement.
GCAAGGTGTGCTTAGGATCACTGTCGCCTTGAAATTATCAGTTTCGTGCCATTTTATCTATGCCATGGGGCAACATACGCGTTTTCAAGGTTTAATGGTAGTTGAAACGAACCATAATGCGTTCAATAGGCACTAGAGAGACGACACTTGAACGCGAGAAGTATTCCCACACAATGACGTTCCCGCCATAATGGGTAACAGTGTTTACTAGTTACTGGAAATCGTTTCTTGCATTGACCGGTCTTCGAACATATCGAACCCCATCGGAAGAAAACAAATTAACCTTGCTTTCATCGCTCTAGAGCACACACGACCACTGTTGTGGTGCCCAGTCGTCATGCGCCCTGGCAAATTCAGTTCGGACTTTCCTATTTTTTCTCAGGCTTTTTGCTTGGGCGCCGGGCATGAAGATTAGACTCTACGAGGATCCGTTTTCCAGTACTGATCGATATTTCCGCGGTGTAGAATTCATACAGCTCTCTTTTTGTGTCAACAGCAGTCTTCTTTGGGTCGTCGTTTGACATCCTCCTTATGAGATTCTTCGTTCGGAGTGTGCCTTTGCTGGACATATCCGTGCTTTCTTTATTATTTGTGACACTTGTTAACCGTTTCTTATAATTCCAAACACTCACAATTTTTCTGGACAAACCAAAATTCCGAACATCTGACTGAGACTTGCCTAGCTGTTGGTCATCGATAACCGCATTTTTGAGGTCCGCTGAATACTCTTTGACCTTCGGCAAGTTGCTAACGTAAACGAAAGTTATTCGACGTAATACTGGCCATAGGCATTTGTTTTCCGACAGTAAACAACAGCCTCAAAATACTTTTGGACCGACCACAACAACATTGTCAGTGTTGTGCTTAACGCCACTGCGCTGAATCGCGATGCGTGCGTTTATATGGACGCACAGTGAGCCGAGACAGGCTGGCTAGACAGGGAAATACACGACGGACGCCCTAGCGGCGAAAATGGGTTTGTCAAAATACTTAATTGCCGCTACTGTAATATTCCGGCCATTAACCCAAGGAAAACGAAAGGAGTATAAAGTCGCGTGCAATCTACTCCATACGAAGGGGAGAATTCAAGACTACGTCGATAAGACTAGTGTGGAGTGTTTTGGTTGTCTAATTGTGATGACACAAGGCGTGTACGATCACGTGTCGAGCAAAGATTCTATTACAATGGACACATTTCTGTTCCACAGATCCACACTGATGTGTGCATGTCATAGAACAAGAACACATATTCAAAAAAAGAATATTTTCCTTTCACAGATCCTAAGTGAAATGGTACTCGTGGATGTGTAATATGTCAAATATCATAAACATTTAAGAGGTAATAAAAAAGTTGTCACAAAGTATCTAAATATACTATAGACAAAGATACATACGATAAGTCTTAGGTCATTGTAACCACACATCATCGAACGGAAAATTAGTTTGCAAAACGTACTTACATTATCACATTACTGCCACGAAGATGCATTCGAATCAAATTTTACGCAAGACTCACTTTATTTAATAAAATTAGTAATAAATACACTCATTTCCACAAAAAAACTTTCAGCTACTAAAGATAGGACGTTCATACTGACGGGACATGCACATTAGTATGTTCTACAGAAATGATTAGCATTACAGGCACCTCGGTTCAGCATGTACCCTGTTGCCCTGTAGGCACGGGCTCCACTGTGGGCCCTGATAAAGTTTTCCATGCGTGATGGCATTGGCGCGAATGGCGTCCTGTGGTGTAGCCATCCGTGCTGCATTCACCTGGTTCCAAAGTTCGTCTGTGGTGGTCGGCATTGAGTCCCAGCACTGTACCTATCGTTTCACCATCTCCCACACATTTTCGGTAGACGACAAGGAGGGTTGGGGAAAAAGGCTGGCATCCTGTGACACAAAGAAGGCGTTGACTTGCTGAAAATGGCGTCTGGGGTGTTGTGCAGAACGCGTATGGCTACGGGTCACAAGATATCATTCACGTAAGTCTCACTGGACACAGTCCCCGGACACGCTTCGACTGAGATTTGTGGTTGTACCAAATATTACCTACCTTATACCATAAGGTAGTCCATGTTTCCGATGCATACGAAAGGATGCTGAGGACGCAAGTTTGATATGCAAGAATTTTGGTGGTCAAAGAGAGTTTGTTGTTTTTCCAAACACGTGTAGAGAGTTTGCCAAAAGTTGTCGCAGCTCTTCCAATGCCAAACAAGAACGTCGCCTTAATGCTTTCCACATGCGGTGCCTGAGATCCATCCTCGGAGTGACGTGGAAGGACCGAGTGACCAACGAAGCAGTGCTATCTAAAACTAACTGCAACAGTATTTCAGCTATCTTGAAGCAGAGACGACTCCGCTGGCTGGGACACGTCCACCGTATGGATCCTGACAGAATACCACGTGAGGTGATGCTTGGAGAGATCTCTGTAGCAAAAAGACCTGTAGGACGTCCTGTATTGAGGTTCAAGGACTCCTACAAAGACATGGAGAGCTTTGGAATCGACACAAACAGAAGGGAGGCACGGGCTAGCATGAGACCAGAGTGACGTGATGATATATCATCTGGAATGTCGAAGCATGATGAAGGCTTGTTAGACAGATTAAGACAGAAAAAGCTTCGCAATGCTACCACTGCTCCTGCCTCAGCAGCCAGATACACTTGTGATAATTGCGGCAAGAGATGCCGTGCTGCCATTGGTTTGACAAGTCATATGAAAAAATGCAACCCATAAACACACAGACACTGCAACAATCATCTACCAAGATGTCATGGCCGTATATATATATATATATATATATATATATACACCATAAGGCCTTGAGCCGGCGCTGTATGCCTTATGCGAGTGCAGTCACTGTGATGGCGCTGCCCCTGTCTGTGGCGAACAAAAGTGCGGCCATCATTTTCAAACAAACAGAACTTGGATTTCACACGAAAACACTGTTTGATGTCATTCCTGTCCCCAGTTCTCCAGCGAAGTCATTCCACACACTATTACAGTCTAGCATATTTCTGCACATTCGTCAAACGTAGGCGGAGAATGGAAGACGCGCACGTAACCCGTGCAGTAATAAACGACGATGGACTGTTACCCCCTAATAGTGTACGATGTGTTACACTGTTCCACCATAGCCGGGGAGGACTCAGATATGTCCTCCAATGCCATTAGAATGAGGTGTCGATCTTCTGGGCTGATGGTCTGGGTGGGGCAACCTGCCACATCTCGTCGAGTTCTACGGCCTTCCGTGAACCATTCTGCACACACCCATTGCGCTGCCGAAATACGTCGTCCCACACGAGCAGCAGTTTCCTGGACGCATGCATCACATTCTTTTATCTCAATAATACGTCCTCTTTCAAAGTCACTGATTTTACGGTATGGCTGGCGCATACGTCTGCGAGGCTTCCTTCACGTCTGCTCAAGTCACACTGATCCAGTACCTTCGGTTTATAGCGGCAACGAGAGGCGCACGCACATTTTACCGGTAGTTGATGTTACGCCCCGATATCCATGTTGACTTTGAACCGGCGGGCCGACATGATTCAAATGCTAATCATTTCTGCAAAAACATACTAATTTACATGTCCTGTGTATATGAACAATCTATCTCAAGTTGTTCATTGTGTTCTGTTGTTTTCTTAACATGAGTGTATATTAACTGGTTTTAGTAAGAAATTCGACAGTGGACTAGAAGTTGTAGGCCACCAATAAACCATTTAGGTTCCTCTTAAAGAGAAGTTTATTGGTAGCTAAACTTTCTATGGCTACTGTCAGGACATTGAAAATGTGTGTTCGTCATTAATGATATTGTGACTCTTTGATGGAAGATTAAGTTGCTAGAAGATTCGAATTGCTCTAATGGTAGTTAACCGCAAGGCACAGTAGCTAGACACCCGAGGAGAAAGAGTGCGATTACTAAATTTACATCATTATTTCTTTATTTACACACCAAGTTCCGTAGGACCAAATTAAGGCGCAAATCTCCAAGGTCATGGAACGTGTCAGTACAAGAAATTACAACACAGAAGTAATAACAGATAAAAATTAAATTTATGGACCCGAAAAAAGTTAATCCATAATAATCAATATTTCAAGGAATTCCTCGACAGAATAGAAGGAGTGACCCATGAGGAAACTCTTCAGTTTCGGTTTGAAAGCGTGTGGATTACTGCTATTATTATTGAATTATAGTGGTAGCTTATTAAAAATGAGTGCGGCAGTATACTGCAACACCTTTCTGCACAAGAGCTAAGGAAGTCCGATCCAAATGGAGGTTTGATTTCTGCCGCGTATTAACTGAGTGAAAGCTACTGATACTTGGGAATAAGCTGATATTGTTAACAAGGAATGACAGTAAGGAATATATACTGAGAGGCCAATGTCAAAATTCCCAGACTCGTGAACAGGGGTCGACAAGAGGTTCGTGAACTTACACCAATTGTTGCCCGAACCACCCGTTTCTGAGCCAAAAATATCATTCTAGAATGGGAAGAGTTATCACAAAATATAATACCATACGACATAAGCGAATGAAAATAAGCAAAGTACACTAATTGTCGTGTCCAATGATCACTCACTTCAGATACCGTTCGAATAGTAAAAATGGCAGCATTAAGTCTTTGAACAAGTTCCTGAACGTGGGCTTTCCACGACAGTTTATTATCTATCTGACTACCTAGAAATTTGAACTTTTCAGTTTCACTAATCATACGCTTACTCTGTGAAATTAAAACGACAGGTTTTGTTGAATTGTGTGTTAGAAACTGTGAAAAATGAGTCTTACTGTGATTTAGCGTTAGTTTATTTTCTACAAGCTATGGCTAAATACAGACTAACATGTGCAGCACAGTACTATAATATTGTGCTAGGCACTCCATCATGTCCATGAAAGTCCTTAGTCTGCAGTGATGTAATTATGTACTAAATCTCCCCCTTGTCTGTATCACCAGAGGAGTATTTCAGACATCAATCTCGCAAAGGCATTTGCCAAGAGACTTATGGTTCCCTGTAGAAACTAAATTTTTATTTAATTCACCAGCAATGCTCAGAAAATGATTGTTAAATACTGTACATATATCTGATTCATCAGTGACAGAAATATTTTTACTACGAATTGACTTTATATCGTCGACCTTGTGCTGCTGACCAGACACTTCCTTCACAACTGACCATATGGTTTTAATTTTATCCTGTGAATTAGCCATTATATTTGCTTACCACATACTCTTTGCCTTCCTAAACACCTTGCAGTACTATTTGTAATGGGCTACTGTAGCTTGATAGTGACTACTTCTAACATTTTGATATAATTCACGCTTTGTTCTAGATGATGTCCTTATCCCACCAGTCAGACGCCCTGGCTGTCTTTTACTGCAAGTACCCCGTTTAGAACGTTCTAATGGAAAGCAACTCTCAAAGAGCGTGAGAAATGTGTTGAGGAAAGCATTATATTTGTCTTCTATATTATCGGCACTATAAACGTTCTGCCACTCTTGTTCCTTGGCGAGGTTTAAGAAACTCTCTATTGCTGTTGGATTAACTCTCCTAAATAGTTCGTAAATTTATGTGACATTTGTTGAAGTACAAAATCCTTTTAGTGTTACAAATGTGTGCATTATGTTCTGAAAGGCCATTCACCCTTTTACTGTCAGAATTCCCATCTAGTAATGAAGAATGAATAAAAATATTGCCTATGACTGTGCTACTGTTCCCCTGCATCGTAGTTGGAGAAAACACAGTCTGCATCAGATCATATGAATTTAGATCTGCCAACATCCTTTTTCTTGCACCGTCATATACAAAATTTACATTGAAGTCACCACATATAACTAATTTCTGGTACTTCCTATAAAGTGAATCAAGAACCCTCTCTAGCTTGAGCAGAAATGCTCTGAGGTCAGATTTAGGGGACCTATAAATAACGACAATTAGAAGTTTAGTTTCACTAAATTCAACTGCCCCTGCACAACACTCAAGTATCTGTCCAGTGTAATGCCGTGATACGTCCATGGACTCAAATGGAATACTGTTCTTTACGTACATGGCCACTACCCCACCCCGTAAGGAACTCGTTGAAAAACAGCCAGCTAATCTGTATCATGGTAAGGGAAGCCTCTGAATTGTCAAATTATTTAAGTGGTGCTCCGATACACCAATAATTTCAGAGTCAACATCTGTAAGCAGTTCGCTAACTTTATCTCTAATACCTTTTATATTTCAATGAAATATGCTAATTGCTTCTCTACTTCGAAACATGACGTCTTCTGAAGTGAGCGCTTAGTTAGAGGGACTTCCTTTAAGCAGGTATACCTATCAGCTGATTTCAATCTAAAAATGGTGCAGCTCTAACAACATCTACTACAGGAATTTTCCCATGAGTGATCCCACCACTACCCACTACACTGTCACCTATAAGCTTAGCCAGCCTCCCCCTCCCATACCTATTGAGGTGCAGGCCATGCCTAGTGAAACCCCATCTACTGATAGACCCAACTGGCACCACTGAGATGTGACCCATGCCCTCTGCCATCAGTGCCCTCCCCAGCCCCACGTTAACGTGCCTAACAGCCGCATTAAGATGAGGCCAATCATGACGATGAAACAGTTGCATGAAATGCACATTAGTGCCACCAGTTTGAGTAGCCATCTTCATCAGATCACCACCTACATCATATTCCCCGTCCCTATCAAGATTGTTCCCTGCTCCACCCACTATCACTACCTGATCGTCCTTCGTAAAACTCCTACATAACTCCCCTATGTTGTCAGTCACCTGAGCCAACCCTGCACTAGGCTTCACAATGCTGGTGACCTGGTACTCACTCCCCAACACTTCCTGCAACTGCTGGCTCATACCTCTGCCGTGTGAACTACCTAGCAGTAGAAGCTTCTTCTTTCTGTTAGACTTTGCAACTGACCTAGGCCTGCTAACTGCTGAGGACTGCTGCATGTTCCCTACACCTACAGCTACAAGATGCTCCTCTCCACTCAGCTCTGACAGTTGGTCGAATCTATTGCATATACGCAAAGTATAACAGTCTGAATACGTCCTCCTCCTAGATGCCTTCTTGTCAACGGCCAGTTCCCTTTCCCCAGCACCCTTCACCCTCCTCAACCATCTAGTTCCTCCTTTACGTGTTGTAACTGCACCTGAAGGGCACAGATCTTACGCTCCTCCTTCTCTATTAACTTATTTCTACTACAGATTCTGCATTCAGGAAAGCATCTCGCTAGAATGCCCATTGGCTTCCTCACTGCATATAACCCCCCCCCCCCCCCTCATGAAAATACTTTGAACAAACCCCACACCGTAACCCACTATTCACAAACCTACGACAGACCCAACATTTCTCTGTCATGGTAAATTTTTACTGTTACTGAAAAAAAAAACTATACGTCTACGTAACTTAAGTTCAGTTACAGTAGTAGAACTATGTATAGAACTAACAACAGTGCTCTCGAAATTCTCTCTATCCTAAGAAAGCGACAACGTGTATTAATACTAGTAAACCACAATTAATACCAATACCAACAAAACTTAACAAAAATTATTAGCTAAAACTAAAAATTCAAGCGGCCACTGGAACACTCAACGAAGTTAAAACACTGAATGAAAATTCAACTGAAATATTTCACTAGAAACAATAAGAAACGTCAGCTGAAAACTCAAGCACCAAATTTACGAAAAGACTTCAACACGCAGAAAACAACTGATGAATGCATACGTCGGACTTACTAACCAGTTGTTCCAGTGTGACGACTGGAGTCCGCTGAACGGCTAGCTTAGCGGCTATCTTGTCCTACGTGCCTAGGTTTCTGTATGAATAGTTTACTTGTTTTGATGTAAATCTGCTTATCAGTCTGTAAAGTGAGGTATAAGAGCTTCTCGTCCAGGTCGTGAAGGCCCAAGGGATGTCTACCGGCCGCCTTGTGGCGGTATGCGGGTGTGGTGAGAAGGAGCATGTGGTCAGCACACCAATCTGCTGGCCGTTTTGCAGACGTTCCAGACCGTGGAGCCGCTACTGCTCGGTCACATGACAACTCTGTTGGCATCACGAGGCTGACTGCATTCCGTATCAGTCCTCCGACAAAGGAAAAAATCCCTGGCAGTAATGGGAATCGAACCTCCGTCCTCTGCATGGCAACCACTCAACTACGGAGGCGGACGAGTCGTAAGAAAGGCCAGTAGTTGTAGTCCGGCTCGTTCCTTCTATTTCGTGGGTAGTAACGACGTCACAAGGAGACACATTTGTGGTAAGTGAAGCTCGGAACAGAAATACCAGTTTCCCAAAGCTGTTCGATGCATCTCTGAAAAATTCTCGATAAAATCGACTTTGAAGTTATCGAAGGGACTTTAATACCCCAAAACACGATCCCTAATTCGACAGGCTGCGTGGCAGTGTGGTAGAGTGCTAACCTGGCACATAGGAGGCCTCCGTTCGATTCCCAGCTGACTGACGCAAGTATTTAAACAAAGGTTCAGCTTCTATGAAAATTGCTGTGAAGTGTAAAATACGTGAAGACAGGGAGAAAATGAGTAGCATGCAGCTGGTTCGAGTCTTGTTTCGGTCATTATTATTATTATTATTATTATTATTATTATTATTATTATTATCATTTTTTTTGTTCAGTTAACACAAACATAATTGTCATTATTATGAAAAATATACGCCTTCTTATGTCTAATTACGTATGGAATTATAAATCGAGTTTTGATTGTAAACATAAATTCTTAATTACCCATCTTTTATAAAACATTGTTAATAAAGATTGTTTCAGTTAAAAAAACCAAAAAAATTATCTTTTCTTTTCTTTGTACTCTACACTTCACGGAAATGCTTGTTGAACATATAATACCGCTTAGGTAACAGGCAAAGGTTCTACCATAGAGCCATGCTGCATGTTGAAACATTGATCTTACTTCAGGGTATTAAGGCGCTCGGGTAACTTCATAGTCGATTTTCTCGAGAATATGTTGGAGTTGCATTGTCATGCTTTGCAGGATTGTTATCTGAGTTCTGAAGTTCACGTGCCATAACTATAAAAAATTACTAAAATATGATTGGCGCTTGGTCTCCTTGTCAGATCGACGACTCCGAGCTGTTTTCATGCCAGAGACGTGGCAACACTCTAGCGTGAGTTGTGTAATCTGAGTCACAACAAGTAGATACTTTATTTTGTTTTCACTCTGCCACCCGTTGCGCATTGATTAATACGGAGTAGAGGAAACACCACATGAATCTGTCAGGGACTGAATTGGTACATCTCGTGGACTGTGTGGAGAGTAAAGTTGTATTATTTTTCATGCAGTAAGGAAAAATGTCAGCGATAATGGCAGAGGTAATTCTTGACTCTGACACAGACGAAATTTGATCCATAATTTTCCAACTAGATGACTGGGAATGCTGTGGAAGGTATTGAATTTCATCCACGAAATGTCAAACGATACCTGAACACAGGAAGAAGCGTGGATGACGACGTACTTCTTACGGGCGTCATCGCAAGCGTACAAAGCTCTTGCTCACTTCAAATGCTCACATTCTCTCTGTGAACGTTACAGTGGGGTTAGTGGAATATTCTGAAACCACCACAGAGCCGTTACCACTTTCAGCGATAAGGAGGAGGAAAGCAGACGCACATACTGGTTTGGGAGTACCATACGTCTCCTCAGTTGCTGGACCTCGTGGTCTTGTGCTGAAACGCGTGCCTGGAAAACGAAAGGTCGTGCAATCAAATCCCGGCCGGACGATGGATTTCTGAGTCTGCATTCAACCTAGTCTTCACTTCTGTATGATGCGAAGATGCGCCTGGCGGGATAGTGACACTTAAGTCGCTGACGTGGCTGGTTGATTAGGGGGGGAGGGGACTAAATAGCGAGGTCATCGGGCCCATCGGATTATGGAAGGACGGGGAAGGAGTCAGCCGTGCCCTTTCAAAGGAACCACCCCGGCACTTGCCAGAAGCGATACAGGGAAATCACGGGAAACCTAAATCAGGATGGCCGGACGCGGGTTTGAACCGTCGTCCTCCCGTATGCTGACCACTGCGCCACTTTGGTCGGTGCCGACGTGGCGTTCAGTGAAAAGACTCACAACAGGTGACTCGTCAGCTCACTCAGTCTTTTTATACAGCGCACATCCCAATCCCAGTCTATTCCATCACTTCAGCTGTGATTATACACAGATCTTTTCCAGGCTATATACCCAAAGCGTTCTGTGACTTCCATCTTCTCTTTTGAGGTTTCCGTTCCTAACAAGACATACTTCCCATAAATAACTTCAATTAATGTTTTTAAAGATATTCTTAACACTTACAGTTTTTATCCTGTTGATATTCAAATAATTGCTGGACTTCTCATTTTTAGTTATTAACTTCACGATCACATGTTTCTTGTGAGACGTTTGTGTCTTGTGCATAATTAGGGCCTATATTACGAGTTACTATTCCAGTGCGAGAGTTTCTATGAAACCTGTCTTTCTCTGTATATCTGTTGGAGAGAAAAGATCGTAAAATACAATCCTGATATGTAGCAGTTCGCATTATAATGGGCGGTAAAAATTTTCGCTTGCGGGGGGAGGGGGGGGGGGAGTTCCTGCAGCGTAAATGCAAGCCAGCGCGACTCCGATGCGGGTAAGTAGGCTCCGACATGTAGGTAAGTTTCAGAGTGGCCTTCGAATTGAAAATTTTGATACCCTTTGTATGAGCCAGTCACTTACCCATGTTGTTTTTGAATTATTACCTCTCGATTGGAATAAAGCGATCTGACTGACGTAACAAGATGTGCAGGCACTCCAATTTCTTTCAAACTATCCCATAGATCGCCACGCGCTTGCGCTCTTAAGGCTACAAATATTACGAACGTCCACATGCAGCGAAAGGAAAATTCACTGCTGTGAGGGATGACATCGTAACATATAATTTTCTACCTCTACCGTTACAGTATCGTCTGAGTGAATGGGCTATCATATTCTGAAAAATCATTCGCTCAGTGTACGACCAGGAGCGCCACTAAGTAATTTCGAGGGAGCGACGAATTTCCAGTTTGTTTGCAGCTCAGTCATGCCTCGTGAAATCTGCGAGTAGCATCTGATAATATTACTAATTTAGTACGTGTGAAGCTTCGTTCGACTGACTAACGTCATGTACATATTTAATGCAATTTATTCAGCGACTGTTGCGCTGCACAATTATGAAATGACAGTGTAATTCTCTCGAATCGGCTCATACACCGAATACCGTGATAGTTATTAATAATTATTCGCAAAATTTTAGACTGACGAACCAGAACGTTAAAAGCGTGGCGACCCGCCTGTGGACGCAGTAGAACAGCAGTTCTCCTGAAGTATTATTGGTACGTATTTTGCACCAAATATCTGCCCATAAGTCACGCAGTTTACTCAAATTAGCAGCCGGTGGTTTGTGGAGGCGCGAAGCTGGTGCCCGGTGGCGTTCCAGATGGTTTCCATCAGGTTCAGATCAGGAGCATTTGGTGGCCGAGACATCAACGTGAATTCAAATCACGCACCTCAAACCACTGTCGCACGTTCAGTTATCCTGCTGGAAGAGGCCATCGCCGTCAGAGAAGACATGAAACGTGAAGGGATGCAGGTGGTCCCCAATAATGTTGGCGTGCTCCACTGCTGTCTGGTGCCTTATATTACTACCACTGGTCCCACGGAAGCCCAGGAGACTGTCTGTCATAGCATAATCCCGTGTCCACTGCAGTCGTAACTAACGATGTAAACTACTGGCCATTAAAATAGCTACACCACAAATACCTGCGGATGATAAACGGGTATTCATTGGACAAATATATTATACTATAACAGACATGTGATTACATTTTCACGCAATTTGGGTGCATAGATCCTGACAAATCAGTACCCAGAATAACCACCTCTGCCCGTAATAACGGCCTTGATACGCCTGGGCATTGAGTCAAACAGATCTTGGATGGCGTGTACAGGTACAGCTGCCCATGCAGCTTCAACACGATACCACAGTTCATCAAGAGTAGTGACCTGCGTATTGTGACGAGCCAGTTGCTCGGCCACCATTGACCAGACGTTTTCAATTGGTGAGAGATCTGGAGAATGTGCTGGCCAGGGCAGCAGTCGAGCATTTTCTGTATCCAGAAAGGCCCGTACAGGACCTGCAACATGCGGTCGTGCATTATCCTACTAAAATGTCGGGTTTCGCAGGGTTCGAATGAAGCGTAGAGCCACGGGTCGTAACACATCTGAAATGAAACGTCCACTGTGCAGAGAGCCGTGAATGCGAACAAGAGGTGACCGAGACGTGTAACCAGTGGCACCCCATACCATCACGCCGGGTGATACGCCAGTATGGCGATGACGAATACACGCTTCCAATGTGCGTTCACCGCGATGTCGCCAAACACGGATGCGACCATCGTGATGCTGTAAACAGAACATGGATTCATCCGAAACAATGATGCTTTGCCATTCGTGCACCCAGGTTCGTCGTTGAGTACACCATCTCAGGCGCTCCTGTCTGTGATGCAGCGACAAAGGTAACCGCAGCCATGGTCTCCGAGCTGATAGTCCATGCTGCTGCACACGTCGTCGAACTGTTCGTGCAGACGGTTGTCGTCTTGCAAACGTCCCCATCTGTTGACTCAGGGATCGAGACGTGGCTGCACGATCCGTTACAGCCGTGCGGATAAGATGCCTGTCATCTTGACTGCTAGTGATACGAGGCCGTTGGGATCCAGCACGGCGTTCCGTATTACCCTCCTGAACCACCGATTCCATATTCTGCTAACAGTCATTGGATCTCGACCAACGCGAGCAGCAATGTCGCGATACGATAAACCGCAATCGCGATAGGCTACAATCCGACCTTTATCAAAGTCGGAGACGTGATGGTACGCATTTCTCCTTACACGAGGCATCACAACAACGTTTCACCAGGCAACGCCGGTCAACTGCTGTTTGTGTATGAGAAATCGGTTGGAAACTTTCCTCATGTCAGCACGTTGTAGGTGTCGCCACCGGCGCCAAGCTTGTGTGAATGCTCTGAAAAGCTAATCATTTGCATATCACAGCATCTTCTTCCTGTCGGTTAAATTTCGCGTCTGTAGCGCGTCATCTTCGTGGTGTAGCAATTTTAATGGCCAGTAGCGCAGTTGGGTCAATAATTGGAACACGTACGTGTCGTCTGCTGCTGAGCCGTATGTTCAGTAATGTGCACTGAACGGTGTGTGGATCACTTGTGCAGGCAGCTGCATTTTGTTGTCAGTTCTGTCAAAGATGGCCACCTTTTATGCTTTACAGTGCGATCAAGCCTACGACCTCCACGTTCTCTAATGAGGCATAGACGTTGACCACTCTATCGCCCACTTGTGATTTCACCGTCTTTCAGCCACTTTTCATGCATGTTCTTATAACAGATATACACGAACATCCGACCAATTTCTCCGTTTTCAAGACGCTCGTTCCCAAACGATGAGCCATTACAATCTGCTGTTTGTCAAATCTCTTACGTTATTGGATTTGTTCCATTCTCTGCCCGTATTGTTGGAAGAATGATTACCCATTCGTCTCTGTTCGCCTTGAATAGTTGCCTTGTCGCTTCTCATGCTCACACCGCCAAGAATCTGCATTCAATTTCGCGATGGTAGTTTGTCATAATGTTTTGGTTCTTCGGTGCATTTCTTAAAAGGTGACCCCGGCCTACTTTCGTCAGTATTTGATGTGGTTTACGAAATACACTCCTGGAAATTGAAATAAGAACACCGTAAATTCATTGTCCCAGGAAGGGGAAACTTTATTGACACATTCCTGGGGTCAGATACATCACATGATCACACTGACAGAACCACAGGCACATAGACACAGGCAACAGAGCATGCACAATGTCGGCAATAGTACAGTGTATATCCACCTTTCGCAGCAATGCAGGCTGCTATTCTCCCATGGAGACGATCGTAGAGATGCTGGATGTAGTCCTGTGGAACGGCTTGCCATGCCATTTCCACCTGGCACCTCAGTTGGACCAGCGTTCGTGCTGGACGTGCAGACCGCGTGAGACGACGCTTCATCCAGTCCCAAACATGCTCAATGGGGGACAGATCCGGAGATCTTGCTGGCCAGGGTAGTTCACTTACACCTTCTAGAGCACGTTGGGTGGCACGGGATACATGCGGACGTGCACTGTCCTGTTGGAACAGCAAGTTCCCTTGCCGGTCTAGGAATGGTAGAACGATGGGTTCGATGACGGTTTGGATGTACCGTGCACTATTCAGTGTCCCCTCGAAGATCAGTGTGCGGCCAGTGTAGGAGATCGCTCCCCACACCATGATGCCGGGTGTTGGCCCTGTGTGCCTCGGTCGTATGCAGTCCTGATTGTGGCGCTCACCTGCACGGCGCCAAACACGCATACGACCATCATTGGCACGAAGGCAGAAGCGACTCTCATCGCTGAAGACGACACGTCTCCATTCGTCCCTCCATTCACGCCTGTCGCGACACCACTGGAGGCGGGCTGCACGATGTTGGGGCGTGAGCGGAAGACGGCCTAATGGTGTGCGGGACCGTAGCCCAGCTTCATGGAGACGGTTGCGAATGGTCCTCGCCGATACCCCAGGAGCAACAGTGTCCCTAATTTGCTGGGAAGTGGCGGTGCGGTCCCCTACGGCACTGCGTAGGATCCTACGGTCTTGGCGTGCATCCGTGCGTCGCTGCGGTCCGGTCCCAGGTCGATGGGCACGTGCACCTTCCGCCGACCACTGGCGACAACATCGATGTACTGTGGAGACCTCACGCCCCACGTGTTGAGCAATTCGGCTGTACGTCCACCCGGCCTCCCGCATGCCCTCGCTCAAAGTCCGTCAACTGCACATACGGTTCACGTCCACGCTGTCGCGGCATGCTACCAGTGTTAAAGACTGCGATGGAGCTCCGTATGCCACGGCAAACTGGCTGACACTGACGGCGGCGGTGCACAAATGCTGCGCAGCTAGCGCCATTCGACGGCCAACACCGCGGTTCCTGGTGTGTCCGCTGTGCCGTGCGTGTGATCATTGCTTGTACAGCCCTCTCGCAGTGTCCGGAGCAAGTATGGTGGGTCTGACACACCGGTGTCAATGTGTTCTTTTTTCCATTTCCAGGAGTGTATATCCAGCGGTAACGTTAGGTGACTCACCCTGTATATATAAAACGGCGATTCGGCGTAGATCCCGCAGAGTGGTTGGTGGGTCACGTCATCCATAAACAGCCCTTTTGTCTGGTTGAAGGCATATGCGACACTCATCGGTGAAGAGAACGTGATGCCAATCCTGAGCGATCCATTCGGCATGTTGTTGGTCCCATCTGTACTGTACTGCATGGTGGTGTGGTTGCGAAGATGGACCTCGCCAACGACGTCAAGAGTGAAGTTGCTCATCATGCAGCCTACTGCGCACACCTTGAATCGTAACTCGACGTCCCGTGGCTGTACGTAAAGCATTATTCAACGTAGTGGCGTTGGTGTCAGTGTTCCTCCGAGGCATAATCCGTAGGTAGCGGTCATCCACTGCAGTAGTAGCCCTTGGGCGGCCTGAGCGAGACATGTCATCGACAGTACCTTTCTCTATCTCCTTCATGTCCGAACAACATCGCTTTGGTTCACTCCGAGACGCCTGGACTCTTCCCCCTGTTGAGGGCCTTTTCTGGTACAAAGTAACAATGCGGACGCGATCGAACCGCGATAATGACCGTCTAGACATGGTTGAACTACAGACAACACGAGCTGTGTATCTCCTTCCTGGTGGAATGAGTGGAACTGATCGGCTGTCGGACCCCCTCCGTCTAATAGGCGCTGCTCATGCATGGTTGTTTACATCTTTGGGTGGGTTTAGTGACATCTCTGAACAGTCAAAGGGACCGGGTCTGTGATACAGTATCCACAGTCAACGTCTATCTTCAGGAGTTCTGGGAATCGGGATGATGCAAAACTTTTTTTGATGTGTGTAAAACCAAACTATACGGAAGATTACATAAAGAAACACAAGAAGCTCACCAGTTTTAAAGTTCCCGTTTATAAAGACGAATGAAATGGGAAGTAGATTTCTCAACAGATTTATGCATGCAACATTAATGTGACGACCTGTCAGAAGCGTGAATAAACACCTTTTGCAGCGCGAGACGTGCAGGAAGAGTGTCAGTGAGATTCTGGAAGGTACCGACAGAGATGTGGAGGCATGCCGATAACTGTGCCGTGGGCAGCTGCGCCAGGTTTCTCTGTTGAGGACCCGTGGCGCGTACAGCACGATCGAGGTGGTCCCACAGACGATTGGGTTTAAATCCGGGGAGTACACATCTCCGCAGCCGCCGTTGATCCCTGTCATCTATTGCCCGTGGTGCACCACAGTTGCTTTGGCGCCGGTTTTGTTTAGCACCGTTTTACCGTCCACGGAGTACTTTAACCACGACGGCACCCGAACAGCTATTTAGGATATGCTTCGACTCTTGGCTCGAACGCCAATGATCGTGCCCTACTGCCCGTCAGATAAATCGCCAGTGACTGCACTGTTTTCCGCGTCCTCCTCGACACACTGTGTATACCCTCCATTGCCCGTGCTGCCACCTCCCGTCGCTGAGTGGATATTGCACCTTTACGTCGAACGTAGACGGTGATCACATTAATGTGGATGGACCGCGTAAGAGTTGCTTTAAGAGAAAAAATAATTCTTAATTTTTAAAATATTGTAAGGTATAACTGTTGTTTGCCGGCGGTCTTGCCGCAGTGGTAATATCAGTTGCCGTCAGATCACCAAAATGATGCGCTGTCGGTCTTGGCTAGCACTTGGATAGGTGGCGGTCCTGATCTGCGGAAAGCTGCTACTTGCTCGAGAAGAAGCGCCTCCAGTCACGAAAACTGACAACGGCCAGCGCTGGGCTGATGACGTGGCCGTGCACAGGGCTGTGTTTGAACACGACTCGAACTGTTCGAACAGTTTACGCTACAGTTCCGAAAATCTCGGGTTCTGTTCGATCTTTTGATCGGCCTGTCATCTAGAGACTTTTGTTGGTACTATCCCGACGACGTGTGTTAGCGCTTTTGATTTTAGTAATAAAAATAAATGTGGAATACGGTCTGAAATATCTTCTAAAATGGGCCGGCCGAAGTGGCCGTGCGGTTAAAGGCGCTGCAGTCTGGAACCACAAGACCGCTACGGTCGCAGGTTCGAATCCTGCCTCGGGCATGGATGTTTGTGATGTCCTTAGGTAGGTTTAACTAGTTCTAAGTTCTAGGGGACTAATGACCTCAGCAGTTGAGTCCCATAGTGCTCAGAGCCATCTTCTAAAATGCAGGTCATACATATCAACGGCAACTAATTTATAAATAAAAGATCGCAATAATGATTCTGTCGAATTCTCGAGTTTTACTCCGTCCCGCGATATAGTGACGTCTGATTGTTTTACTTCCGAGACGGGTCTTAGGGCTGTAACTCATTCGCGCGAAAAAAGTTCGTCACTTTATAACGATCTGTTTCGTTTGTCCAGCATTTAATTCTTAATTACTTGTTTTGATTGTTTCATCTGAATGCTGTCGTATTGTTTTCAAACTGATTAAAAAATGGTTTAAATGGCTCTGACCACTATGGGACTTAACTTCTAAGGTCATCAGTCCCCTAGAACTTAGAACTACTTAAACCTAACTAACCGAAGGACATCACAAACATCCATGCCCGAGGCAGGATTCGAACCTGCTACCGTAGCGGTCGCGCGGTTCCAAACTGTAGCGCCTAGAACCGATCGACCACCCCGGCCGGCAAACTGATTAAAATCTGATAAAGTTTTTATCTGTTGTTCTACTATATGGACAGGGATTTAATTGCTCATTTGCTAAAAAATACTTTGAAAATCATTACCGTACCTCATAAGCAAATAAAATATTACACTGGATTCAGTCAGGTGTTATCTTTTGGAGGAAAACGTATTCGTCTTTGTCTGTTACCTTAACGCAAAAAAAAAACGTGCATAAGTGTTTATATATCCATACATATCGGTGGTGTATGAGAACTCGTCAGTTTGTACAAACGCAGTAGTAGTTTGTGCTGTGGTAGGATTTAACGCTATTTCCTCAAATGTTTCACGAAATTGTCAAATTTTAAGCAGAGCCATAACTTATTGTTGTTGCTCGTTCGTAGTTTCTTGCGTATGCCTTGCACTCGCACCGCGCGAGTCAATACGTCATTGTTCGAACGAGCTCAATACTGAATCGAACGCTGAGGCGTACCGGAAAATTTCGAGCCTGTTCGAACGCGAGTATCGTTTGGCCAGCCCTGCCCCTTCATATCCGCAACCAGTGGCGCCTATAGATTGAGGATGACACGGCGGTCGGTCGGTCGGTCGGTACCATCGGGTCTTTCGAGGCCTGTTCTGACGGAGTTTAGTTTTAGTTGTAGATGTTCTCGGATGATAGTATTTCACATGCTGTTGGTGTATGTAAACTGTCCCCTCGAATGATGCAGTAGTCAGTTGGGTAGTTTAATGGGGCGCGCGGTGTGTGCCGGCAGATGAACGCGACGCTTGCTGCGGCGGCGGCGGCGGCGGCGCAGGGTGGGTGCGGGCGGCGTCCGCTGGGCCCTGGCCGGCAGCTGGCCATCACACTCACGTACGTGCTGGGCGTCGCGGGCAACGTCGCCGCGCTGCTGATCCTGCGCGGGCAGGCGCGCCACCGCCGCCACGCGCTGATGCTGCGCTGCCTCGCCGCCAACGACCTGGTCGCGCTCACCGGCATGCTGCTGCAGCTCTACCTCAAGCTCTACCTGCCCTGCGAGTACTTCTCCGAGTACTGGTCCTGCGTCGTGCGCGTCCTCTGGCGCCTCTTCGGGCTCGGCTCCGGCTGCGTCGCCATCGTCATGGCTGTGGAGCGCTGGCTCGCGCTCACGCACCCCTTCTTCTACCAGATGGTAAGTACCTGCACGCGTTTCGCGCTTCGCTTCCGACAGTGGTGACGGGAGGAAAATCGTCAAAATGTTTCAAATGGCTCTAAGCACTATGGGACTTAACATCTGAGATCATCAGTCCCCTAGGCTTACAACTACTTAAACCTAACTAACCTGAGGGCATCACACACATCCGTGCCCGAGGCAGGATTCGGACCTGCGACGTAGCAGCCGCGTAGTTCCGGACTGAAGCACCTATAACTGCTCGACCACGGAAAATCGTCGCCAAAACCTTTGCAGCCTCCATTATTGTGTGCTGTGCTTTCGAGGTTGCCGAACAAATCCTGGAAACACTCGCATCTACAAAATGTCTGAGATTTAAAGATTAACGGCCACGTAAAACTAGTCGTAATAAAGTCAGATGCCAGGCTGAAATTCATCGGGAGAATCTTCTGCAAACGCTAGACTGAAATTCATTGGGAGAATCTTCTACAAATGTAGTCCACCCACAAATGCAGTAGCTTACAAAACTCCTCTCCGAGCAGTAGTTCAGTATTTCTCGTCCACCTGGGATTCGTACCAGAAAGAATTGGTGGGGAAAGCTCATAGGATGTTCATCCAATTCCAGCGGCAGACGATAAAAGAGAAAGTAGAGTGGTGCTTTCGTCGCGAGGTAGCGCGTTGAAGTACACCGTTTCGTTTGTGATCATCTCATAAGAAGTGACTTATTGTGAATTTCCTCTGTGCTCTTTAGTTTGCACACCTAAATTTGGTGCGTGTTTGTGTATTTATCAGACACAATTTTTCATTATACGTAGTAACTGGCTGGAGCATATGTATGCTGTATTTAGTGTGTCGGTTGGTTGGTTGATTAGGGTAGGGGACCAAACAGCGGGGTCATGGGTCCCACCGGATTAGGGAAGGGGAAATTGGCCGTACACTTTCGAAAGAACCATCCCAGCATTTGCCTGAAGCGATTTAGGGAAATGACGGAAAACCTAAATCAGGATGGCTGGACGCGGGTTTGAACCGTCGTCCTCCCGAATGCGAATCCAGTGTGCTAATGACTGTGCCGCCTCTCTCGGTACTGACTTCAGTACTGGTAGGAACCGCGATTGCTCTGTTCAGATGTAAACCAAGTTGGTGACCCTATGCTCACAGCCACGGGTTGTGCTGACTTTGGTCACGGATCTTGAGGCTGTATCCAATTGGCATCACTGTGTGGGGCCGGACGTGGAGATGAGACGGAAGTCCAGCACGTAACGCGTCTTCACTGATCGGCGCACTATTGCGGCCACCTGGGTGCTGACCGCACTGAGGTTGACTCTTCACCTGTTGTCGAGTGTGAGGTCGTCCCAAGGTGCTGCATTTCAGGGGGCCCACCAGAGTGCTGAACAGGTTTCAGGTACTGACTGTGTCTGATAAACACGCTGAGCCAGATACAGTCACTTGCGTGTTTCAGGGGAAGCCTCTCGGCCTGCAAGGTCTTGGCAGTCACAGAAAGTGGGATTACTGGTACTTGGGAGCTGCAACGTTAGCCATGTAATGGGACGCCTTACGATTATGGCTGCCAAGGACGGGAAGTAATCCAATGTGCACTCTGTGTGCGTACTGGGAGGAGTCATTCCAGTGTGGAAAAGATCGTTCCGGATACTATGAGGCGCAAAAGATGCAGCCAGCTGCAGATGGTGGCTAATATCGGTATGAACAATGTGTGTCACTTGATTGGAAGAGATTCTCTCCGATTTCGGGCAGCTAGCTCAATATGTAAAGACTGCCAGTCTTCCTTGCGACGTGACGGCGGAGCTTACCGTGTGTAGTGTAGTCGATAGGACTGACTGCGGACTTTTGATATAGAGCCGAGTGGCGGGTCTCCATTGGAGGCTCAAACGATTCTGCGAACGTGCAGCGTGCAGATTCCTCGACTCCCGTTGTATGGTCGTGGGTTTTCGGGTTCCGTTAAATCGGTCAGGGGTCCACTATACACAGCATGTGTGGAGGGGACTGGGCGGTTTTTTAGAGTAGAGGTTCTCGGGAAATTACAAGAAAGGCGTCAGTCTGAAAAGGTTCAGGACAAACGCAGGAAGATAGTCCTCGTAACAGTCGGTATTCTGTGACTCTTCGCCTTCTCCCGGCGTACTTCATTTTCAAATAGTTCACAGATGAACTGCCGGACACTGACATCCGGCAATTCACCCGTGAACTATTTCCACAATCGGTGTTGTAAATTGTCGAAGCTGTTTTGGAAGACAACCAGATCACCAGCGCTAATAGACAACCAAAATAAATTAATAATTGGTTCCTTTTACCGACCCCCATACTCAGATGATTTGCATAGCAGTCAAAGAAAAGTGAGTCTCATTTCAAATAGATATCCTACTCCTACACTTATAGTTGGTGGTGACATATTGGTGAAAATATTTGTTTATAGTTGATGGTAGGCATAAGACATTGTCCGAAATCGTTCTGAATGCTTTTTCAGAAAATTATCTTGAAAAATTTGTGCAGGAGCCCACCCGAAGTGTAAATAGTTGGCAAAACATATTTGACCTATTAGCAACATATAACCCTTGGCAAATAGGGAGCATGGTGATGGGTACAGCCATTAATGACCACAAAGTCGTCGTACATCTACATCTACATGAAAGCTCTGTAAATCACATTTAAGTGCCTGGCAGAGGGTTCATCGAACCACATTCACAATTCTCTATTATTCCAATCTCGTATAGCACGCGGAAAGAACGAACTTACCAGGTGATCAAAAAGTCAGTATAAATTTGAAAACTGAATAAATCACGGAATAATGTAGATACAGAGGTACAAGTTGATACACATGCTTGGAATGACATGGGGTTTTATTAGAACCAAAAAAATACAAAAGTTCAAAAAATGTCCTACAGATGGCGCTTCATCTGATCAGAGTAGCAATAATTAGCATAACAAAGTAAGACAGAGCAAAGATGATGTTCTTTACAGGAAATGCTCAATATGTCCACCATCATTCCTCAACAATAGCTGGAGTCGAGGTATAATGTTGTGAACAGCACTGTAAAGCATGTGCGGAGTTATGGTGAGGCATTGGCGTCGGATGTTGTCTTTCAGCATCCCTAGAGATGCCGGTCGATCACGATACACTTGCGACTTCAGGTAACCCCAAAGCCAATAATCGCACGGACTGGGGTCTGGGGATCTGGGAGGCCAAGCATGACGAAAGTGACTGCTGAGCACACGATCATCACCAAACGACTCGCGCAAGAGATCTTTCACGCGTATATATATATATATATATATATATATATATATATATATATATATATAGTTCTAATAAAACCTCAGGTCATTCCAAGCATGTGTATCAATTTTTACCTCTCTACCTACATTATTCTGTGGTTTATTAAGTTTTCATATTTATACTGACTTTTTGATCACCCAGTATATCTTCCCGCAGGAGCTCTGATTTCCCTTATTTTATCGTGGCGATCGTTTCTCCCTATGTAGGTCGGCGTCAACAAAATATTTTTGCATTCAAAGCAGAAAGTTGGTGATTGGAATTTCGTCAGAAGATTCCGTCGCAACGAAAAACGCCTTTCTTTTAATGATGTCCAGCCCAAATCCTGTATCATTTCTGTGACACTCTCTCCCATATTTCGCGATAATACAAAACGTGCTGCCCTTCTTTGAACTTTTTCGATGTACTCCGTCAGTCCTATCCGGTAAGGATCCCACACCGCGCTGCAGTATTCTAAAAGAGGGCGGACAAGCGTAGTGTAGGCAGTCTCCATAGTAGATCTGTTACATTTTCTAAGTGTCCTGCTAATAAAACGCAGTCTTTGGTTAGCCTTTCCCACAACATTTTATATGTGTTCCTTCCAGTTTAAGTTGTTCGTAATTGTAATACCTAGGTATTTTGTTGAATTTACGGCTTTTAGATTCGACTGATTTATCGTGTAACCGAAGTTTAACGAATTCCTTATAGCACTCATGTGGATGACCTCACACTTTTCGTTATTTAGGGTCAACTGCCAATTTTCGCACCATTCAGATATCTTTTGTAAATCGCTTTTCAATTTGTTTTGATCTCCTGAAGACGTTAATTGTCGATAAACGACAGCGTCATCTGCGAACAACCTAAGACGGCTGCTCAGATTGTCTCCCAAATCGTTTATATAGATAAGGAACAGCAAAGGGCCTATAACACTACCCTGGGGAACGCCAGAAATCAATTCTGTTATACTCGATGACTTTTCGTCAATTACTACGAATTGTGACCTCTCTGACAGGAAATCACAAATCCAGTCACATAACTGAGACGATATTCCGTAAGCACGCAATTTCACTACAAGCCGCTTTCTAAACCCATGTTGACTGTGTGTCAACACAGTTTTTCTTCGAGGTAATTCATAGTGTTTGAACACAATATATGTTCCAAAATCCTGCTGCGTATCGACGTTAACGATATAGGCCTGTAACTTAGTGGCTTACTCCTACTACCTTTCATGAATATTGGTTTGACCTGCGCAACTTTCCAGTCTTTGGGACGGATCTCTCGTCCAGCGAACGGTTGTATATGATTGTTATATATGAAGCTAATGCATCAGCATACTCCGAACGGAACCTAACTGGTATACAGTCTGGACCAGAAGACTTGCCTTTATTAAGTGATTTAAGTTGCTTCATTACTCCGAGGATATTTATTTCTACCTTACTCATGTTGGCAGCTGTTCTCGATTCGAATTCTGGAATATTTAATTCGTATTCTTTTGTGAAGGCATTTCGGAAGGCTGTGTTTAGTAACTCTGCTTTGGCAGCACTGTCTTCGATAGTATCTCCATTGCTATCGCGCAGAGAAGGCATTGATTGTTTCGTGCCGCTATCATACATCACATATTACCAGAATCTCTTTGGATTTTCTGCCAGGTTTCTAGACAAAGTTTCGTAGCAAGATTGAACACCGTAACATCCAAATTGACCAAAAATAAACGCAAAATATATCTATTTAAAAAATCTGATTAAAATTCGCTTGACGCCTTCCTAAGAGACAATCTGCACTCTTAATTTAATTATACAAATGTACACCACATCAGGTTTAAATTCAGCTAATAGTATCGACTGCAATTTAGAGATATATACCAAATCAGTTCATAACAGATGATACTGATCCGGAAGGCACACAAATCAGGTCAGAACTGATGCCGAAGCAACGGAAGAAACATGAAAATTTAAAAAACGCAAAATGCCTAGAGACTGGTGAAGTTTTAGAGAAGCTCGGAAATTAGCGCAATCATCAATGCGAAATGCTTTTAATAGCTTCCATAACGAAACTCTATCTCTAAATCTATCAGTAAACTCAGAGATTGGGGTTATATGTAAACTACAACAGCGGCAAAACGTAATCAGTAACGTAACCGCGCGATAGAAATGGTAATGTTACTGATAACAGTGCCGTATCACTAAACTCGGTTTTCCGAAATTCCTTCACGAAAGGATACGAAGTAAATATTCCAGAATTTGAAACAAGAACAACTGCCAACGTGATCCCCGGTGTAGCGAAGCAGCTTAAATCACTTAATAAAGGCAAGGCCTCTGGTCCAGACCGTACAGCAGTCAGGTTCCTTTCAGAGAATACAATAGCTGCATACTTAGCACCCAATCTCTTCGTGCGTCGAAATATCCGTACCTGAAGACTGGGAAGTTGCGTAGGTCACACCAGTACCCAAAAAAGAAAATGGGAGCAATACATTGAATTACTAACCCCTATAACTAACGTCTATTTGCGGTAGGATTTTGGAACGTACACTGTGTTCGAACATTATGAATTGCCAACAGGGATTCAGAAAACAACATTCTTGTGAAACACAACTAGCTCTCTATTCTCACAAAGTAATGAGTGCTGTCGACAGAGGATGTCAAACTGATTCCATATTGTTAATGTTATTAGAAGGTTTTGACACCGTTCCTCACAATCGACTTCTAATGAAACTGTGTGCTTGCGGAGTTCGTCTCAGTTGCGCGACTGGAGTCGTGATTCTCAGAAAGTAGTAGTTGACGGAAAGTCGTCGAGTAAAACAGATTTAGGAGACAATCTGAGCAGCCCTCTTAGATTGATTGCTGATGATGCTGTAATTTATCGTCTTGTAAAGCCATTGTAGTATCAAAAAAATTGCAAAATGATTTACACAAGCTATTTGCATCCTTCCCCTTGCGGAGTACTGCTGCTCGGTATGGGATCTGCATCAGATAGGATTGGCGGAGAATACAGAAGTAGTTCACAGGACAGCTCGTGTTTTACTATGCGAATTAGGGGAGAAAGTGCCAGGAATATGATACGCGAACTGGTATGGCATTCGTTAAAACAAAGGCGTTTTTCGTTGCGGTAGGAGCTCCTCATGAAATTTCAGTCACAAACTCTCTCCTCCCAGAGCGCAAATGTTTTGTTGGCGCCCACCTACATAGGAAAAAATGATCATGAAAATAAAGTAAGAGAAATCAGAGCTCACACGGAAAGATTAAAGTGTTCGTTTTCCCGCGCGGTTTTCGCGAATGGAACAGTAGAGAAATAGCTTCAAGGTGGTTCGATGAACCCTCTGTCAGTAATCTTGTAGATTTAGATGTAGATGTAGATGTAGAGAAGCTGTGCATTACGATGTGTATTACTGTTAAAACTACGAGAGCGTACGTTTCTGGAAGTGTCAGCCAACATATTGACTCCTCTTACCTACAAGTATACGTCCGCCTCACTGCCATGCGGAGGTCCTGGACTCGGTTCCCAGAACTGCCAGTGATGTTTCATGTTTCTGTGGTAGGAGGACTCTTACGGGGGGCACTAAGCTTCGTGAGTGCAATCGAGGAGACACTCCACCAATTAGTGACTTTTTCAGGATCAAGAGACCGAACAAGTACTCTCCGCCACAAACTGTGATTTTGCATGCGTAGTATACATGTTTGTAACTTGAAGGCCAGGGATGACGATGGCTCAATGTGAAGTCGTAAGGCTGTACGTCATATCAAGAGCAATGGGAAGCCTGCTATACGAGGTGGATACACCGCAAATGTGAATACGCAGTACCTGCTGAAGCGTCCCTTTCGCCTGCTCCTGGGAGCGTCTGTGACGTGACACCAGTTCGTACTCGCCGCCACGATCAGTTTCAAGAAGCATTGTGTGCTAATTGCAGGTATGGAGCACGTGAAGAAATTGGTGGTATGAATAGTATAATTCGTGAAGCTGCACACATTATTCCACTGTCGGTTGCAACAGTTTTTGATGGAACCGAACGAAGAGTGTGGATAATTTATGTATTACTGAAATGTAGTTGCTGGCCGTGGTGGCCGAGCGGTTCTAGGCGCTTCAGTCCGGAACCACGTGGCTGCTGCGGTCACTGGTTCGAATCCTGCCTCTGGCATGGATATGGGTGCTGTCCTTAGGTTAGTTAGGTTTAAGTAGTTCTAAGTATATAGGAGACTGTTGACCTCAGATGTTAAGTCCCATAGTAGTTGGTCAAGTCAAGGAACATGCCTAGAAAGATTTTTCGATTTAAAACCCGCTATTGATGAATTTATGAAGGAATTAGGAGTGTATGAACCAAAATTAGAGCACCAAGAATTGATTTTAGACCTCGCATGTTATGTGGATTTGACTGCATACTGCCAACAGTAAGACACTGCAAGGTGAGAGACTCGACAGGGATGTATTCAAAAAGAAAATCGCATTCTAGAAGAGAGAAGTTCTTCCAAAAATAGTCCAGTTACCTAAGCACACTGGTGTTAAGGAAAACACCAGATCTGAAGACTGCATTGTGGCCTTACAAAGAGTTATAAGGATAGTTTTCTAATCTTTCGAGGACAGTGGCAACCTTACATCTGTTTTCGAGACGGTTTGGCGTTTCAGTTTGCCACTACGTATGTGCGCATGTAACTGATTGCTCTGCAGTGTAATTTCTGTTTTAAAAACAAGTCCTTTTACTTTAAAACTTTCCAGTATGTCAACATTGTTTTCCTCAGGTAGAGCTTCCACGTCTCCATAATGAAGTTGCTAAAGTGCTACAATATTTCCATCAAGATATATGTGTGAAAAACTTCTTTTTTTTTTTTTTGCTTACAAAACTAAATAGGTCACTATTACGTGGCAACCTGACTGTTATAATCTGTGATATGCAGATGAGGAATAAAATAATTAGCAAGTATGATGCCATGGTCAGATGCCGTTGTGGACGTTGTTTTAAATTTACATACAAATTTACTCACAAACAGCTGCATTTCATTGCAAGTACTAAAACTCTGTATTATTTTATTCCTGGGCATTCGTGTTAATGCCAATCTCGATTAAACTATTTGGTCATAAACTCACTGTATTATACGTTAATATACGAATATGGATAAGACGTCGGATAACTTGGAATTTGTTCTTGTAGTAATTCATGCATTAATTTATTTTATTTTGACCTCTCATATTAACGCCAGTCTGATTAAAGTATTTGCCCATATATCGACTTTAATACATGCAAACAAAAACAAATAACATCTCTGAGGAAAGTAGGGCGATGTCATATATTTTGTCAAGATCTTTGTAACAAGCAACAGCTGTATAGCACATGCTGGACGCTGGCAAAGTTTCGTTATCACAGTGTAAAAGTATACAGATTGTGTAAAAGTGTGTGAAGCGGTGTACCAAGCGGCCATCAAAATGGAAGCACACAGATAGACAATAACAGAAAAAAGCCGCCCGTACTGTCGCAGTAAGTACACAATTAAAAAATTGCGAACAGCTACTGGACTTGCGGACGTCTTTCATACCACCGACAAATAGCGAAGGGTTACAGCGGTGACATCACGATTCTGCCGAAATGAAGAGAGTGGAACCGACCGGAAATTGCCGCACCGCAGTACTAAATGAAATGCGGCGCTTTACCAGGTATTTCCGAGAATGACCGAGCAAAGCCGAGAGGGGCCGAACGTCGGTCCCCACGCGGTGCACACATCCAACACGCGTGTAGTGTGGCGAGCGCTGCTGCAGATACATGTACGCTGGATTGTATTCATTTTCTCATTTTCATACTAGTTGCGTAAGAATTAGGCACGAGACGAGTGTAGCTTGGGATTAATGCAGCAGTGTCAAGCCGCTCGATCGACACTGAACACTCTTCTTGCCTTCAGGAAGTGTACGTGAGGGATTTGCGGTCCCTTGGTGGGTGAGTGGACGCAACTTCTGAAAGATTAAAGTACAAATGGGTTTGTTACAAGAAAAATTGCTGACAACCAAAAGCGCTACTGTGCTGAGAAAAGCATGAAGTAGAATGCATTTCGTACAGCCATAACAGACATTTCGAATTTAACAAATGATATCTGACTTGCGGGAGTGGCCTCCTACATTACACAACAGTTTGGTACAGTCTTAAAATATATAAAAAGGTATAAGTAACAAAACTGCACAAACACCTGAGAACAGATAATTATGCTAACTTGTTCTTAGGATCTTATTAATGCATACCAGTGTATCCAAAGAATGAAGTCGGAGTCTCCCCGTTTTTCCCATTACAACGTTTCCAGTACTACTGGAATACGTTTCGGCACTAGCGGATTGCGGTAATGGTCTCTGTCAGAAGCCCAAGTAACTATATGCCGTGCAATGAAGTTTAAGGACAAATTGCGAGCACTTACACAGCTCACAGATTCGTTATAAAGACCCGCGACTATAAATTCCTATATTTCATTAACATTACTGACAAATTAAAATCGTGCTTAAACTTTTGACAAATATGAATCTCAGCCTATGCTCCATCATGAGTAAAGTTATTTATTACCCTTTTTTGGTTCGCTCGTTTACCTTTTTTTCTCCGTAACACAAAATCATCTTCTATCACGGTGGCGATTCTTCTGGAAAATCGGGAATTCTCAAGGAATTACATTTTGCCTAGAAAAAATCAGTGAATTTCAAGAAGTTTCAGGAATTTCATAAAATCCGAGGGAATTCTGTGTTTTTCACTTACCACAGAAATTTAATTTTATTTAGTTTTATAGACCACAAATTTTAAAATACTTAATATTTCAAAATGTGTTAATTATATGAATAGGAGGAGAGTGAACCAAGCTCCCGCCAGTCATCGCGATTTACGTATCTCGATGTTTCCGTGCAAACCACTTCAGAGGAATGGAAGAAAGAACTGTTACGTCAGCATGATCATATCCGGTTTCTTCCCACATCCGTGTTCGACACATCTGGCGCTAACTCCGTATGAATTATCGGTGTCTGAAGACTACAGTTAAACTACTGCTTATAGCTACTGTATATCAGCTGAGGGGAAAGTAAAGTCATTATGTATTGTGTGGTATCGCCCATCCCCTCTAATCCCCCACTCACAGTTAATTTGATTTTTCAGGAGCTCCTTGTGACCCCACGTTCCTCTCCATACCTATAATTCTCAGGGGATTTATTGTTTCAATTCTGAGTATCCACTGTGTGTATATTTTTCAGGTCAGAATTTCAAGTACCCTCAGACACTGAAGTAGCGCCTCATACACCGCCGGCCGAAGTGGCCGCGCGGTTCTGGCGCTGCAGTCTGGAACCGCGAGACCGCTACGGTCGCGGGTTCGAATCCTGCCTCGGGCATGGGTGTGTGTGATGTCCTTAGGTTAGTTAGGTTTAACTAGTTCTAAGTTCTAGGGGACTAATGACCTCAGCAGTTGAGTCCCATAGTGCTCAGAGCCATTAGCCTCATACACTCACACACGGACATTCATGAAAAACCTCAGGAGCTACTTTCGGCTGACCCATTATCAGAAACGTCTCAGTTCCGCCATTTCTGCGCAGGCAGTCTTCATAAACATGTAGCGGTGTCTAAAACAGTTCTGCGGTAAGGAAGATCCTGCTGTACACTCCTTATCTCCCGTCTTTTGTCACTGCGCACTCGAGCCGGGAGGAAGTATTACTTAGACGTTTCTGTGAAGACATGATTCCAATAGTTTAATAGCAGTCCTTCAACAGCTGCAGGACGCCAATCTTGTAGGAGACCGCACTGGGGATCCTTGAGCTCTTGTCTCCCAACTTTTACACTTCCTTCACTCATTCCGACGTAAAGAAAAGAACAGCTAGTTGTGGAGTACACTAGGCTGTGACCTTGCTAAAGGAGTCATCCGGCATTCATCGCAGGTGATTTAGTGATCTACTGAAACCTAAATCGAGATGCAAGGGCTCGAATTCAAATCACACTCCTCAAAAATGCGAGTCCATTGTTCTAACAACTGAGTCCCCTCGCCCTGCAGAGTTTAAAGTCCCATCAACGTCGACATCAGGGGCATTAGGGACTGAACCAAATCTGTTGAACGCGGATGTGGGAAGGAGCAGACTAAGAACTTGTTGTCGTAACAGTTCTTACTTTCATTCCTCTGAAATGGTTTGCACGGAAACCCCGAAATGGGTAAATCGGGACGACTGGCGGGAGTTTGGTTCTCTCTCCTCCTGGATACGATAGTATAAAAACCACAGTATGACACGGCGCTTTCATTATGCGTGAGGAAAAACAAAATCAGCACTTCATATCATCAATAAGTGACTAGTTTACTGGATAAGAACTGAAATAGAGGAAAGTATTCGAAGTGAAAACGGTAAGGTACTTCATCATATTACAGATATCAGCCACCTATATAATTCACCAAGGAGCAATTTCGAAAGGAATTAATGGTCAGGGAAAAGAAATAAAAACTTTGCGATCTATCGATGATATTGTAGTTCTGTCAGAGACAGCAAAGGGCTTGCAAGGGCAGTTGAATGGAATGGATAGTGCCTTAAAAGAGATTCTAAGATGAACACCAGCGAAAATAAAACAAGGGCAACTATACGTAGTCGTATTAAATCAAGTGATCCTGACAATCAGATTAGTAAATTAGACACTAAAAATACTCGATGAGATCTCCTATTTGTGCAGCGAAATAACTGACGACGATGGCCGAAATAGAGAGGACATAAAATTCAGGCTGGCAGTTGGGAGAAACGCGCTTATGAAAAAGAGGAAATTGTTAACATCAAAAATAAATTTACGTGTTGGAATTCTTTTCTGGAGATATGTGTATGGAGTGTAGGCATCTACAGAAGTGAAACGCTGATGATAATCTCTTCATACAAGAAGAGAATATGAGCTTTTAAAATGAGGTGCTACAGAAGAATGTTGAAAAATTGAAGAATAGATCGAATAGCTAATGAGGCGGTACTGAATCGAACTGCTAAAAAAGAAATCTGCAGCACAAATTGACTAAAAGAAGGGAACCGTCGACAAGACACATAATGAGGAATGAGAATTTCCTAATGGAAGGAAGTGTGTGTGTGTGTGTGTGTGTGTGTCTGTGTGTGTGTGTGTAGGCGGCGGGAAGGGGGAGGGAGGGTAAACCTGTAGAGTGAGACCAAATCTTGACAACAATAAGCAAGTTCAAATGGCTGTATTATGCAGTTGTTGTGTAGAGATGAAGAGGCTTGTTTATGATAGCGTGGAGAGCTTTATCAAACTCGTCTTCGGACTGAAGACAACAACAACAACAACGACAACGACGACGACGACAACAACGACATATAACTCGCTCAGGCAAGAGAATAAGGATTTCACTCGGATACAAGTTTCATGAATAGTAGCGAGTAGTACAGCTGTCCTACATTTAACGAGGATGTTGGGCATTAGGGTACACACTCTGCAATTGATCGGTTTTAATATCGGTTGGTTGTTAACTGGTTGACTTCCCAGGAATTACTATCTTAATTATCACGTTGTTATGTCTTCACATAATTAAACTAAATTATTTTGATTCAAAGCAGTCCGTTATTATTGTATGGCAGCAAAACTCCGTGATAGGTTGCATGAAAGTTAAAATCCTGGCCTCGATGTTTCTGTCATTAGCAACTAGTTAAAAGAGAGTCTGGCTGTAGTCTGCGGGCACACTTTACTGCTACCACCTTTGTTGTCCTAATGTTTTGTTTTCTAACATTTTAATGAAGTAAAATGAGATTTGTAATTTCTCGTCTTAGTACGAAACCGATGTAGCGTTTTAAAACGCGCAGTGACAGGGGCTTTTATCTGCCCTCGCACAGTGACTGACGTGATTATTTCCTGTTGCGGACACACGGCCGGCGCGCCACGCAGCGAGAGGCACTGCCAGTTGCCGGGCCGGCCTGCGCTTATCGGGCCCTTGTTGTCTCAGACGTTATCGAACGTTCAATTGTGCCGTTTCGGAGATACGGGAGGATGTTTAGACTACTTGTCGGTGTTTTCTTGCATTCAGAACTTTTCAGCGCCATCCTCCTTAGCGACTGGCACTTTCAGCGCCTCTGAAGCAGTTTGTGTACTGACTTTCCTGTTCCTTGCAGTTTTAAATCTCATCCGGGCAACATTCTTATATGAATGTACCAGGTGGTTACAATTAAAATGCACCCACTCACAGAAGTCCAGTATGGACCGTAATTATCGTATGGCAACGAAACTTGGTAGATATGCTAATCCGTTAATGTGGAACCTATTTACACTGGAAAAAATTAGTTCTAATTTTAGCCACCAATTGAAAACCTGGTGCTGTGAATGCAAGAAAGACGTATAGCAGTGTTTCAATATGTATTACATTAGGAGCCGGCCGCAGTGGACGAGCGGTTAAAGGCGCTGCAGTCTGGAACCGCAAGACCGCTACGGTCGAAGGTTCGAATCCTGCCTCGGGCATGGATGTTTGTGATGTCCTTAGGTTAGTTAGGTTTAACTAGTTCTAAGTTCTAGGGGACTAATGACCTCAGCAGTTGAGTCCCATAGTGCTCAGAGCCATTTTATTACATTAGGAAAGTGACGTGGGCACAAATGGTGAAGCAAGTGAGAAAAGCACAATTTTGATTTTATTTTTAAGCGCCGCTTTCTCCATTTGTTCACCAGAAACGTCGACGAGATGCTGTACACCGCCAGGCTTGCACCTGGAGCCCAAAACTGGAGCTAACTTTCGTTCCCAGCGTAAATCGGTTCCGCATTAACGCATTACAATATCTACCAAGTTTCGCTGCCATATCATAATTACAGTCCACTCTGGACGTCTGTAAGTAGCTGCATTTTCTACATTTACATCTACATCTACACAGACACTCGGCAAGCCACCGTACGGTGCGTGGCGTAGGGTAAGCCGTACCACTACTAGTCATTTCCTTTCCTATTCCACTCGCAAACATAGCGAGGGAAAAACGATTGTCTGTATGCCTCCATATGAGACTCGATTTCTCATATATTTTCTTCGTGGTCCTTACGTGTAATTTATATTGGCTGCAGTTAAATCGTTCGGCAGTCAGCTTCAGATGCCGATTCTCTAAATTTTCTGAATAGTGTTTCTCGAAAAGAACGTCGCCTTCCCTTCAGGGATTCCCATTTGAGTACCCGAAGCATCTCCGTAACAGTTACGTGTTATTTGAACCTACCGGTAACAAATCTAGCAGCCCACCTCTGAATTGCTTCGATGTCTCCCTTCGATCCGCCTGGTACGGATCCCAAACTCTCGAGCAGTACTCAAGAATAGATCGCATCAGCGCCCTATATGCTTTGCAACGTTATGCCCAGATATTTAAACGACTTGGCTGTGTCAAGCCGGACAGTAGTAATACTGTATCCGAACATTACAGGTTTTATCTTCCTACTCATCCGTATTAACTTACATTTTTCCTCATTTAGAGCTAACTGCCATTAATCACACCAACTGTATAAATTTTTTTCCAAGTCGTCTTGTATCTCCGTACAGTCACTCAACTTTGGCACCTTACCCTACACCACGGCATCATCAGCAAGCAACAGCAGATTGCTGCCCACCCTGTCAGCCAAACCATTTATGTATACAGAGAACAACAGCAGTTCTATCACACTTCTCTGGGGCACTCCTGTCGATACCCAAGTCTCTGATGAGTACCCGTCATCGAGGACAACATACTGGCTTCTATTGTTGAAGAAGTCTTTGAGCCACTCACATATCCGGGAACTTACTTCATATGCTCGTACCTTCGTTAACAGTCTGCAATTGGGCACCGTGTCAAATGCGTTCCGGAAATCTAGAAATACGGAGTCTGCTTGTTGCCGTGCTTCCAAAGTTCTCAGTATGTCATGCGAGAAAAGGATAAGCTGAGTTTCGTCCCAGCAACGCTTTCTAAAAGCATGCTTATTTGTGGATATAAGCTTCTCAGCCACAAAAAAGTTTATTATATTCCAACTGAGAATATGTACAAAGATTCTGCAGCATACAGAAGTTAGGGATATTGGTCTGTAATTTTGCGGTTCTGTTCTTTTATCCTTCTGGAGTCATCTGCGCTTTTTTTCCATTCGCTTGGGGGCTTTATGCCGGGTGATAGATTCACGATAAATGCAAGATAGGTACGGAACCAATGCAGTCGAGTACTCTTTGTGAAACTGAGTTGGGTTCCCATCTTGGCCTGGTGATTTCTTTTCTTTCAAATCCTTCAGTTGCTTCTGTACGTCAGAAAGGCTTTTTACTATAGCTTCTATACAGGAGTCTGTCCGATGGCCAAATGCGGCATGTTTTTATGATTCTCCTGTGTGAACAATTTCTTGAACGTGAAATTTGAAACTTCGCCTTTCGTTTTGCTATCTTCAACTGTCACACAAGACAGTTCAACAACTGACTGAATGGATGCCTTAGACAGGGTTTATTTATTAAACAATCGGTATCAAAAATTTTTGGACATATTTTAAGGGAGTAGTAGTAGTAGTAGTAGTAGTAGCAGCAGCAGCAGCAGCAGCAGCAGCAGCTTTATTCATCCGTAGATCTCTTTTTACAAGAATATAGGACATGTGAAAGTATTTACAAATTTAGATCATTCTAAAATAAGCTAATTCGTATACACATATATTTACAGACTTCTAGTTAGAGACAATCATTAGGTTTACTTCTGGTATCCAATACTTTCTTTAAAAATAACTTATTAAATAATGTAATGTCACATTGTTCACTCATCTCTCACTATCAGTCACTGCACACACACACACACACACACACACACACACACACACACACACACACACACACACACACACACACACTGGCGATCTCTGGGCCATTTTCTGTACCGCAACTTCCCATTTGCTACCCTGAAAACCTGAGTCAGCATCCCTCGATAATGAGTGAGTTGTTGAGCTCAGAAAGAGGAAAATATGTTAGTTTTGTGCCATGCATAGCTTGGAGGTAAGTATTTCTAGAAACGAAAAAAAGAAGGAAAAAACATAAAGTGAAGGTGTTATGTGGAATGTTGGATATTTTATAATCATTATTATTTACTTGTATAACATTTTCTATCAAACCCCTACTCTGTTTTAGCTAAGTAATCCTTCAATGTATAAAATGTATTGCATAACAGGTACTTCTTAACTGCCTTTTTAAATAAGTGTATTTTTGCAATTTCTTTAATCTCTTTTGGTAATTTATTGTACAGTTATATTCCTTGGTAGAAAATGCTGTTTTGAGTTTGATGATTATGTTTTCTTGGTAAATGTAAGTTGAGTCTATCTCTTGTTGCATGGTCATGGACAGAGCTGTTTGTGCAGTAATTACCAATGTTATTTTTGATGTGTACAGCTGACTGGTAAATGTATTCACATCGAGCAGTTAAAATCCACAGTGTTCTGAACAGATCTTTACAATGAGCTCGACTAGTGTGCATTTGTTCTTCAAAAAAGAATGGCATAGCCAAGAACTGAGTGTACATATGAATAACATGTAACTAAAAGACACTGCATGTTACACACTGATGATAGGATTCTATGGGCGTAACATGCTGATGACATTCTGTTTGCAAGTACCTTTGTGTGTTCGCACCACTTCGACTGGTGAGAATCAATATTCACATCCAAATAAAGAACAAATGTGGTTTACAGTTTCCAACGACGCTCACGTTTGCATTTTTTGCACAATGTTTCACTGTGTGAGTTCTTTTAAAACCTGAATGCGGCAGGGATGAAATACAGGGAACGACAGGTTATTTACGACTTATGCAGTAATGAGACTCCATTTGGGAGAGTGGAAGGACATGAAAGTGAAGCAGTGGTTGAGAATGAAGTGGGACAGGGTTGTAGCCCACAACCGATGTTATGCTGAGGAAGCAGTAAAGGAAATCAAAGAAAAATTTGGAGATAGAATTAAAGCTGATGTAGAAGAAATAAAACCTGTGAGGTATGCCAATGACACTAATTTTGTCAGTGACAGCAAAGGACTTGGAAGTTCAGGTGAACGGAATGGACCGTGTCTTGAATGGAGGCGAAAAGATCAACATCAACAAAAGCAAAACAAGGATAACGGGATGTAGTGCATATAAATCAGGCGATGTTGTGGGAATCACGCGAGGGGCGTTCAACAAGTAATGAAAAACATTTTTTTTAAGCAGGTTTGTTTTATTCGGGACTCCACTACATGCCACTCTTTTGGCTACAAAACCTTGTTTTTGAACATAGTTTACTTTCAGTGGCCACTTTACTGTGAGGGTGTGACGGAGCAGTCGCCTTGCTGCATCAACAACCTCCCCATCATCCACGTGCTGCTTCCCGCGGAGAGCATCCTTCATTGGGCCAAAGAGTTCGAAATCGGAAGGTGCGAGATCCGGGCTGTAGGGTGGACGAGAAGAACAGTCCAATGAAATTTTGTGATCTCCTCTCGGGCGCGGAGACCTGTGGTAGGCCTTCTGTTGTCATGGAAAAGGAGAAGTTCTTTTGCATTTTTGTGGCAACGAACATGTTGAAGTTGCAAGGGTCACAGCTGTGTGCGGCCGGCCGGCATACGATGACAGACGCTTCGCCTAACGACTGGCCGTGCTTTTTTCATTGCCAGGTCTCTGGAGATATTCGGCAAGCGCCTATGAATATCTGCGATGCTCTGGTTTTCCTCCAAAAGAAACTGAATGACAGCTGTCTTTTTAGAACGCACTTCCGTTTTGAACGCCATTTTTGAAGGCTGCTCATAGCGCCGCCAGCTACCGGAACTTCATGAAACTATAGGGGCTGAAGTGGGGATTTCCACGATGTCCCACCACAAATTCAGCATTTTTTCAGTCGAAGCTGACAGAGAGAAAATAATTGGAATACTTTTTGAATGCCCCTCGTATTAGGAAACGAGACATTAAAGTTAGTAGATGAATTCTGCTGCTTGGGCAGCAACATAACTGATGATGGCTGAAGTAAAAATGATACAGTATTCAGAAATTCAGTCTGGCTGTAGTACGAAAGGCATTTCTTAAACAGAGGAATTTCTTAACAACTAACTCAAATTTAAGGATTAGGAAGTCTTTTGTGAAAGTATTTATATGGAGTGCAGTCTTGTACGGAAATGCAACGTGGACGATAAACAGTTAAGACAAGAAGTGAATAAAAGCTTTTGAAGTGTGGTGCTATAGAAGAATGCTGAAGATTAGTTGGGTAGATCGAGTAAGTAATGAGAAGGTACTGAATCGAAATGACGAAAGAAGAAATTTATGGCACAATTTGACTGAAAGAAGGGATCGGTTGCTAGGCCACATTTTGAGGTACCAAGGCACAGGCAGTTTCGTAATGGAGGGAAGTGTGGGGGGTTAACATTGTAGACGGTTACCTAGCGATGAACACTGCAAGCACATTGGATGGATGTAGGTTATAGTAGTTATACTGGCATGAAGAAGCTTTCACAGGATAGCCTAGCACGGAGACCTACATCATACCAGTTTTTGGGGTAAACATTACATCAGTGTATCAGTGCTCCAGTGCTGCGAACGGCGATTTCATGTGACTCGCAGCCTCTACGCTATCCAGTATCTGATGTAGTGTTGGTGATGAGCCCATTTAGGTTCCCGCTGCCCCTTTCATCTACGTATATATGTACATGGATACTCAGTAAATCACCATGGCAGAGGGTTCATCGAACCCCCTTCACAATAATTCTTTATTATTCCACTTTCGAACAGCGCGCGCAAAAAACGAACACCTATACCTTTACGTGCGAGCTTCGATTTCCCATATTTTATTATAATGATCGTTTCTCCCTATGTAGGTCGGTATCAACAAAATATTTTTGCATTCCGAGGAGAAAGTCGGTGACTGAAATTTTTCTAAGAAGATCCCGCCGCAACGAGAAGCGCGTTTGTTTTAGTGATGTCCACCCCAAATTCTGTATTATATCCGTGACAATCTCTCCCGTATTTCTCCATAACATACATCGTGCTGCTCTTCTTTGAACATTCTCGATGTACTCGGTTAATCCTATCTGGTAAGGATCCCACACCGCGCAGCAGTACTCCAAAAGAGGACGGACAAGCGTAGTGTAGGCAGTCTCTTTAATAGATCTGTTGCATATCTAAATGTTCTGCCAAAGAAACGCAGTCTTTGGTTCGTCTGTCTCACAACATTTTCTATGTTTTCTTTCCAATTTACGTTGTTCGTAATTGTGATTCCTAGGTATTTAGTTGAATTTACGGCGTTTAGATTTGTTTGATTTATCGTGTAACCGAAGTTTAACGGATTGTTTTTAGCATCCAAGTGGATGACCTCACACTTTTCATTGTTTAGGATGAATTGCCAAGTTTTGCACTATGCAGATATCTTTTGTGAATCGTTTTAGACTTTGCTTTGATCTTCGACGACTTTACTAGACACTAAACGATAGCATCTTCTGGAAATAACCTAATGCGGCTGCTCAAATTGTCTCAGGAACAGCAAAGGGTCTATAAAACTACCTCAGCGAACGCCAGGAATCACTTCTGTCGTACTCGAAGACTTTCTGTCAATTATTACGACTTCCTCTGACAGAAAATCACGAATGCAGTCGCATAACTGAGACGATATTCCATAAGCCCGCAATTTCATTACAAGCCGCTTGTGTGGTATGGTGTCAAAAGCCTTCTGGAAATCTAGAATTACGGAATCAGTTTGAAATACCATGCTAATAGCAGTGCAACTTTCCAGTCTTTGGGTACGGATCTTTCGTCGACCGAGCGGTTGTATATAATTGTCAAGTGTGGCGCTGGATAGATACGCATCTGTTTTCCTACACCCGTGCTGTTATTCCGTGAAATACACATCTCCTGGGTGTTCTACTTTTCTGACAATTGAGTTAAATTGAGTGCTGGATCTCAGGGCTTGCATTAATTGCAATCTGTTCATAAAAATTTCCAACACCCTTACGTAGAGAGCGTAAACAAGTCCTTTATCGAAATAAGCGTGTGGGGTACCTTACAAACTGAAACGGAAGAAGGCAAATAATGATAAAATCGCATGTCATTTTTGTCCATAAATACTTCGGCTTTTAGCTCTCATTGAAAGAAAATTGTTAAATGGAATAATTTTTTTTAGTAGACTGTATTCAGCTCGTAGGAGGTGTTCACATAAGCTATAAACTCATGGAAAATTTCAGAATGTTCTCTTCTAGCTTTTCCACGTGCCTGAAGTCCTCGGACCACGCTTTTCTTTAATCGTCTACACAGCGCCTGTTGAATGGAAGGTCTACTTTGATTGAAATTATTCTTGTAGTACGTAAATCCCTTCCTTCTCAGCCTCCCGTCCCTTCCCATAAACCTTGTACCCGTACACGGCAGTGTACGTGATATGAATTCATCAACAGGTTAACATGTACGGGTAACTTCACACTAAATATTATTCCAATAATCCTGGCCAAGAGAAATATACTAGTATCAGACATCGATCTTAGTTTGAGGAATAAATTCTTGAGGGTGTAGATTTCGAGCACAGCATTATACGGTAGTGAAATATGGACTGTGGAAAAACTGTAACAGAAGAGAATCGGAGCTACAGTTGAATGTTGAAAATTAGGTGGAGTGATAAGTTTCTCCTCGGAATCGGCGAGGGAAGGGATATAAGGAAAACTATGATAAGAAGAAGGGGCACGATGATAGGACTGCCGTGGCGCAGGAGGGAGCTGTAGACTGTAGAGGGTAAAAACTCTAGAGGAAGAAAGAGAGTGGAATACACTCAGCAAATAAAAGAGGAGGTAGGTTGTAACTGCTACTCGGAGATGAAAAATTGGCACAGGAGAGGAATTCGCAGCGGGCTGCATGAAACCAGTCAGAAGACTGACGACGAGTATGAAGTATTTCGTGATAACATGTCGTTTTCTGTTATTTTGAAATGAGAACCTTAGCACAAAAGTTGACCAAATTTTTGGATACTGTTTTAGATGTCCAATCTACTATTATCAAGCCAGATGGCTCACGTGTTAAGATGCGAGACTCTTATTCGAGACGAGTAGGATTCATCTGGGCACCCTCTACTACTAACATTGCCAAATTCAGAATAACATGGCGACCCCGTGAAGATATGAACTAAGACCAGGGAAAAGAAGAAGATGCTCGGCAAAGGTAAAACTAACGTTGGAGGGACGAATACTCCACGACCTTACAGTGTGCTGCTAGTAATAGTCTTTTGCTTTCCTTCTTCCAGAAAGCATTATCCTCCAAAAGAAATCATGAGCCGGCGGAGGTGGCCGAGCGATTCTAGGCGCTTCAGTCCGGAACCGCGCGACTGCAACGGTCGCAGGTTCGAATCCTGCCTGGGGCATGGATGTGTGTGATGTCCTTAGGTTAGTTAGGCTTAAGTAGTTCTAAGTTCTAGGGGACCGATGACCTCAGATGTTAAGTCCCATAGTGCTCAAAGCCATTTGAACCATTTTCAAGAAATCGTGATTTGGACATTTTCCAATGTGGGGAAAAACATGTTCTTACTCTCGATATGATGGCTTGATTAAAATTATACCTTTTCAGGCCGTCTGAAGGACTGTCTGCATGATAGAAATGATGTCGATATAATATTGCCCTCGCAGACGCATAGTGCAGCGAACTGAAACTATTTGACACATTCAACGCAAACGCGCGGCTCCATATAGCATGCAACCTTGGTGTATCTTCCTACGGATTCATAACGCTTTCTCGAGGAGAACCTCTCTGTCTCACGAAGATTTTGCAGTACTTATGAGGTAGAACGAATGGGATAGTGCCTACCAGGTATCCATTGTGCATACTGTTCGTGGATATTGAGAATATTCTCCAAATGATGACATTGTGAAACTGGAAATTGCGTTGTTTGCCAAAGAACCTATTGAAGCTGGTTCAGCGTTTTCATTCGTGCAGTTTGCTGCACTTTAAGGTAATCATAGGGCACGGTATAGTTATGTGTCAAATATTTCATTTAGACATTCTGAAACGCTTAAGAGATGTTATAGATGTTGGATTTAATTGATCTAGCTTGTATTCTTCATGATTTTCTTGTTACTATTGTAAATGTTTTAATTTGGGCCTGCAGAGGACCATTTGCCTCTTAACTCTAATAAACTCATCTGCATTTTTCTTCTTTCTTCATAAATAATCCTCAAGACTGTCGCTCTTGCTGTTACAGTTCTCTGAGTTGCCGCCTACGGGCGAGGTTTAGCCATTCTCAGGCATACGAGTTAGATGTACACGTGCAAATACGTATAATGAATTTTCCAGAATGAGATTTTCACTCTGGAGCGGAGTGTGCACTGATATGAAACTTCCTGGCAGATTAAATCTGTGTGCCGGACCGAGAGATTTTCACTCTGGAGCGGAGTGTGCACTGATATGAAACTTCCTGGCAGATTAAAACTGTGTGCCGGACCGAGACTCGAACTTCATTTTTATAGTGAAGTTGCCTTCTAAAAGTCATTATTCGTATTTAGATCTCGGAATATAATGATTGATCCTGTGTGTCAACAACTATCCTTAATGGAAGACGTTCACTCATTCCAACATGTCATTTGCTTAATGTCTATGTCATTCGAGTAAACACTTGACGATAAAGCATAAAGGTGCATCGCTGGCAGTAAATACAGTGGAACAAATTCTTCATTTCTCTGGTCGTAGTGACCGCAGATGCTGTTTAATTGCTTATGGTGCTCTAGGTACGTTAATACAATCGCTAGACAGATCTAAAATACATTAAGTAATAATATTGTGAATTGTTTTGGAATACAAATGCTAAATGGTTTTGTTTTCTAATGTCAAGTTCATATTTGAATGTAATTGTGCTACAAAAACAAGGGCTTACTTCTGCAAAAGTAAGATAGCCTTATCGTAATATAAACACTTCTGTTCTTCAGATTAAAGAAATGATGTCTTTGAAACGCAGAATATTTTGTCTGTACGCAAAGTTACGACTCTTCTTCCAACCGAATTTCCGGCTGGAATAACGTTCCCCAGCGTGCAGCTTTAGGAAGCACGGATACCGGATATGATCAAATATAGTTTTAACTGAGATTTTTTGAATTTACATCAGTTCTCGTGCACACATTATCGGAAGGAATTGGTATAAAGCGAACTGATTTAGGCTCTGATATTTGACAGCGTCTCAGGGTTGTACTCGTGCGATGTCTCAAAATAATCACGTGGGGCTCTCTATCACACGTACTATTTTGGGCGCACATATCGAGGACGCTTTCTGTATGTCATCTCCATAGCGCTGGCGTTCGCACCGTTTCTCTAAATAGTTTCAGCCGAATGAAAGTGTGGTTTCACAAGGAAGGCAATCGCCGAACACTATCCCATCGCCAGTCAGTGATCCGTTGGTAATAACACCAATGCCCTTGACACAGATAAAGATATTTCATTTCCTTCGCTTTGAGCACCCTCCTGTTACTGCGTTAACTAGCTGTCGTCTATTCGTTTAAAGGTGTTTCTTGGGATTTTCTCACCACTGTTATGTGATCTGTAACTAAGAAAACAATGGTATCCAAAATAATTCACCTGTGTGTAGGTCTTAATTCAGACGTAAACGAGAGGGTCATAGCATGTTTTCGTCGTTTCCTGCTCACTTGCTAGACACCATCTTAAGTAGTTTCTGTCCTATAACGCCATAACTAGCATCACAGCCACACGTTGACTGTAGACAGGAGAACGAACCGTTAGAACCTATTCAGTTTGCTGCTGTGGTCTGTGAACGATGTAGGAATTCCTCTGTTCTTTTTAATGAGGCTGAGGAGGTCCTCTGGTGGTTAGAGCTTAGATAGCAGGCACTTTTATTTCAAAATTTTAAATGATTTTTTTTCATGTCATATAGAACAGTCACTACAGTGTTTAAGATACACATACTCGTTGTGATAACAGTTATCGTAGCAAAATTGTTGTAGACGTTCGCAGCTGGTAGCAAAGACAACCGATTGATCCAAATGCGGTGTTAATCGTCTGTAATCGTCTCGATCAGTGACTTTTCTCTCACCATATTATTTAATTCAGAAGGGAAAAAACATATATGTTTGTCTGCGTGGACATCTTCCGCATCAGCTCTTGAAATCGGTTATTATTTGTTTTCCCTCTTAAAGCTTAGTGCAATTTAATTAAAGAGAACCCTACACCGGACGCCTATCGTTTTTACCTATACAGCATCTTCTGTGGTCATTCTGCAAAATGGATACCTATGTTTGAACATTTTTGGTTGTTTTAGATTAAAAACAGCATGTTGTTTATAAAGCTGGTGTCCCATTTACTTCCAGTGTTTCTGCCTCATTGCATGTTCTCCAATCCACTGCTTCTTCACTCTATCTAACCAGAGGTTGATTGCGAAAGAATTCGTTTCACACGTACACGAGGCGGCTGTTACCATTCTGCACTTTTCCTTGCCCTGCAGTTGCGCTATTTACACTTCACCTCATTTTTGACGTTAAAACACTGAAGCTGTGTGTATCCCTACTCAGGAAAATATTACAGTTTTTATGCCTGTTCGTCTGTTTTCATGTTTTTGCCAACTTTTGAAACTTCCTTTTTTTAACAATATAATTCGAGCGCTTGCGCGTGCTCGCGTTTGTGTGTGTGTGTGTGTGTGTGTGTGTGTGTGTGTGTGTGTGTGTTTGAGTTAGTGCAAATTAGTGAAAATATCTTGTATGTTCGGCGGGGATGTGGGAAGAGGTTGGGGAGAGTGAGGCGGATGATTGGGAATTGTGTTTTCTTTTTTTAAGGGGGTGGGGGAGGGATGGTGAGTATACGAAAGAGACTGAGAGGCGACAATAGTGACAAATGGAGTTTGTGGTTATATGTGTATGTTTAATGTTATATTAAGTGGTCAGTCAGTTTAAAGAGTCTGTAGTTTATCAGGTTGGTATGATCATTTATTAGTTGTTTCTGTTATGGTTTCCTGAATGTGGTATTTCTTCTAAGATGAGGTGTTTTTTGTTGTTGTTAATCCTTATGATTTCTATGTCTTTTGTCTCTGGTAGTATTTTTATGTTAGTGCTCGTGTAAGTGTTCTGCAAAAGTTGCATGATTTGTCCTATACTTCATGCCGTTACATGTTCTTTGTATCTGGTGTCAAATGTCCTCCTCGTTTCAAATGGCTCTGAGCACTATGGGACTCAACATCTTAGGTCATAAGTCCCCTAGAACTTA
The DNA here is from genome assembly GCF_023864345.2 of Schistocerca serialis cubense. Lineage (NCBI taxonomy): Eukaryota > Metazoa > Arthropoda > Insecta > Orthoptera > Acrididae > Schistocerca > Schistocerca serialis. The sequence continues at coordinate 984,671,218 of NC_064640.1, read as the reverse complement.
GAACTACTTAAACCTAACTAACCTAAGGACATCACACACACCCATGCCCGAGGCAGGATTCGAACCTGCGACCGTAGCAGTCCCGCGGTTCCGGACTGCAGCGCCAGAACCGCACGGCCACCGCGGCCGGCTCCTCCTGGTTTGATCTATGTATCTTCCATCATATATATATATATATATATATATATATATATATATATATATATATATTGCATTTTAGCTGGTATATTCGCGCGCGCGAATAGTATTATTAAAAAATTGTAGTTTCACAGATTGGCAATGCTCACAACCTACACGAAAACAAACGAACAGACATAAATACTGTAATACTGTCCTGAGTCAGAAGACACACATAACTTCAGTTTTAATTCCAAAAGTAAGGTGAAGCGTAAGAATTGCAGAAAAATAAAAACCGCCTAGTGTATGTGTGAAACGAAGTCTTTCTACATCAACCTCTGTTAAAAAAGAGGGAAGAAGCATGGTTTGCAGAATATGCAAACAAGACGCAGAAATACTGTAAGTAAATTGCACACCAGCTTTACAACCAATGCTGTTTTTAATGTAAAATGAAAAAAATGTACAAACATATGTATCCATTTTGCAGAATAACCACAGAAGATGCTTTATAAATAAAAGTGAAAGGTGTCTGGTGTAAAATTCTCTGTAATTAAATTGCAGTAAGCTTAAGAAGAAGAAACTACCATTAACTGCAAAAATCATATCTTTAATGTAAAAAATAACAAGAAATGGTACGTAAAACAGGAACCAAATTAAAAATCTAGGTGCAGAAGAAATTCATGCTGTTCTGGGAAAAAAGATTCGAGAAGAAAATGGCAACTTACTCGACGAGAGTGTTGCAACAAATAGTAAAAGCACCAAATATGACCAAAATACGGCATTAAATTCATTTACAGTTCGGTATTTCATAACTGAGTTTAGTAACAGGCTTATTTGCTCCTATACATAACACAGCTGGACACAGAAGTGGCAGCGGTGGGATACGGTGCAGGACGACTAAATGCAGCAGTTCAACATTCCCAGGCGCTAGCACACATCGAAAGTTCCTGCGAGATTTTCGTCATGTAATCTCGATATCTGGCCATTATTGCAGGGATGTTACACAACAGTTTTTTCGCGAAAAGGTCACGCAGTCATCTGGCTGGATTAAAATAGGGCAGTTTACTTAACCAGATCACTCACCGAAATCACATAAGAACTAGTCACGAACAATAATGACTCGACGGAATGGCCTATTGTCGTCCTGGAATGCTACGTAGCTGGAGTACACGAATAGGCGTGGGTGGTCATCCAGTAGACAACAAGAAATAGAGTGTTAAATGGGAAGTAATCCGTAGGGTGAGACCTGCTGTAATAATAATTTGTTTTACAACGATTAAGAAGCCAGATACCGTACGTCGCAGTCAAAATTAGAAAATATAAAACTAGACCCAGAATCGAAATGGTGTATTCTAACGCAAAACTCTAACCCTGCACCAGCTGTACAGCACAACTACATCCGGCATTGAAAGAAGATATTGGACGCTCATTTGGTTGGAGTGTTACCAGATTGTCTTTCTTGACGACCATTTCCTGACAAAAGTATTATGGAACTAAATTTTGTGACACATTTTTGTACATTTGGTATGTAAGAAGGAGTAGCGTCCGAGAGCGCGCATTTTGGTTCTCCGGGTGTCCCTCCAAAGAGTCGTCAGGCGCGTTTTTTCTGATGTTTCGGAAGTATTTACAATTTAGATTTTGCAGTGTGTAGCTGGAGTCAGCCGAAACGAATACTGCTCGTCACTTCTTTCATGCGACGCCCACTCTTTATGGAAAGCGTCGGTTAGTTTCCCTTTACTAACAAAATAATTTTTAAAGCTGAATTTTACGTGCCCATTCGATAGAGCGATCCCACATGAGTCTAGTGCGGTATTCAAGAATGTCTAGCACTCCAGCGCGCTGCACAGTTGCACTGCTCAGTCGTTGTAGCTCTTCGTGTTTCACCCTAAATAAACTAAACTTCGACCGAACAGCCCTCCGAAGGCCCAACAGTACTGCAGCTGTCGGGGAAGACGTCGTGCGTGTAGGGATGTAGGTGTTCCACAGTAATAAGTATATCGTTCATAGTGTCTTCCATTAATACCACTCCCGTGGACGCCCAGGTGAATACAGCATAAGACTGCCACCACCAGCCAGCATCCGTGGCACAGTGCAAGTTTCGAGAAGCCGTTCGCTGGAATGACAGCGCATCCGGAAACGACCATCGATCAAATGGTTCAAATGGCTCTGAGCACTATGGGACTCAACTGCTGAGGTCATTAGTCCCCTAGAATTTAGAACTAGTTAAACCTAACTAACCTAAGGACATCACACACATCCATGCCCGAGGCAGGATTCGAACCTGCGACCGTAGCGGTCTCGCGGTTACAGACTGCAGCGCCAGAACCGCGCGGCCGCTTCGGCCGGCCGACCATCGATCAAGTGTAGCAAGTAGCGTGATTCATCCGACCAGACGACAGGTTTTCATAGATCTACGGTCCAATCTCGATGATGCCATACCCACTGCAGTCGTAACTAGTGATTTCTTTCGGTCAATATTTTAGCACTTAAGGCTCGTCCGTTGTGCAGTCCACTGTTGTACAGTGTGCTGAACGAAGCAGTTGTGCCTGCACCAGTGCTGTACTCTGTCGCCAGATTTGCCAAAGGTCGCCTTCTGTCCTGTTTTACGGAGGCGGCAAGCCCTCGACCTCCACGTCCTGTGATGAAGACTCGGACCTGGTCGCCTACCGTCCCTCAACCACTTTCCACAGCACACGAACAGCCGACCAGCTTAGTCCTTTTACCAGCTGCTCATTCCCAGGCCACGGAACGGGACAATCTGCCAATTGTCAGAGTCACTTTTGTCAGAGTGTTTCCTCATTTTCGGCCCATATCGTCGCTAGAATGATTCCCATCGGTCTCTGATCCACTTAAATACTTTCCTTGCCGCGTTATGTGCCGGTAGCCCCCCTCCGTCTGGGAACGTCTCATACCAGACGAGTGTTTGCGTGGTAGAGTAATTATGGCGTACGCGTACGTACAGACAGTGGACAGTGTTTGCGCAGCAATCGCCGACATAGTGTAACTGAGGCGGAATAAGGGGAACCAGCCCGCATTCGCCTAGGCAGATGAAAACCGCTTTAAAAACCATACGCAGGCTGGCCGGCACGCCGGACCTCGACACTCATCCGCCGGGCGGATTAGTACCGGGGACCGGAACGCCTTCCCGCTCGGGAAGCAGCGCGGTAGACCGCGCGGCTAGCCGGGCGGGCATAGCGAAAGCTACTTACTATCATTGTTATTTACTCAGTTGACCACTGCATTCGCATGTGGAGCGGGAGAAAATGGCTGATGGCATTTCTCTGTATACAGCATAATCTCATGTAATACACGTCTTACCTGCACAAATTATATAATAGAGGCTGTAGAATATTTACATAGCCCGTGTAAAACACTATTTTTTTATCCATCAAAGTTTGCGAAGCAATCATCATCTTTCTTCTACAGATTCCCAGTTAAGTTGCCCGAGTGGTTCTGTTACACTCCCGTATGGGCTGCACCGATATTTTGTCGTGCTAGAAGCGTGCCTCTGAATACTTAACGTAGTTTGACACCATAAGGACCTCAAACACAGAAGCAGTTCTGTTAGATAGGTCGGACTAGACATTCATACGGAGTTTGCCTAACCAATGTACTGCAGCACTCCTCCCAAAATTCTCGCATCTAACCATGTCCACGCCCCTTCCCTTCTACACGAGGGCCCTCGACCCTATCCTACTTCTTCCGCTAGCTGCCACGGTCATATCTCTTTTACAGTGTTTCAATTAGATTTATATGCCGTTAGCCCATTTTTGTGTCATATCTTTTTTTACTTTTACAGGGGTGCTCTTTTATATAGCACACCAATGAAGACAGGATCTTAAGGATTTCTTATACTTGATACGGGCTGGTGACGAAAGAACCGTTGAACAGGTTTTTAAACTTCCTCCGAGAGAGTGGGTTCTATTTGCATCTGTAAAGTTTTGACTAACACATCGGGCGTGGGACGGTTGTGGAAGGGACGTCTCCCGCTGCATGCTGAGCCCTGGGGGACACGCGACTGCACCAATTCAGTTACTGACCCGATTGTTTCCCTCACCTCATTTCGTTACTTTCGTTTTTACTGATGTGTGACAACGGCCTTGCCGCAGTGGTAACGCCGGTTCCCGTCAGATCACAGAAGTTACGCACCGGTGAGCTTGGCAAGCACTTAGATGGGTGATCGTCTACGTCTGCCAAGTGCTTTTGGCAAGCGATGTGCTCTCAGCCCTTGTGAGGCCAACTGAGGAACCACTCGACTGAGAGGTAGCGGCACCGATCACGAAATCTGACAGCGGCCGGGAGAGCAGTGTGGTGACCACATGCCCCGCCGTATTCGCATCCGGTGACGCCTCAGGGCTGAGGATGACACGGCGGCCGGTCGGAACCGTTGGGCCTTCAAGGCCCGTTCGGACGTTTTATTTCTCGTTTTATTGGTGTTCATTACGATTTTGTTTGCCCTTCCGCTTTTACTGTTATGGATCTCTTCTCAAAATGACTAGAAGAAATTAATTATTTCGTTATTGTCGTATCCCTTCATCGAAGAGGCGGGGATCATGCTTTGGTGAAGTGCCTCTCGGCGCAGTTGTGCCATGGGCTACCTACAGAATGGTACGGTCCATATACTTTTACTTCTATTCAAATCATTCCTTATTTCTGACATCAATATTACTTTCAGTACTTCGATTTTACCACTCCTACATACTATCACAATTCGATCAAAGTCTGCTTGATATCACTAACTCTAGATGCGCTATCCTCAAAACGAGAGCCTGATGACCTTGCTGTTTGGTCCCTTAACCCCAACCAACCAGACATTACCTGCTACTGATTTCAGGTGTTCATTTCACTTGAAATCGCATCGTAGTGTGATGCCTAGGATTTAAACGAAGTGTAACGGCCCTAGTAATGTGTCGATAATAATGTAATCTTATACAGCCAGGTGTTTTGTACTTTTGAATAGAACTGCCTTTGTGTGTTCAAAAGAGGCACTGGTTTCGTAGGCGCGCTATTTTTCACGGCCCTTCCCTCTGTCTTCTACTGCCATATCGCATGTACGTTTCCGTACTGGTCTCTTCACTATATCTCTCGTAGGGCCTATCTCTTGCGTGCAGCTTTATCTGAACGGTCAGTCGTCTGTTAATTCGTATGATTCCGATCGGACGCTGGAGGTCTCGACCATTAAGAAGTGCTATTCTCGTTGGCAGAAACTCACTACATTATTACCACAGTGGCCGATGGCTCTCGCAAGTCTCAACAACTTTTCTAACTGGTTCAGCTAGTGTTTCTTGCAGCAGCTACCATTCCACGGTCAGATCCCGGTCCGTCAACATTTTCGTCAACTATCACTACAGGTTAATTGCATTGAAGGTTCAGATTACGTTAAGAGTTTGCGCTGACATCACTTCGTGTCATTAGATCTCCTTTTACAAGGTGCAGTTACATTAATGTGACAACCACCTATGTTTGACGTCAACGTGCAGTAACCATTTTGCGCGCGCAGATTAACCCAGGCGCTACCAACAGTGTCTCTCCAACGATCTTTCAGTAAACGTTGCTGCGTTTAGGCTTCCACAACTGACGATGAAGGCTGGAATTTGCATACCAATACCACAACTGAGTGGCGACAGGTGGCCTTTTCAGACGAATCACGTTTTGTACTGCACCCTGTAACAATAGTCGGAAGCAGTGTTACTTAAACATCGATAAACTATCGATTGATCGATAGCATCAGCACTATCCTCACTATCAGTAGTCTGGTTTAACTATCGATAGTCCTATCGTCTATAATGTAATTCTTTTTCAACTGGCGCCTGAAATATTTTCAGTTCCTCCATGGCGTTTGGAGTGCAGACGGAAAGTGGATTGTATGGAGATATTTAATCAACATCAAATATGGTGGCGTCTTAGCCAATCTATGTGGTTTATAAACTATGTTGGTCGCTGTGGGGGGGGAGTCGTCAGAAAAGGAATTTTCTTGTTTGTCTTCCAGCGATGACAACTCACGGTCCTGTGCTCCTCGTACCGACCAGATGCTTATGGTAAAAAGTGCACACGTAAATAACATGTATGGGGATTATACAAATTGTGATCTTCAAATGTGTGAACTTGCTTACTTGTAGCAAGGAATGCAAATGCAAATAAGGTTGTAATACTTTGCAGTTATTAGGGGAAAAAGTGACATTTTAAATATTTATTAAGTGCTTGTGATTTTGATTGTACCGTATAATGCACTTTAAAATAACTACAATTATTGACGTTATTAATTAAACACAGCTGCTACTGTCCTGTTTCTGAGTCCTCATTATACTTACAACTGTTTTCAGTTGCACATGTTAATGTTTAACGTGATTCGAAAACACAAAAACGCAATCATAATGCCGCTATGTCACTTCTGCTTTTTTAGAAGCACAAATAATATTCATATGTTGGTTATCCGAGCTGTGTTCGATGTTCGATTAGCAGAGCTTGTTTCTCCAAGGACACACCAGCTTCCGCAAAACTGAATACAGTAAAGCAAAACCCGTCGAGCGTCAAGTTGTTTTATTTGTATGGTGGCTGTTTCACCCTGTTTTGCCCACTGCATCAACTTAACAGTACAAGATTGTTTCAAAGAAGAAACGTTTTCCAAAATTGTATTGAAAACGAAGGCTATTGTGACTTGCTTTCATAACTCTACACTAGCGAGTGACAAACTGCGCAATGTTCAAAAAAGAGCAAACAAAAAGAACTGAGACTGATACAAGAGGTGCCGACCCGATGTAGCAGCTCATGCCACACGCTCAAAAGAATTTTCTAAGTACGAAGTGAGCTTGAGATTGCGATCAATCAAAGTTCAAAAGCACTGACTACCCTCACAGCAGAAAGTTGCTTAGCTGTACAAGAGATAATAGTTGTTCTCGAACTTTTTGAAGTAGCAACAACAACAATCTCAGGGGAGTCATATACATCACTGCTTCGTTAATTGTACCTCTTATACGAGGTATTTTTGCAAAGTTTTCAGACTTGGAAAGCACCTTAACAACTAATGAAGGACTCAGTATTCTGGATTGCTTGATTAAAGCAGTTAATGAAAGAGTGAAACCATTTAACATATTGACTGTTAATATGCTTGTGACATCATTAGATCTGAGGTTTAAAAAACTTGTTTCAGGACATTTCAGGGGGCAGAAGGTGCTGCACAAGTACTTCAGATAGAGTATGCTGGTATCATCGCGTCAATTACAAGAATAATACCTGAAACGGAAGCATCTATGAGCAGTGTTAGTACGTCTACTGATACGTCTACCAGTTTGAAATTGGCTGATCTACCTTTTTTGTTGCCCAATTAGCAACAGCGTAACATCGATGTCGTTACACTGGTCAGTGAATCGATAACTGACTTACATCAATATTTTGAAAAACCTCTAATGGACTAGCTTGTGTTTTGGAATACAGTGCAAAGTCTAATAGTATGTTGAGTGTAACGGCCACTAAATTTTTGTGGTGTCCAGTGACTTAAGTTCCTGCAGAGAGGGTTTTCTCGAAGGCAGGATAAATAAACATTGAAAAACGCTACAGAGTAAAGGAGAAGAATTTAAACGTCTTACTTATATCTTTTGATGTTGTATTTTAAACAACAGACTAAAGGACAAGAATTTTAATACCTTACTTTTTATAAAACAATATTTGCATATCTTGTATTGTTGTATTTTATGCAATGAAAATTCTTAGAAAGCTATTTTTCATTTGAAATACCTGCACGATACAATCGATAGTTAATCAACACATCGATAGTTTTTAGAAATACTGTCGATAATATCGGATGCGTCAACAATCGGTGTTCAAGAATACTAGTCGGAGGAGGGAGCGCTTTGGTCTGAGGAATGTTTTCGTGGCATTCCCTGCGTGATCTCTTCATTATGGAAGGCATAGTGGATCAAGCATGCACTGTGTGCATCTATCCTAGGGGACCGTGTGCTCCCCTGCGTGCAGTTTGTATTTCCTCTGCACGATGGCATCTACCAGCAGGACAATGCGACGTGCCACACAGCTCAGTGTTCGTACGTGGTTCAAAGACCACCAGGATGAGTTCATCCCACTCACCTGCCCACCACACTCGCCACATTTAAAACCAATCGACAATCTGTGGGACCACCTCTATCGGATTATTCGTGACATGGATTCTCAACCGAGAAACCTAGCGCAGGTAGCCACGGCGTTGGAGTCTCTATTGGTACCTCCCTGGACCTAAATGGCTCTCTTCCTGCCCGTCCACGATGCCAGACGTGCTTCTACAGTCAGATGGTCACGTTATTGTGAATGGAGCGTGTATTTCATCCTCATCGAGCAATTCATTTAATTTCAGTGTATTTAATTCATTTCCTGTTGTTGTTTCCCTACGAGATTCAGGATGCATCGTGGAGTTCGAATTATTTGAGCTGACAAACGTAACTCCGTGTTAGCACTCATCGCATCTAGCGGCGTTGTTTCCTAACAGTGGACGCCATCTGTTGCATTTTACCGATGCCCTAAATGAGACGTGAGCGTGTCTGAGTGCCATGCAGTGGATCCAGCTTCAATTCCCGGTCGTATAAAGGATTTCTTCTCGGTGGGACAACTGCAGAGGGTTGTACACAGCTTTGTGAAGCCAACTGACGAACAACGTGAATGAGAAGTAGGGGGTCCAAGGTCAGGAAGGCTGAGAATGCGTAGGAGAGCGGTGTGCTGTCCACTTGGGAAATGATGACTGGACGGCCTGTCAATATAGTGGGTCCTCTGGGACTAACCGCGGAGTTATGTTTTATTATTATATTTATTGTTATGACATCACTGTGTTTTAGTGATGCGCTTCCAACCATTACGCGTGCTTGGTACCATCTATGGGCACAGGTCACAAATCCGTTTGTAGGGTGTTATAGGAGTAGGCCTGCACCCTGGATGTGTACTACCCTCAAAAGGTGTGAGGTCTAGGAGCACTCTCTAAGACTTGTACTTCTGCCAGCATGCGTAGCTAGAGGCGCTTTCGGTGAGTTTCTCTATAGCACAGCACAACTACAGGATACAGTGTCAGTGCCCGTAACCCGCACGCCTAAGGACATAACTGATGAGAAGGGCAGTTGTCGTCCAGTCATTCAGACCTTTCAATAATTAATACAGAAAGGAATTGTAGACATCAGCTGCGAGTGGGCACTGAATTAAATCGATGGGGAAAGTTGAAAATCTGTGCCAGACTGGGATTCGAAGCCCAGTCGCCTGCTTACCAGACAGATGCACTAACCACTGTGCCATCTAGACAAACTGGCCATCGCAGCTGCACGGACTACCCTACCACACCTCAACTTGTCCACACGCTACGCATGTACTGCCCCTTCTCCATTATTGTCATACCTCGCGGCATTTCGCCGAGTCCCTTAAAGAGTTGGAGCCTAGTGTGCATACGAAATGAAGAGAGAATTGGCCGACCCCGCCTTAATTATGTATTCGGACATGTCCGAAACAACAGGCACCATATACATATGTAATTAAGGCGCGGACGGCCAATGATCACTTCATTGCGGATGCACATTAGACTCGAACTCTTATTGGAGTAGGCGAAATGTCGCGAGTGATTGGCGGGTAAGTGGCGGAACACTCGTAGCATGTGGATAAGTTGAGAATTTGGGTGTGACGGGACGTGCGCTTGGGTAGTCCGTGCAGCTGTGTGTTCGGAGGGCGCAGTGGTCAGTGCATCTGCATAGTAAGCAGGACACTGGGGCTCGGATCCCAGTCTGGCACAAATTTTCGACTTTCCCCATTGATTTAAATCAATGCCCACTCGCAACCAATGTCTGTAATTCCTTCACGCCTTAATTCTTAGTGGCTACTGGATCAAACCGATGTCTATATTCTTGAAAGCGTCCGAAAGGACACCATATATATATTACAATAATCATTATGGAAAGAAGGTAGTTGAACAGTTACCTCCTCGTGAAACATTGTAGACTGAACACTAGCTCACTTCAGGAAATGTGGCGGAAGGGATCGGCTGTGGCTAGATTGGAGGAAGTAACCAGACTTCCAATGTAAACAATTTGCGGAAAATATTGAAGGGAGGATGGCTAGGAGAGGATTTGGAATCCACTCTACCAATATACATCAGTATTTCTAATAATCGTTCCGTCTAGGGATTCGTTGATGTTTCGAGGAACAGTGCCTCTCCTGTGAAAACCCCTACCTGACATCGTGTCACACTGGTGGAGCAGGCAAATTTGGCAAGGTGCGCGAGCCACGACTTAAGAGCTTGAAGCCAGCATCCCACAGACGCCCCGTCTCTTCCTCATATTTCTATAATTCATTTAAGCATACAGTAGCTACCTGCTGAAGTCATCGCAGATACGGACTGTGACCTACACAGAAGGGAACCTCGAAGTAAGTTACATGTTATGTGTCGCAAGATCTTCCATAAAAATGCCGGTCACAGGACTACAGACAACTGCTCGCATGACAAACACTATGCTCTCGACATCAAATGTCTCTGCATGTCCACATCTTGTGCTCTTCAAAATGTTCCTGTCGGATGATGTACTCTGTATACTCTCCACGCTGATACTTGTTGTTGCCCCAGAACTGAAATCTGCAGCAATTTGCGGAAGGGTTGCAGTTCTGTCACGTTGAACGATTCTCTTGGTTGGTCCCGCTCTTGTACGATTTTTTCCGGTCGCATCAATGTCGGAGATTTGACGTTTTACCTGATTTCTGATATTCACGGTACACTCTTGCAATGGTCGTACGGGAAAATCCTCACTTCATCACTAGCTCGGAGATGCTGTGTCCCATCGCTCGTGCGCCGGCTATAACACCACGTTCAAAGTCACTTATGTCTTGATAGCCTGCCATTGTACCAGCAGTAACCAATTTAACAACTGCGCTCGACACTAGTGGTCGCATATAGGCATTGCCTACCGCAGCGCAGTATTCCGCCTGTTTACATACTGTGTTACTGTAACCGTGTTTGGGCCGGCCGGAGTGGACGAGCGGTTCTAGGCGCTACAGTCTGGAACCGCGCGACCGCTACGGTCGCAGGGAATCTTGCCTCGGGCATGGATGTGTGTGATGTCCTTAGGTTAGTTAGGTTTAAGTAGTTCTAAGTTCTAGGGGACTGATGACCTCAGAAGTTAAGTCCCATAGTGCTCAGAGCCATTTCAACCATTTGTATTTGAATACGCATGCCTATACCCGTTTCTTTGGCACTTCAGTGTATTATGCGGCCGTCCAAACAGACAAAAAATTGGATAGGTATCCACAATAAAGATTTCTGTGATATTTGATCCCTTCGGCTATTTACCGCAATGTACTCTTTTTTTTCATTAGTTTGTTTCCAGTCTCTGTACGTGCATTCAACTCTCCACATGATGTAGGCGCGTTCTTCCCGATGGTAGGAGAGTGTTCATAGCTTTCTGGCTGAAGGGCGTGTATTACTTATAAAATGTGACCATCTTGAGACCATATTACACCATGATCACAGGCGGTGGCGCTGAACGGAGCAGGTATCGATACATTCGTGGATCCACGAAACCTGCTGTCTTCACCCCTGCCACTTGCCATTGTAATGTAATAAGGCCTGAAGATGTCACATTTTGATCGAAACCGATTACCAATTACAATAAATATTTTATTTCCGTGAAGACTGTTTTTAATTCGGTTTCAAAATTGCCTATTTTCATTCGCTTGTAACATGCAGCATTAGATTATGAGTTAACTGTAACCATTCGCTAACGTTATTTTTGGTTCATAAGCGGGTAGTTCGCCCAATGTGTTGTGTAAATTCGCCAACGGCCTGTCGGCCCTTATTCAGGAGTCTGGGAATTCTGACATTGCCCTCTCAGTATACATTTTCTTTAATTTTGTTTGTTGTGAACAATATCAGCTTTTCCCAAGAATTGTCAGTTTTCACTCAATTAATTTTACGCACAAATTAAATCTGCATTTGCATCGCACCCCATTGACTCTCCTGCAGGAGGCCCATGAGGGTCTGCGGGTTAGAATAGGCCCCAGATACTCCTGCCTGTCGTAAGAGGCGACTAAAAAGAGTCGCACATGTCTCGGCCTTTACGTAACGGTCCCCTGTAGGGTTTGACCTCCATATTTCAAAATTTTCCCGGGGAGTGAGCCAATTCGTGAAGGGCGCCTTACATGGTACATCGTGTCCATCGTGTGCTGACACCTTTCGCATCGTGCGTCGACGTGGATCTGCACTTCCGCTCATCTTCCAGCTGCTGGGCGAGGTCACCCTCCAACCACTGTGCAATATCGTTTTTTGCGCTGACGATGGTAATGGCCTTGTTGGCACCTGATATCCAGCGCGGTAGCCAGTCCGTTGTGGTGGGACCGCCTTAGCTCTTTATTCACATGAAGTGTTGAGCGCTATTGACAAGGGATTTCAAATCGAATCCGTATTTCTGGATTTCCGTAAGGCTTTTGACACTGTACCACACAAGCGGCTTGTAGTGAAATTGCGTGCTTATGGAATATCGCCTCAGTTATGTGACTGTATTTGTGATTTCCTCTCAGAGAGGTCACAGTTCGTAGTAACTGACGGAAAGTCATCGGGTATAACGGAAGTGATTTCTGGCAATCCCCAGGGTAGTGTTATAGGCCCTTTGCCGTTCCTTATCTGTATAAACGATTTGGGAGACAATCTCAGCAGCCGTCTTAGGTTGTTTGCAGATGACGCTGTCGTTTATCGACAAATAAAGTTATCAGGAGATCTAAAGAAATTGCAAAGCGATTTAGAAAAGATATCTGAATGGAGCGAAAATTGGCAGTTGACTCTAAATAACGAAAAGTGTGAGACCATCCACATGATTGCTAAAAGGAATTCGTTAAACTTGGGTTATACTATACATCAGTCTAGTCTAACAGCCGTAAATTCATAAAAATACCTAGGTATTACAATTACGAACAACTTAAATTGGAAAGAACACATAGAAAATGTTGTGGGAAAGGTTAACCAAAGGCTGCATTTTATTGGCAGGACACTTAGAAAATGTAACAGATGTACCAAGGACACTGCCTACGCTACGCTTGTGTGTCCTCTTTTAGAATGCTGCTGCGCAGTGTGGGATCCTTACCAGATAGGACTGACGGAGTACATCGAAAAGGTTCAAAGAAGGACAGCACATTTTCTATTATCGCGAAATATGGGAGAGAGTGTCACAGAAATGATACAGGATTTGGGCTGGACATCATTAAAAGAAAGGCGTTATTCGTTGCGACGGAATCTTCTCACGAAATTCCAATCACCAACTTTCTCCTCCGTATGCGAAAATATTTTCTGAACACCGACCTACGATCACCACGATAAAATAAGGGAAATCAGAGCCCGTACGGAAAGAGATAAGTTCGTTCTTTCCGCGCGCTATACGAGATTGGAATAATAGAGAATTGTGAAGGTAGTTCGATGAACCCTCTGCCAGGCACTTAAATGTGATTTGCTGAGTATACATGTAGATGTAGATGTACCTGTTGGTTGTAGCCCCCTGGCCACACAGGGATGGCTCTGCTGATGCCTGCGCCGTTAACTCCCTACGTGTGCCCACCCCCCTCGGGCCTCGGACTCCCGGCAGTGGCCCTCCTGCCAGGTGGCCTTTGCTAGGCTGGCTTGTCCCGTGGGGAGGGCCCTGGTCCGAGTGGGTAGCATCAGGGCGGATGACACTCTATGAAGCATAGTATATCATCTCTTGCTGGTGGTCAAATACCAGCAGTCTCTAAGCATTCACGGGCTCCATTCAACGCACGGAAGTACTACCCCAAATCGTTCCCCTCCCTGTCTACACCATGGGAGGATCGTCAGGCTAAGGATGGCAGTGGCTCTTATTCGCCCCGATACCTTGTATGCTTTTGAGAGCTGATGAGGAATCTTTCATGACGATGAAGCCTCAGTTTTTTGTTGAGCATTTAGTGGACAAGTTTAAGGAGCTGGAGGGATTGTTGGAAATGAGATCTGGGTCAGTCTTGATCAAAACAGCATCCTCTTCCCAGTCACGGGCGTTACTCGCTTGTGACAAGGTGGGAGATGTTTCTGTAACCATCACACCCCATAAGAGCTTAATTATGGTCCAGGGTATCATATTTCACAGGGATCTTATTTTGCAGTCTAACGATGAGCTACGTGCCAATTTAGAGTGGCGAGGTGTACATTTCGTTCGACATGTCCACCAGGGTCCGAGGGATAATCAGGTTACCACAGGTGCCTTCATCTCAGCCTTCGAGGGTGGTACATTACCCGAGAAGGTCGAGGTGATGGTCTACCACTGTGATGTAAAGCCCTATATCCTTCCCCCAATGTGGTGCTTTAAATGCTGGAAGTTTGGCTATATGTCTTCCTGCTGTACTTCCAGCGTCACATGTGGAGATTGCAGTTGCCCATCACATCCCAATACTCCATCTGCCCCGCCTCTCATCGGTGTCAACTGCAGAGTGCCCCATTCGCCTTGCTCGCCAGATTGCAGGATTCTCCAGAAAGAAAGGAAAATCATGGAGTACAAGACCCTGGACCGACTGACCTACACTGAGACCAAGAGGAAATTTGAACGCCTACATCCTGTATGCACGACATCATCTTATGCCGCTGCTACGACAGTTCTAGCCCCATCAGTTGTGCCAACCCGTGTCACCTCTGAGAGGTGGAAGACTGCACCTGCCACCTTGATGGTGAGGGGCACTTCCCCCACTGTTGCTCCTGCACCACTTACTTCAGGAGCAACCCCCCCCCCCCCCCCCCCCAACCATCGGGGAAGTCCGTCCCCACTTCCAAGCCGGAGAAGCGCACATATTCGGCAATTCTCGCTAGGAAGCGCTCCCTTGAGTCACACCATTCCCAGGTTTCTGCTAGTGGGAAAGATGACACCCGCCAGTTACTGAAGAGCCCAAAAGCAGCTGGTTGTAGGGCTTCAGCTCATCCTTAGTCCCAGAGACTCAATCAGTGAAGTCCTCCCAGCCAGGGAAGCCCAAAGAACAGCAAGAAAAATCCATAAAGAAGATCCCCAAGACCAAGGGAATTGTGGTGGCAACCACATACCGCTACCTACAAGCTCTGTGTCTGAAGATAAGGTGGAGATTCTGGCATCCACTGAGGGAGGACCTAGATCACGACGGAACCTCAGACACAATCGATATAGACTGCTCAGGCAGTAAGTCGGTGGCAGCAGGTGACTCTAAGGTGTAAACTGCCTCATTGAATGTTCCATGCCTTCCCAGTATCACGATGACTTCATCCCCCAGTGGAATTTCGGCGGTTTTTTCCACCGCCTGGCTGAGCTATGGCAACTGTTAAGGTTTATCCCTGCTTTCTGCATTGCCCTCCAGCAAACCTGGTTCCCGGCAATGCGGACCCATGCCCTCCACAGCTATAAGTGATATTACAAGAACCGTAGCGACTATAATCGAGTGTCAGGTGGAGGTTGCGTTTATGCCCTAAACTCAACCGGTAGTGAAACTGAGCCCCTTGAAACACCT
The DNA here is from genome assembly GCF_023864345.2 of Schistocerca serialis cubense. Taxonomy (NCBI): domain Eukaryota; kingdom Metazoa; phylum Arthropoda; class Insecta; order Orthoptera; family Acrididae; genus Schistocerca; species Schistocerca serialis. Next base: position 984,655,627 of record NC_064640.1, on the reverse strand, counting down.
CTTGAAGCCGTGGCTGTTAGAATAAGGACGTCACAGGAAATAACTATCTGCAATGTAGAACTTCCTCCAGATCGTGCAGTACCCCTGAATGTATTAGTTGCACTGATAGATCAACTCCCTAAATCTTTCCTACTTTTGGGAGATTTTAATGCCCATAGCTCCTTGTGGGGTGGCACTGTGCTTACTGGCTGAGGCAGAGATGTCGAAACTTCACTGTCTCAGTTCGACCTCTTCCTCTTGAATTCTGGGGACGCCACACATTTCAGTGTGGCTCATGGCAGTTACTCAGCCATTGATTTATCAATTTGCAGCCCAGGACTTCTCCCATCTATCCACTGGAGAGCACATGACCTGTGTGGTAGAGACCACTTCTCCATCTTCTTGTCACTGCCCCGGCGCAGGCCCAAGGATGCCTGCCCTGATGTGCTTTAAACAAGGAGGACTGGGGAAACTTCCACCTCTGCTGTCATGGTTGAATCTCCCCCACACGGTAACATCGACGTGATAGTTGAGCAACTGACTACAACAATCGTTTCTGCGACAGAAAACGCGATCCCTGGCTCTTGATGGTGTCCCTGGCGAAAGGCAGTCCCTTGGTGGTCTCCGAAAGACGCTGAAACAATTAAGGAACGTCGGCGAGTGCTACAGCAGCATAAGCGGCACCCTTCCGTGGAGCACCTCATAGCCTTTGAACGGCTCCATGTCAGCGTTCGTCAACTTATCAAACGACGGAAGCAGGACTGTTGGGAGGGATACGTCTCGATAATTGATGCCATACGTCACCTTCCCAAGTCTGGACAGAGATCAAACGTGTTTTCGGGTACCAGACCCCAACAACTGTTCCTCTTGTTAACATAAATGGCGTGTTATCTACCGACGCAAATGCGATTGCCGAGCACTTTGCTGAGCACTATGCTCGAGCCTGACTTACTCCTCAGCCTTTCACACTCTCAAACGGTGGCTGGAAGGGAAAGTCCTCTCAGTCACTACACGCCACAGTGAATCCTATAACGCCCCATTTCCAGAGTGGGAGCTCCTCAGTGCCCTTGCACATTGCCCTGACACAGCTCCTGGGGCAGATCAGGACCACAGTCAGATGATTAAACATCTCTCATCTGACTACAAGCGACATCTCCTCGTCATCTTAAACCGGATCTGGTGCGATGGCGTCTTTCCATCGCAATGGCGGGAGAGCACCATCATGCTGGTGCTCAAACCGCTAGATGTGGATAGCTGTCGGCCCATCAGCCTCACCAACGTTCGTTGTAAGCTGCTGGAATTAATGGTATGTCGGCAGTTGGGTCGGGTTCTGGAGTCATGTGGCCTACTGGCTCTATGTCAGGGCAGCTTCCGCCAGGGACGCTCTGCCACTGATAATCTTGTGTCCCTCGAGTCTGCCATCCAAACAGCCTTTCCCAGACGCAACACCTGGTTGCCATATTTTTTTGTGTTGCGAATAGCGTATGACACGACCTGGCGACATCATACCCTTGCCACATTATATGAGTGGGGTCTCTGAGGCCAGCTCCCGATTTTTATCCAAAATTTCCTGTCACTTCGTACTTTCCGTGTCCAAGTTGATGCCTCCCATAGTTCCCCTCATACCCAGGAGAATGGGGTCCCGCAGGGCTCTGTATTGAGTGTATCCTTATTTTTAGTGGCCATAATGGTCTAGCAGCAGCTGTAGGGCCATCCATCTCACTCTCTGTATGCAGACGACTTCTGCATTTCGTACTGCTCCACCAGTACTGGTGTTGCTGAGCGACGCCTACAGGGAGCCATCCACAAGACGCAGTCATGGGCTCTAGCCCACGGTTTCCAGTTTTCGGCCGCAAAGTCGTGTGTTATGCACTTCTGTCGGCGTCGTACTGTTCATCCTGAACCAGAACTTTAGTTTAATGTAGTGGAGGCATATCGATTCTTAGGACTGGTTTTCGACGCCCTATTGACTTGGCTTCCTCACCTTCGTCATCTCAAGCGGAAGTGCTGGCAGCATCTCAATGCCCTCCACTGCCTTAGCACCAACTGGGGCCCAGATCGCTCTACGCTGCTGCAGCTCCACAGAGCCCTTGTTCAATCTCGCCCTGACTGTGGGAGTCTGGTTTATGGTTCGGCAGCAGCTTCAGCGTTGAGTTTACTCGACCCAGTGTATCACTGTGGCGTTCGCCTAGCGACAGTAGCTTTTAGGACGAGTCCGGTAACCAGCATCCTGGTGGAGGCCGGAGGCCTTCCATTGCAGGTTAGGCACGCACAACTGCTGGCCAGTTACGTTTCACACGTTCGTAGTTCCCCTGCGTATCCGAATTACCATCTCCTTTTCCAATATATGGCAATTCATGTCCCGCATCGGCGGCCCAGGTCAGGGCTTCCAATTGTAGATTGTGTCCGATCCCTTCTATCTGAACTGGAGTCCTTGCCTTCACCATCTATACTCGAGGTCCATTCACGTACACCTCCATTGTGTACACCTAGGCTGCCGCTTCGCTTGGACCTTTCACATGGCCATAAGGTCTCAGTTAACCCTAAGGCTCTCCGCTGCCATTTCCTCTCGATTCTTCACATGTACCGAGGCCATGAAGTGGTTTACACCAATGGCTCGATGGCTGATGATCACTTCGGCTTCGCGTATGTCCACAGAGGACATACTGAACAGCATTCCTTGCCCAATGGCTGCAGAGTTTTCACTGCCGAGCTGGTGGCTATGTCCCGTGCTCTGGAGCACATCCGTTCATACCCTGGGGAGCCGTTTCTTCTGAGTACTGACTCCTTGAGCAGCCTAAAAGCTATAGACCAATGCAACCATCGTCATCCTATGGTAGCGAACATCCAGGAGTCCATCTATGTCCTGGAACGGTCCAGTCGTTCGGTGGTGTTTGTCTGGACCCCAGGTCACGTCGGCGTCCCAGGCAACGAACTTGCCGACAGGCTGGCCAAACAGGCTACGCGGAATCCGCTTACGGAGATCGGCTTCCCTGCAACTGACCTGCGTTCAGTACTATGCCGCAATGTTTTGCAGCTTTGGGAGACGGAATGGCATAACCTCAGTACGCACAACAAACTCCGTACCATTAAGGAGACTACGAATGTGTGGAAGGCCTCCTCGCGGGCCTCTCGCAGGGATTCTGTGGTTCTCTGTCGGCTCCGCATTGGTCACGCTTGTGTGACACACGGCCACCTCCTGCGCCATGATGACCACCTCAGTGTCGGTGCGGCGCCCGGCTGACAGTGGCCCATATCTTGGTAGTTGTCCTTCTTTGGCTGCTCTGCGACGGACTCTTCAGCTACTGGGCTCGTTGTCATTAATTTTAGCCGACAACGCCTCATCGGCTATTTTAGTTTTACGTTTTATACGTGACGGTGAGTTTTATCATTCTATATAAGTTTTAGCGCATGTCCTTTGTCCCATTGTGTTCTCCACTCTAATGATTTTAGTCTGGATGTTTTAATGTGTCGTAGAGTGGCTGGATTTTCCTTTTATTCTCGTGGTCGGCCAGCCACGGACATCTGCCCTCGTGTTTTTATCCCTTCTATCTGTTTCTTGCTTCTCTCTGTGGTTTTCTTTTCCTGTTCTGTCCATAGTAGTGTTGGTTGTCCTTCTGTCGTTATTCTGGTTCTTCCTTTCTTCTGTTGCTATGTTTTACGTCTCCTTTCTTTGCTTCTTTCCCTTGTATAATTATTTTACCAGGAACAAGGGACCGATGACCTCGCAGTTTGGTCCCGTCCGTCCCCTCTTTAACCTACCAACCAACCAACCAACCAAACAAACAACCAAACAAACAACCTGAAGGGAGGGGTACAGCTTTCTGTATCATCCATTCGATGAGCTGCCACAAGAATCAAAAATTGTTAGCAGTTATCCTCGCACTTTCATGTCTGAATTGAAGAATTTCCTCGTGGTTCCCTCCTACTACGCAGGGGAGCGCCTGAAAAAAAAATTGAGCAAATTCTTTGCTTATGTTGCTGATTACGCTAATACACACTCAGTAACGTGTCGTCTGCATAGGATTCGTGTAAATTTTTTGTTACTTATATTAACTTCTCTGATGTAATGTTATGTATGGACTCGTTCCATGACCATGGTGACTGGCTCCTCCGTTTGATACAACGGAACTATACGTGTAAAAAAAGAAATAAAATAACTTACGGACGATGGATTTGCAGTCAGATCCACAAGGAGTCAAAAAGGCGCTGTGAGGAAACAAACACATATCTTTCTTAGGCTATAGTTTCCCTGTTACAAGAACCGAAAATGCTGCTAGCAAGTGAAGGAAACGCATAGTGCTTGATTAGGAAAACACAGGACAGACACAGAAAATAATGATCACTGCGACAGGCGGTAGGGTGTAAGTGAATTTCCGCCTGTCATTGCCTCGGCACCATTGAGTTTTCGTGTACCGAGGTAACTTTCCGCAACTTCCCATATATTATCCTGTCTACGTCTGGAGACACGATGCGGCGAGTTTGTAAATCGATTGTTAAGCGTTGGCAGTGATGCCAGAGATCTTGTGCAATCAGCATTCTTCGCAGCGGATATCGCTGATGTGCGCAGTGGAATTAAAAAGGCGCCGCAAACCATAGCTGAATGACATGTTCTGCGAACGGCCGGAAGCAGCACTAGTCCTGTGCCCACCGCAGAAAGACTGACGAATAGAGTCACATCCACCCTTCTCACGTCGTGTGGGATTTGTATCCTTGAGACTACGTGATATCGCATCGTTCATTACTTTTTTTTAGTTTTTTAGTTTTTTCTTCGAGTGTGTTGAGACACTGCACTTGCGTTTGGGAGGACTGCGGCACTAATCCCCTACCATATGAAGGTTTCTCTAAATCGCTTAATGTAAATGCTGGGATGGTCTCCCTTCGGAATGGAAACGGATGGTCTTTTTCCCCATTCCCCTCCATTCACAGCCTGAGCTCTATACATAATATGCCCGTCGTCAACAGGATATTAAACTTTAACCTCTCATCCTCCTTCTCTTCGTGTCAGAACCATATACCAAGGCAGAGCTGCGAATCATTCACCGGAATACTAAGCCGTTTAGACAACATTTTTCCAGAAACGAGCCACATGAAAGGTAGTCAGATTTTCGATAATTTTGTCATCGATGCCACGAACTTTACTTACCAAAACTCAGTCTTATATACAGGTAGGAAACCTGCATTGCTGTTATAGGCAGTAGTCCTTGCGTCGAAGTTGCTGTCAGCTGTGTATCTGTACTGCATGGATAAGTCTTATGAGTAACTGAGCAAGGGAGTATTGTGTTTGTCTTATTATGAGGAACATTCCACCAGAAAGAGGGTGCAATCCGGTGCTGATACATAGTCCACTCATATGAAGTTGTACCAAAGTGGTTGCCGAGCAAAAAATTCCCCATTCGATAGAGTGACTCGAATAGCCAGTGTCCTCAAATCATGAGACACAGTGGAGGGGTTTAGGATCTGACTCAGGAAATGGAGCTCGGTCGCGTTAGTAGAGACTTTTAGACACAACCTCTCTTTTCTGACCAGTTAAATAATGGAAATGAAAACATTTACCAGGGAGTCGATTAGGATTCCAGCCGGCTATTTATTAAACCTACAGAATATTTTGAAAGCTTGTAATTGGCGTTCACACCATAGGAGTCATATTCATTACATATTCCCACCATGTGGTGGGTTAGAACAGCGAGACCAGCACAGTATTTGCTTTACTTTAGAGTGGCACTTTTAACAAATGACCCGGTTTCACTACCACGTCCCACCATCAGACCATCTTATGATCAAAACCTTCGCAGTATTTACAAAATATTTTTCTCTGTGACAACTGAAGTATAGTAAGAAGTACAACCTTAAAATACTCGTGGCGCACAATCGCCAAACTCGTTTACAGAAGTAGGTACGTCTTATACTAAAAGTAAAGAACTGTGCTATGTAAATAGGCGCAAATTACTACCAAAAGTGTTAAGATTACCCCACACGTATAGAGACATTTAAAAATAAAAATCGCGTAAAATATGGAATATAATTAACAGTACCTTGGTAAAGAATGCAATCATGGATATTCTCACTGTCTCCAACGTTGAAGCACCTGAGTATGGGACTAACTTCGACTTCCTGAGTGATATTCCTTGTACTGGCTCCAGCCGTGATGTTCTTAGAGAGGTGAAGGTAATGGAGGTTTGTGCAATGGAGGTTTGTGCAATGGCAGAAACTAGACTAATGGTTTAATAAATAGACGAGTATACGTCGTTTGTAAACAGAGTAACGCAGGATGCTTCAACAAAATAAATGTGATCTAGAATTTTGTTGAGATGATTAGGGGCGCAGTTGGAGAAGCAGGAAGGAATGTAGCAACCGCAGCCTGTTAAAAGAATACTTCTTGTATTCTCCGGAAGAGAGTTAGAGAAACCGCAGCATAGCCGGACTGACATTTGAAGAACGCTCCTTCAAAATGCCAATGCCATGTTTACAGTTATCTCGTTCGTTACTTGTTTTTGGAGCACAAACTAATTTGAAAGGGGAACGTTGACGGTTTGAAAGAACAGTAAGAGTATCTTGTAAACATTAGAGCCACATTGCCGTAATATAAAGTTGAAATTTTGTGGTCAAAGATATGCAGTCGAGAAAACTGTGGATAACAGGAGAAAAATCACATTTATTAAAGAATCTTGCCACGTTAGGGACGTGATGTTTGCAGTCATTCTAAGCCATCCAGGATTAGTTAACTGGTGACTCAGGGAGCGGGAAAGTCCAGAATAATTGAAATTTTGTGGTATAACTTGTATGCGGAGATGCAGGTAATGGAACAAGAGTTGGGGTAATGGGTAAATCAATTATATAAGCGAAGAACGGTGACTATCGAAACTCCATGGGGACTGAATTACCTCCAAAAGTCTGTCAATGTAAAGTGTTAAAGACACGGAAATTTTCAGCTCTTCTACGGGAATCGAATGTATAAAACCGTTTGGAGATCATTAGGAACCTGCGTTTTCCAACTGAGCCAAGTGACAAGTAAGGGCCTGGTCCAATAAAAGCGCCGCCACCGTGCGACGACTTAAGAATGATCTTTCACTGGGTTTTCCATATTTGCCAGCACGAATACTAACTATATGAGATCACGTTCTCTTTACCCAAATTTACAAACGTTTAACATAAAAAGGTACAATTTTGCATGTATTGCCTGGAAGAATGAGGCAGCACCTACCTTCATTATTCTTATATATATAGCAGCAAAAGACGAAAAATTCGTTATGAAGTAAACCTATTTCACTTCTAAAAACAAAATTATCAGCGTGAATGAGAGCAGTCTGTCGTACTTCAGATGACAGTAACGACAGCATTTCGCTGAACCGCCTAAGGAGAAATAAGAGGGATATTATGCTTGCGTAACCTCGAGACTGTAGAATTCTCTGCTTAGTGTAGCTCCAGTTACTTCTTTCAGATAAGTGAAATTTTGGTTGTTGGCAAACTTTAGAAATAATGACTGTGAAATAGGTTGCTCCCTGAATGTTAGACGGGCAAACGCAGATTTAAGAACGGCGATTACGTATGGTATAGGAACACAACATGGCCAGAATTACGCTGTTTAGTAGCTTTCTCAGCGTAGCTTGAGAAACGAATAAACTGCAGCACAAGGCCCTGCAAACAAATTTGGGAGCTATGACGTCATCTGCAGCGAATGTGCTGTTGGTGGAGGCGTTGAAACTCAACTAAGGCTACGTCAGGAATACATAAGTGTTAAGTGGCTACTACAACCAATGTAGCATACAAACAGCGTTATTTGGTCCTCGGCTGCAAGGTTAACGATGGAACAGTGGGTTGGACGCGGCGCCAGCTGTGAAACTGTATTGCTAATGGCAAGTGTCGAGTGATTGTTTCGAGATAAGTGTGGAGCGTATTTGCTTTCGCAATGATGTCATGCTAGGGATGAATGAACAGTAGATTAAGGAAATAGGTGATCGACTTTCTTTACTTTTATGACGAGTTTATCGTACACTGCTACACTACGTCGGCGAACATTCTTAAGTTCGGTGGGTACACTACCGTACTGAGAAAGTTCAGAATCTTACAAAATCATATAAACTTCATGAAATAAGTAGAGGAAGAGACCATTCAGACGAGAAAACGATATTCGCAACATGAAAATTAATTTGCTGTAAATGTCATTGAAAACGGGGAAAAATGAAAATGGCGGTGTAACCACTTCCAACAATTGCGCGAGCAAACGATATGCCATATATTGTGTCATACTGTGGCAGTACGTCACTTTGAGGGATATCATTACACTTCTAAAACCGTGAACGAAGTTCAGAAAGGTTATTTGCAGAATTAAGTGACTCAGCCGAACACTCTGTGGATCGACTCTGGAAACAGTGTAAAATCCGAGAACGTCCAGATTCGGTGAAGGATGTCAGAAACCTGTAAAGCACGTTGAGTCATGTCTGCGTGTGACATCGAGCATTCTCTGCAAAATGACGTTCTCTACACATCGCAAAAGTGGCAAACAATATGTTGTGGAATGTGATGGACGTAATGATAAGCATTCAACAAACCACTCGCAATCGCTCGAGTGGCGCGCTAGAACTTCGGCTGATGGCACAAAAAGTGCAGGATTGTTCCACTCGCCAGACAATACAAACATCTGCTGCGTCCATCATTGCTGCATAATGTGAAACGTGGACTGTAGAAGGATGTAAAGCGATGCCGCTCATGCGTCTGGTACCATAGAATATCGACATGCCATCAAACGCAACTTTTTCTGTGGACACTGTAATTGTAGCCCAGCTTCACTGAGTTGGCTCCGAGTGGATCTCTTGGACAATGATAAAAATTCATCATCAGTAGCATCTGTGAGGATGTTCTTCATCTACATAAATACTCCGCAAGCCACCGTATGGTGTGTAGCGGAGGGTACCCTGTACCACTGCTAGTCATCTCCTTTCTTGTTGTAAAATAGAACGCGAGAAAAACGACTGTGTACCTCTGTACGAGATCTAATCTCTCTGATCTTATCTTCTTGGTCCTTACGGAAAGTGTACTTTGGTCTCAAATACCGGTCCCTAAATTTTCTCAATAATGCTCCTCGAAAGGAACGTCGCCTTCTCCCCAGTTCCCGAAGCATCTCCGTAATACACGTTGTTCGAACCTACCGGTAACAAATCTAGCAGCCCGCCTCTGAATCGCTTGGATATCTTCCTTTAATCCGACCTGATGCGGATCCAAAACACTCGAGCAGTATTCAACAATGAGTCGCACCACTATCCTTGACATATGAATCACACTTTCCTAAAATTCTCCCAATAATACGAAGTAGACCTTTCGCCTTCCTTCATGCTCATTCCATTTTATATCGCCTCGATATTTAATCGTCGTGACTATATCAAGCAGCACACTTCTAATACTGTTCTCCAACATTATGGGTTTATTTTCCTGCTCACCTGCATCAACTTACATTTTTCTGCATATAGAGTTTGCTGCCATTCATCACACAACTAGAAATTTGGTCTACTTTTATCTCCTACAGTCATTCAACGACCTCTTCCCGTACACCACAGCATCATCAGCAAACAGCAGCTGACTGCTGTTTGCCCTGACCGCCAGATCATTTATGTATATAGAAACTAACAGCGGTCCTATAACACTTCCCTGGGGCACTCCTGACGAGACGCTTGCCCCAGATGAACACCCGCCGTCGAAGACAACATACTGGGTTCCGTTACATAAGAAGTCTTCCAGCGACTCACATATTTGGGATGTTTACTTGTACCTTCGTTAACAGTCGGCAGTGTGGCACCGTGTGAAATGCTTTACGGAAATCTAGGAATATGGAATCCGCCTGTATCAACGAATACTTCTCGAACCACGGATGGATAACAAAGCCAACGACGCTTTATTCTGCGCACACCGAAACAAGCCTCATGTAGCCCCACAATATGACCCTTCACAAAGGCCTCGAAATATATCTAACGGGAACTTTGGTCCAGTTTGTTCTGACTTCACACGTAATCTATAGCAGCGTGGACTTAATCAACGCTACTGAGCTGAGAGCCAATGAAGTCGCATTCGAGGGGATCGGAGGTATGAGAAATACGGTTTGCTAGATGAATATTTGACTAATAGGACCCATAGCGTTATACCGGCGATTGAGTGTTCTACAGAAATGAACATGTCATCGGATGTGCCCCAAGGAAGCACAATCGGAGCGCTGAAGTTGTCAAACTGTAAGACTTACTTAGCGATTAGGTTGTCTACGGGAAAGTTTCGTCGTTGGACGAGCGTAAGAGAATGCAGGAAGCCTTATACAAAATTTCCACTCGGTTTAATGGATGGTAGCTGTCTTTAAAGGTGTGCAAATGAATTATAATGACCGAAAATGAATTATAATGACCATAACGAAGAGAAAGAATCCGATAGCGTCTGCTTCCAAGATTAATAGTGAAAATCTCGAGCAACTCACATTGCATAAATACTTAGGGGTAATATTAAGAAGCAGTATGAATTTGGACTATCACGTAAAACCAGTATCAGAGAAGGCTTAGATTTATTGGAATAATTCTAGGATGGTGTAGTACATCTGCAGAGGAAATCTCATTCAAGACGCTAATGCTAACAGTTCTAGAGTACTTTCCCTGTGTTTGGAGTCCTTATCAAGTAGGGGTGGCAACAGAGATCACCACTACGGTCGCAGGTTCGAATACTGCCTCGGGCATGGATGTGTGTGATGTCCCTAGGTTAGTTAGGTTTAAGTAGTTCTAAGTTCTAGATGACCTCAGAAGTTAAGTCCCATAGTGCTCAGAGCAATTTGAACCAATTTGAACAGAGATCAAATGGTTCAAATGGCTCTGAGCACTATGGGACTTAACTGCTGCGGTCATCAGTCCCCTAGAACTTAGAACTACTTAAACCTATCTAACCTAAGGACATCACACACATCCATGCCCGAGGCAGCATTCGAACCTGTGACCGTAGCGATCGCGCGGTTCCAGACTGTAGCGCCTAGAACCGCTCGGCCACTCTGGCCGGCGAACAGAGATCGAACGAATTCTGAGACGCACTGCTAGGATCGTAACAAATGAGTGTAGGCCACACGGAAGTGTAACAGAAATGCTAGGGGAACTTGAATGAGAATCCTTGGAAGAAAGACGACGTAGTTATTGAGAAACACTCTTGAGTAAATTAAGAGAACCTGTATTCGAAGTAGGCTGTGCAGCAATTTTGCTGTTATCAACATACACCTCGCGTAGGGAGCACGAGAATAATGTAAGAGCGATTGAGGAACGTACAGATGCAAAGACATAGTCATTTCTTTCTCGCTGATTATGTCAATGGAGTAGGACAGAAAATCGATAATATTAGCACGAAGTATCCTTCGTCATGGACTGCACAGTAGTTTGCGGAGTGTATACGTAAATGTGGACACCCTCGTTTGATCATCGTGGTTTATGTTTCCCGTTGCTTTCCTCTGTCACTTGAGACGTATGTCTGGATCGACTGACCGAGAAGGCCGAAACTGATTTTATACCCCAATCTCCTCCTAATCGAGATGCTGAAACATTTCTAAAGTTGTCGTCATTGGTGCATTAAATACTTTTATTAATTTCTTTTCTTTTTCTTGTGTTACGAACAGTGACGTCTGTATCTTGATACCGGGTTCGTGACTCCTATCACATTAAGATCTCATACAGGATGATTTCGTGATGATGCTACAAACTTTCAGGAATGATAGAGAAGGGTAAATGTATCAATCTGAGGTAAAGGACCCCTGTTGGGAACCGACCAAGTAGTAAGTTATAAATGAAAATCGTTATGTTACCTCTCACAGTGGGTCTCTTATACTGCAAGCTCTTTGTTTTCCATATTTTGGGAGGAGGTAGTATAGCCGGCCGCGGTGGTCTAGCGGTTCTGGCGCTGCAGTCCGGAACCGCGGGACTGCTACGGTCGCAGGTTCGAATCCTGCCTCGGGCATGGGTGTGTGTGATGTCCTTAGGTTAGTTAGGTTTAAGTAGATCTGAGTTCTAGGGGACTTATGACCTAAGATGTTGAGTCCCATAGTGCTCAGAGCCATTTGAGGAGGTAGTATGAACCAAAACAAGAAAAACATTGTCTAATAAACATGGACTCTAAAGTGCGCACTATGAGCACTTGTTCATCTTCCATGTTTTGAAGCACCTCTCTTCTACTGAACAAGTATTCATAGTTCTTAATGTTCACATTTTAGAGCCCATCTTTACCAGACCATTTTTCCTTGTTTTGATCGATACTACCTCCTTCCAAAATGAAAGCAAAGAGCTTGCAGTAAAAGAGGTCCACTGTAGCAAAACGATTTTCACTTATAGCTTTAGACACGGATTTTCCCGACCAGTCTCCCGTACCACAAACTGATACATTTACCCTTGTCTATAATCTCTGAAAGTTCGCATCATCATCACTGATTCACCCTATACAATGTTATGGATAAACAAAAAATTTTCTGCTATTAAATTGTTTTCTGGATATTTTACTTTTTCTGTCACTCGCATCTACAGCCGAGGTCACTTACGCACACTTGTGCGATTCCTCTCTGCTCGGAGGTAATCGGTTCGAATTATGGGGTCGAAAAATGTTCATCGTCGGTTTTTAGCCGGCAAGGGGGTGCGAGATGGTAATGTGGAGATCCTAACCACCAGACTCCACGTCACTGCCATGGGTTAAACTCCATTCTCCCGCAACGTCTCGGGGACTGAGGGCATGTGACACTGTCGGCGGTGATCTGTCCAGCCATCTGTTACATAATGCTGGGTCACCCACATTTTAATATTAAAAAGGAATACACTACGTGCTAGCAATGATTCAGTCATATTCATTCTCCCATCAGCATCACCAATATGACACTACAGCTTGCACGTTACAGTCATTACCGTCGTAAAGAATTCGATAGTACCTAGTGAGGTTAGTATGGTTACCGAATGTGAAATAATGTAGGTGACGTTAAGTATCAAAGATGGTAATAGGACGTTTCTTTAGACCATCTGTGTCAGGAGGCGTAGTATTAAGAGTGCTTCATGGAGAACTTGCGCAATGTCGTGAATAAGTTTCCTGATCATGCTATTGTAATAGGGGGAGATTCAACGTGGCAGCTGTGAAATGAGTGAATCATGAGATCAAAACTAATACCAGAGACAGTGATTCTTGTGGTGTTGTCCGAAAATTATTTCGATTAACTAGTTAGAGATCTTCTTAGTCTTCTAACAACAAAGAGATCTTAATTTTAGGAATGAGTTAACGTAGACAAGTGCATCAAGTATCGTAGGGCTGTATGATAGCATCCTACAGGTGTTACAAGGAGTGTTGAGAAAGATAGAAAATAATTTCGCTTGGTAGGAGTGACAAGATATAAATTGCAGGCTTTTAAGTTCAAAAAATGGCTCTGAGCACTATGGGACTCAACTGCTGAGGTCATTAGTACCCTAGAACTTAGAACTAGTTAAACGTAACTAACCTAAGGACATCACGAACATCCATGCCCGAGGCAGGATTCGAACCTGCGACCGTAGCGGTCTTGCGGTTCCAGACTGCAGCGCCTTTAACCGCACGGCCACTTCGGCCGGCGCAGGCTTTTAAGTAATAAACATCTAATGTTCAATTCTGAGAACGAAGATGTGGAGCACAAAAGGATAAAATTCAAAAATATCTTGCAATTCTCATTAGACAAATATATTCTGAACAAGGTTTTACGGTATGGGAGACAGAAAGTTGCTGCGGAAGCAAAGAAAGCGTCATTGTAGATTTAGGCGAAGTCAAACTCTAACTGACAAACAAAATATATATGGTGTCTGTTCTATTGGACATGTCTGAAAGAACAGACACATTTTGATCCCACAGCCATTATGAATCAAGCCACAAAGGAATGAATGACATTAGCTGCTACTGGGCCTTGATTTAAATCAATGGGGAAAGTTGGAAATGTGTGCCACACCGGGATTCGACAACATGAAAACCCACGCTGGAGCTATTACGGGAATGGCCGAAATGCCGCGAATAATGAGGATAATGGGAAAGGGACGCTACACCTATAGTGTGTGAATAAGTTTAGAAGCAGGTCTGACGGGGGGTGTGTTATGGTAGTCCATGCAGTTGCTCTGTCCACTGTGTCCGGGTGGCGCAATGGTTAGTGCGTCTGCCCAATAAGACGACGTAGGAATGTCTCATCAGAAACACTGAAGGAACCAAACAAATTGGAGCAGCATTCGATAGAAGCCGTTCACAAATCCTTGTCCGGCCTTCGTCATTTACCTATACCATGTTTTCCCTGTGCCACATAGTACAGTGTCGAGACTCTTGATTCAGTAATATTATGGCACATTTTTTAGAGCTAATGTTGCACATCTATTGAATTCCGTGTCATTTTTTGTTAATGATCGTTTTGAATCGATGTTTACTTATTCTTCTCAAATTAATTAAATGCATGAGAACTGCGACTGCTAATTAGAATGAAAAAACATATATGTAATTCTGCGTCAGTGACAAAGTTTTATTTCACTCATTTTACATTTCGATACTTAACCATCATCTTCAGATAAGTGTCTTTTACATGATTGTTTTTAGTGGTAAGTATCGGCCATTTCGTGTAGCAGCATGTGAGCGGCCGAGAAGCTAGGTTTGATTTATACTGTTAAAAATTAAGTGTACGATTAATTATAATTAAGTGAATTATTAACAGTGTAAGCCACAACCTAACCTCTCGACCACCTCACATGCTGCTGTACGAAATCGCCAATGCTTGTCACGAATAACAATCAATGGATGAAAGCAAACTTCGAGACTGACGCGTTATTACATACATATGTTTAATTCTTCTCACATTCAGTTGTGATCGATGCTCCTATTAAAAAAAAAAAAAAAACAGGTAATGCAGATAAAAAGCTGAAAATACGTATTGCCCTGTTATTGTGGAACGTTCGATGAGTTTGAGGTTAGTATTCCCTCAGGTCTCGGTATGGTCGACTAGGGAAGTTCTGTGGTTTCCTCATGGAACTTTTGTAACAGTCTCATTTTACCATTTGGAGAAACAGCGGAAATGAAAATTAGGTTGTCCAAAACCAATATTCGACCAAGGATCATTTTGATTGTAAATACAGCGGTTTGTGACTGACTTTCCCAATGAAAAATTATCAGAATATGATGCTCATCTTCTTGTATATGTGTAGCATTTTTTACTACTCGAACCAATAAACTGTACGTATCATATTAACTCCCAAAAACATACTTTCATGTATACATGGCATGCGTGTGTCTGGAAAGAATTTCCGGTATTGCTCCTGCACCCGAAGTGTTAGAAACATGGAAAATTTCTGCTATAAATCACGTCTACAATGCCTGTTAACAAAGTGTGAGTACTGCACGGAAATTGGAAGCTTTTATGGCACTGTTTCTGATGAGATTTTATCACAGGCCTATTGACACCATCGGTGCAATTTGAAACGTTTCTGACATGTTACATAGCTGTCTGAGGCGGGGCACTGAAACGCACACACGTCCTGGACACTCTACTCCTGTGTTTACAGTAACGTTGCATAATGCGGATATAACAAGCCTAAGGATTGAGCGTATCAAGTAGCATCGTTAGGACGAGTTCTTAATATTCTTCTCAGCATCAGACCTGATCTAAATTCCCAAATGTTGTTATCTGCGTAACTCTTGAATTAATCAGACAGAAGTGGCACTTCAGGAAGCACCTTCTAGTTCGAGAGTTATGTCAGACGTCGGAGAACGGTTGGAGAAGCATTCAACGATGCTACTGTCGCTACTACCTTGTTATGTGTAAATGTATAAATTTCTAATTAAACAACTAGAACTATGAACTGGACAGTAAAGTTAAGGTAAGCTTGTGAAATAAAGTTAGCATTTCGGCTCAGAGTTGTCGACAGCATCATTAAATATTTATTCCCTTAAACAATATACGTGAACCATTTTCATATCTCGTTGTTTGCCTGGATGCTAAATGTTTGGGTGAGGCTTATACCTCTGAGCAGGTTCCAGTAATCAAATGAAAAGTCATGGATGACCGTTTCCTCAAGATACATCCAGTTCTATTGTGCATTTTCACGATTCATTCTCTAAAGATTTATTCTAAATTATGAGCTAGGCAATTACGACATGATTTGCTCAAAATACTGTTTCTTAAAAGAATGTGAAATATTGTGAAAATTGTTTGTGTTCACTAGTGTAATACAGCAAAGGCATTATTGTGAGTGAATTTTGGGTAAATAGTATACGTCGTTATTATAAGACACCGAAGTTATAAAGTGACGGTAAATCATCTTGCAAACATAAGACAAGAATAAATTGCACACTTCTAGAGGTTGTAGAGGGGACTTCTTAGGTCAAGCTTTACATATGTTCAGATGGCTCTGAGCACTATGGGATTTAACTGCTAAGGTCATCAGTCCCCTAGAACTTAGAACTACCTAGACCTAACTAACCTAAGGACATCACACACATCCATGCCCGAGGCAGGATTCGAACCTGCGACCGTAGCGGTCGCCCGGTTCCAGACTGTAGCGCCTAGAACCGCTCAGCCACCCCGGCCGGCCTTTACATAGGAATCCATGACCAGAAACGTCATCCAACGACGGTACAGAGCATCAAAATTATGGGCGCCGGCGCCTGTAAATGTATGTATGTAAGTATGTATGTATGTATGTATGTATGTTTATATAGGATGATCCCGTAATGATGTCACAAACTTTCTAGGACGATGAAGCAGGATAAATGTATCAATTTGAACTAAGTGTCCCTGTACCGGGAACGAACCAATCGAAACTTATAAGCGAAAACCATTCTGATACCTCTGACATTGAAACACAGGTGCTGGTACTGTTATTGATAAGATTATAGGGTAGACAACTATCGGCCAAAAGAAGGAAAAACTGTCCGGTAAAGATGAGCTCTAAAATGCATAGCTGGGGAGCTATGAGCATTTACTCATCTTCGCTACTGTGAAACACATCTCCTCTATTGAACAAGCGCTCAAAGCTCTTCAGGCATGCGTTTTAGAGCCCATGTTAACCAGGAATTTTTCTTGGTTTTGTCCATGCCACCACCTCTGAAAGTTTCTACCCTACAATCTCAGCAACAACAGTACTAGTACACGTATTCCACTGTCAGAGGTATCAGAGCGGTTTCCGCTTGTAACTTTCGACTCGTTCGTTTTCGGTGCAGGGACCCTTACCTCAAATTGATACGTTTATCCTTCTCCAGGATCCTAGAAACTGTGTAACATCATCAGGGAATCTCAGGGTGACAATTATTGAACTTTATGAAATAAAATCGTCCTAACTTCCGAATGGTTTGGGTTAGGACGTGCAAACCGCACGGTTGGCCGCGGGGCATGAAGGGGATTAGTATGTGCATGCATGGTTTAGTTCAGCGACTAAGCCCACTTTTATTTGGATGGGTTAGTCAATAAACAAAATTGGCACGTTTGGGGGACTCAGAATCCGCATTTCGCTATCGAGAAGTCTCTTCAACCTCAACGGATGACTGTGTGGTTTGCAATGTCCAGTCACGGAATAATCGGTGCGATATTCCTTGTCGACACGGTGACTACCGAATAATACGGGAAGGTTTTGGAAGATGATTTCATTCCCATTACCCAAAGTGATCCTGATTTCGACAATATGTGGTTCATGCAAGACGGAGCTCGACCCCATCGAAGCAGGAGAGTGATGTCCTGGAGGAACACTTCGGAGACCGCGTTCTGGCTCTGGGGTACTCTGAGGCCACTGGTATGGGCCTCGATTGGCCGCCACATTCTCCAGGTCAGAACATACGCGACACCTGTTTGTGGGACTATATTAAAGACAACGTGTACAGAAATAACCCCAAAATCGTTGCTGAGCTGAAAAACGCCTTTCGGGTTATAGACAGCATTGATGTTCCGACACTTCAGAATGCAGAATTTCGGTATTCGTTTGCGCCACATCGTCGCCAATGATGGCAGGCATATCGAAAATGTCGTAACCTAATTCGAATTTCTGTAGTGACGTTTACACGTTGAATAAAGTGTGTGCACGCCGTAGTTTGTAACTAATTTACGTTTTTTCCATATAGTTCAGTAATTGTCACCCAGTACATGTATTTACATGCGCCGGTGCCTATGACTTTGACGCTCTATAGCGTCATTGGATAATATTTCCGGACATGGGTTCCTAAATAAAATTTATCTATTGAGTCCCCTGCACAATCTCTAGACGTGTGTAACATGAATTTTGAAACGGCCTGTATGTAGAGTGAACAATTACTACGCTATCAAAATTTCGGAAATTATTCAGGGATATTTTCTGAGTATTTTGGTACAAGGGATCGGTGCTACCCGTTGGTCAGTTACAAGTAATCTTATTATGATTCATTCGGTTTGCAAAAAATGGCTCTGAGCACTATGGGACTTAACTTCTATGGTCATCAGTCCCCTAGAACTTAGAACTACTTAAACCTAACTAACCTAAGGACATCACACAACACCCAGTCATCACGAGGCAGAGAAAATCCCTGACCCCGCCGGGAATCGAACCCGGGAACCCGGACGCGGGAAGCGAGAACGCTACCGCACGACCACGAGCTGCGGACCATTCGGTTTGCAACCCCAATTACTTTTTTTCTGTGAAAATACCATTACAACAATGAAGCCTGTAATATTCCATTACCAAAATGTACAGCGCAAAACCCTCGTGTACAAGGGTACTGTGACGTGGTTGCCATCTTAACTAACCTAAGGACATCACACAACACCCAGTCATCACGAGGCAGAGAAAATCCCTGACCCCGCCGGGAATCGAACCCGGGAACCCGGGCGCGGGAAGCGAGAACGCTACCGCACGACCACGAGCTGCGGACCATTCGGTTTGCAACCCCAATTAATTTTTTTCTGTGAAACTACCATTACAACAGTGAAACCTGTAATATTCCATTACCAAAATGTACAACGCAAAACCTTTGTGTACAAGGGTACTGTGACGTGGTTGCCATCGCTGCAGGAACAGCTCAGTGTAGTGGCGTTGTGCCGCTCTTCCATTGCATTCAGTGGGCCCATACACGAGGTGCATATCGGACAGTTCAAGAAATCGTTCACACGTACAAACGCACCGTCTTTTGACCATAGGACAGAGTCCCGTATGGACGACATACTAATAAGCATCCCTGGCGTAGAGAAACAACTTAAAGATTTGAAAGAAAATAAATCAACAGTTCCGCATGGAATCCCAGTCCGGTTTTATGGAGAGTACTCTGCGGTATTGGCCCCTTAGCGACTGAGAAAAAGCCCTGGTCACTCCAGTGTATAAGAAAGGTAAAAGAACGGACCAGTAAAATTACAGACCAATATCCCTAACTTCGGTTTGCTGTAGAACCGTTGAACATGTTCTCAGTTTCTAGTATCATAAACGCTCCTGAGACTGAGAAGCATGTGTCCACAAATCAGCACATGATTTCAGAAAGCATCGCTTGTACGAAACTCAGCTTACATTTCCGGAAAGCATTTGACACGGTGCCCCATTCCAGACTATTAACGAAGGTACGTGCATATGGAATAAGTTTCATAGACGAGTGAGTGGCTCGAAGAATTCCTAAGTAATAGAACCCAGTATGTTGTACTTGGCGGCAAATGTTCAGCAGAGAATTGGGTATCGTCAGGAGTGTCCCAGAAAATTGTGATAGGACCGCTGTTGTTCTCTGTAAATATAAATGATTTGGTGGACGGGGTGGACAGCTATCTGCGGTTGGTTGATGATGATGCTGTAGTGTACGGTGAGTTGTCGAAGTTGAAAGACTGTAGGAAGTTATAAGACGACTTAGACAAAATTTCTAGTTGGTGTGCTAGCTCTGAAATTTAATGCGGATGAGTAGGAAGATCAAACCTGTATTGTTCAGATGCAGTATTACTAGTGTCCTGCTTGACACAGTCAAGTCGTTTGAATATCTGGGCGTCACGTTGCAGAGCGATATGAAATGGAACGAGCATGTGAGAATTGTGGTAGAGAAGGTTAATTGTCGACTTCGGTTTATTGAGAGAATTTTAGGAAAGAGTGGTTCACCTGTAAAGGAGACCGCATTTAGGACACTGATGCTACCTATTCTTGAGTACTGTTCAAATGTTTGCGATCCATACCAGATGGGATTAAATGAAGACATCGAAGCAATTCAGAGGCGGGCTGCTAGATCCTACGGAGATGCTTCGGGAACTCAGATTGGAATCCCTGGAGGGAAGAGCGTTTCTTTTCGAGAAACACTTTTGAGAAAATTTGGAGGAGCGGTATTTGATGCTGACTGCCGAACGATTCTACTGCCGCCAACATACCTTGCGCGTAACGAGGACGAAGATAAGATTCGAGAAATTATGGCTCGTCCGGAGGCATATAGATAGTGGTTTTTCTCTCGCTCTTTTTGTGAGTGGAACAAGAAAGGAAATGGCAAGTAGTGGTACAGGCTATCCTCCGCCACGTACCATACTGTGGCTTGCATACTACCTATGTGGATGTAGATGTAGGCCTGGGTTTTGGATTGTGATAACATTTTCGATAAAGGACAGGCAAATGAACACGAGACAGACGAAAAAAAGTAAGTAAACATTTTATTATTTCAAAAATATCTCCATAGCTATTTACACGGGTATCTGACTGTGAGGCAAGAATATTTCCGGTTGTCTACGGAACCATGCTTGTATCCAGGAGCGCACCTCTTCGTTCAAAGCAAATCGACGGCCATTTTTTTTTGTGGTTTTAGGGCGCACAACTTCAATGGTCATTAGCGCCCAGACTACGTTAGGAATGCACCGCGAGGCACAAGTTTAAAACAGCAACTAAAAGGGAAAACACGATAAAACACAGATTGACAGGCATAGGATTAAAAAAACAGCATAATCAAATGTCAGACAGGTTTGTCAAGTTGATAAAACGAGGAACGCGAGCAGCTGCTCCTGGGTCATCCGCTAAAATGGCATCTAGAGTACATGACAGGCCAAGATCAAGACGCAGTGTATTAAAATCCGGACAGGACGTTAAAATGTGGCGGACCGTCAGCAATTGCCCACATGGGCAGAACGGCGCCGGCGCAGCCGTCAGCAGATGGCGATGGCTGAACCGGCAGTGTCCAATCCGTAACCGGGCCAAAACTACCTCCTCCCGCCGAGAAGGGCGTGAGGAGGACGTCCAAACCGCGGGAAGAGGTTTCAAGGCCCGAAGCTTGTTGTCCGTAAGTGCAGTCCAATCGGCATGCCACAGCGATAAAATGCGCCGACAAATGACCCTGCTACAATCTGATGAAGGTACACAACAAGAAGCTGTCCGAGGCTGGAGGACCGCAGCCTTGGCCGCGGCATCTGCAGCTTCGTTCCCAGGGATTCCGACATGACCAGGAACCCACATAAAGCTAACCGGAGAACCGTCGTCCACCAGCTGCTGAAGAGAGCGTTGGATCCGGTGCACGAAAGGGTGAACCGGATACGGATCACTGAGGCTCTGGATGGCGCTCAGGGTATCGGAGCAGATGACATAAGCAGAATGTCGGTGGCGGCAGATGTAAAGAACAGCCTGGTAGAGGGCAAAGAACTCAGCTGTGAAGACCGAACAATGCCCATGGAGCCGGTATTTCAAACTTTGTGCCCCGACAATAAAGGAACACCTGACCCCGTCATTGGTCTTAGAGCCATCTGTATAAATGAAGGTCATATTAATGAACTTCGAACGAAGTTCCACAAAACGGGAGTGGTATACCGAACCGGGGGTAACCTCCTTTGGGAGCGAGCTGAGGTCAAGGTGAACGCGAACCTGAGCCTGGATCCAAGGTGGCGTGTGGCTCTCGCCCACTCTAAAGGTTGCAGGGAGTGAAAAATCAAGGTGTTGAAGGAGGCGACGAAAGCGAACTCCAGGGGGTAGCAGGGCAGAGACATACAACCCGTATTGACGGTCGAGAGAGTCGTCAAAAAAGGAACGATAAGACGGGTGGTCGGGCATTGACAGTAGCTGACAGGCATACCGACAAAGCAGTATATCGCGCCGGTAGGTGAGTGGCAATTCACCGACGTCAGCATGAAGACTCTCGACGGGACTAGTATAAAACACTCCGATCGCAAGACGTAAACCCCGATGTTGTATGGAGTTGAGGCGGCGTAAGATGGACGGCCGTGCAGAGGAGTATACGAAGCTCCCATAATCCAGCTCTGAGCGGACGATCGACCGATATAGGCGAAGTAGGACGGTTCGATCCGCTCCCCACGACATACCACTGAGAACACGGAGGACATTTAGAGAACGGGTACAACGGGCAGCCAAATATGACATGTGGAGACCAGCTAAGTTTCCTGTCAAATGTAAGACCTAAAAATTTTGTTGTCCCCACGAATGGGAGAGCAATGGGACCGAGTCGTAAGGACGGTGGGAGAAACTCTTTGTAGCGCCAGAAGTTAATACAGACCGTCTTCTCGGCAGAAAAACGGAAGCCATTGGCGACACTCCAGGAGTAAAGACGGTCAAGAGAACGCTGAAGACAGCGCTCCAGGAAACATGTACGCTGCGCGCTGCAATAGATGGTAAAATCGTCCACGAAAAGGGAGCCTGATACCATAGCTGGGAGGCAATCCATTATTGGATTGATCGCTATGGCGAAGAGAGCGACGCTTAAAACTGAGCCCTGTGGCACCCCATTCTCCTGGCGAAAGGTGTCTGACAGGACAGAACCCACACGTACCCTGAACTGTCGATCCATTAAAAAGGAACGAATAAAAAGAGGGAGGCGACCGCGAAGGCCCCATGTATGCATGGTGCGGGGAATGCCCGCTCTCCAACAGGTGTCGTAAGCCTTCTCCAAATCAAAGAACACAGCCGCGGTCGGGCGCTTCCGCAAGAAGTTATTCATAATGAAGGTCGACAAGGTAACCAGATGGTCAACAGCAGAGCGGCGCCTACGAAATCCACATTGTACATTGGTAAGTAGGCGTCGAGATTCGAGCAGCCAAACCAAACGAGAGTTAACCATTCGCTCCATCACCTTACAGACACAGCTGGTAAGCGATATGGGTCGATAACTGGAAGGCAAGTGCTTGTCCTTCCCCGGCTTAGGAATCGGTACAACAATAGACTCGCGCCAGCATGCGGGAACACATCCCTCAATCCAGATGCGATTATAAGTACGAAGAAGGAAACCTTTACCCGCAGGAGAAAGGTTCTTCAGCATCTGAATATGAATAGAATCAGGCCCTGGAGCAGAGGACCGTGACCGGGCAAGTGCATTTTCGAGTTCCCGCATGGTGAATGGGGCATTATAACTTTCACGATTCGAGGAGCGGAAGTTAGGTGGCCTAGCCTCCTCTGCCTGTTTTCAGGGGAGGAAGGCTGGGTGGTAATGAGCGGAGCTCGAAACCTCTGCGAAAAAGCGGCCGAAGGCATTGGAGACATCCTCAGGGGCCACAAGGACGTCATTCGCGACTGTCCAGCCAGAAACTGGTGAGTGGACCTTAGTGCCAGATAGCCGGCGCAGGCTACCCCAGACAACAGAAGAAGGAGTAGTAAAACTGTTGAAGGTGCTTGTGAAAGCAGCCCAGCTGGTTTTCTTGCTTTCTTTAATAATACGACGACACTGCGCAAGTAATCGTTTATAATTGATACAATTCGCCACTGTAGGGTGGCGTTTAAAGGTGCGTAAAGCACGTCGACGAGCACGTAAAGCGTCTCTACATGCTGCGGTCCACCAGGGGACCGGTACGCGACGTGGAGAAGAAGTAGTGTGAGGGATGGAATATTCAGCAGTAGTGAGAATGACTTCCGTGAGGTGTGCGACCTGACTATCGCAGCTTGTGAAGGTTTGATCCTGAAAGGTCGCCCTGGAAGAGAAGAGCCTCCAGTCTGCTTTGGAGATGTTCCAACTAGTTGAGTACGGAGAGGGGGTATGATGCAGGAGATGGATAACACGGGGGAAGTGGTCGCTCGAATATGTATCAGAAAGTGCATACCACTCCAACCGGCGTGCAAGTTGGGTAGTACATATAGAGAGGTCTAAATGGGAATAGGTGTGAGATGTGTCCGAAAGAAAAGTAGGGGCGCCAGTATTGAGGCAGACAAGGTTGAGCTGGTTGAAAAGGTCTGCTAACAGGGATCCCCTTGGGCAGGATGCTGGAGAGCCCCAAAGGGGATGGTGGGCATTGAAGTCTCCAGTTAACAAAAATGGTGCAGGTAGCTGAGCAATAATTTGCATCATGTCTGCCCTGGTAACGGCAGACGACGATGGAGTGTAAACGGTACAAATGGAAAATGTAAAAGTGGGGAGAGTAATTCGTACGGCAACTGCCTGCAGGCCGGTGTGCAATGTGATGGGATCGTAGTAAATATCATCCCGGACCAGCAACATAACCCCTCCATGAGCCAGAATACCTACCACAGGGGGTAGGTCAAAACGCACAGAGGTGTAGGGTGCCAAGGCAATTTGATCGCATGGGCGTAGCTTCGTTTCCTGGAGGGCTACGACGAGCGGACGGTGCAAGCGGAGCAGCAACTTTAAGTCCTCTCGGTTGGAGCGAATGCTGCGAATATTCCAGTGAATAAGTGCCATCGTGAGAAGAAAAGGAAGATGAAAGAAGGGGTCACCTCGAAGGCCGCTGAGGGCCTGGCTTCGAGCGAGCACTACCGCCGCTATCAGTAGGCGGACAGTCATCGTCAATTGGTTCTATAGGTTCATCGGCCATCTTGTTAAGATGGCCGGGAGGGGGAGTTTCTTCTGGGGGTGAACGGCCAGATGTTCGGCTACCAGCGGTGCGGCTAGGCGAAACGGATGACGGCCTGGGGCGGCAACCGATGGGTGGCGCAGGAGAAGAAATGCGCCGTGGCGGAGTAGGAGAACTGTGCTTCCTATGAGCCTTCTTGGAAGGTCGTTTAGTGGAAGTACTGGTCGACGGCTGTAAGTTAGAGGTACGTAGAAAGTCTGCACGGGACGGTTCCTTCTTGAAGGCCCGTGCATCTGACTTCTGGGTCTTCGTCTTGGCAGAAGCTGATGAAGGTGCTTGTGTCTGAGGGGTGACGGGAGGAAGAGGAGACGTCGACCGCGCGATCTTAGCACTGGCCGAACGGACGACCGTGATGCTGAAGGTCAGATCGCATGTCTGCGTCGCCACCTCCCTGGTAGTCCGAGGAGAGGCGAGGACAGTACTGTATTTTCCCGCTGGGAGCAGCGTGGGCTTCCTACTAGCAAATAGCTTGCGAGCAGCCGAGGTAGACACTTTCTCTCTGACCCGAATTTCTTGGATACAGCGTTCTTCCTTGTAGATGGGACAGTCGCGGGAGGACGCTGCATGGTCACCCTGACAGTTCACACAACGAGGAGACGGAGGTGGACAGTCACCCTCATGGGCATCCCTGCCACAAGTGACACATTTATCCGCATTGGAACAAGACTGGCGAGTGTGATTAAAACGCTGACACTGGTAGCAGCGCGTAGGTGTCGGGACATAGGGGCGAACAGAAATAACCTCGTAGCCCGCTTTGATATGCGACGGCAGCTGAACACTATCAAAGGTCAAGAAAAGTGGCTGGGTCGGTACAAGGTCATTGTTGACCTTTTTCATGACCCTATGGACAGCCGTCACGCCCTGCTCAGCGAGGAAAAACTGAATCTCCTCGTCAGTCAATCCGTCGAGTGATCTAGTATATACCACGCCACGAGACGAATTCAATGTGCGGTGAGCCTCCACCCGGACAGGGAACGTGTACAGGAGTGTGGCCCGAAGCAGTTTTTGTGCCTGAAAGGCGCTCTCAGTTTCTAGTAACAAGGTACCATTACGCAACCTGGTACAAGACTTGACAGATCCGGCTATGGCATCGACGCCCTTCTGGATAACGAAAGGGTTGACAGAGGAAAAATCCTTGCCGTCCTCAGATCGAGAAACTACGAGGAACTGTGGGGCAGGCGGTAGTACTTTTGTCACTGGTGGCTGGTCAAGTTTCCGTTTGTGGGCAGAAGTCGAGAGAGAAGAAGAAGAGAAATCCATTGCGGAGGAATCCCCCATGATTGCCAGCGTCTCCGATGGCGGGCTCCTTCCTTGTGGGGACCCTCTCAGAGGGCACTCCCGCTTTAGGTGAATGTTTACACCTCAGGTCACACCTCCCGAGAACCAGACGGAGGGACCAATCGGCATGGTCAGAAGGTATCAGCTCAGGCAATCACACCTCCCTGGGCCTGGCCTTTACCAGGGGGTACGTGCCTGCCTTACTTGTCTACCCAGGGCGGGGAATTACGCGTTACCCCGCCACCGGCTACACGTGCGAACGGGTGGGTCGGCCTTCAGGCGCGCACAGGGAGGAAGGAAGAAGAGGAAAAAGAAGAGAGAGAGGGAGAGAGAGGACAGACTGTCTCAAACGCCGAGGCGGAGATCAGAGAAGGCAAGGGAAAGAAGGCAAGGGAAAGAAGGCAAGGGAAAGAAGGCAAGGGAAAGAAGGCAAGGGAAAGAGTAAGGAAGACAGTGAGATGGATAAGAACAAAGAAAGGAACCAACCAAAGGAAGGAAGAAACGAGAAGAAGTGAAAAACCAAAATGACCGCAAATATAGGTCGTGGAACCGTCTGTCGCCAGACGCAGGAGCTAACTACCCCCTTGAGGGGGAGGGACTCCATTTAGTCGCCTCTTACGACAGGCAGGAATACTTCGGGCCTATTCTAATCCCCGGACCCGCAGGGGGGTCTACGGCCATGAATATCTTTCTTCAGGCCTCAAAAAAATGTGGAAATGGCATGGGGAGACACCAGGATGTGTAAGGCCATCAACATGGTCGAAGGTCTGAATCAAACAAAGTGGAAGAATTTTTGCAGTTTGTGCAGTTGCTAAAACTACAGAAGAGACAACAGCTGAATAAAATGATCAAGCTCAGCAATTAATAAACAAGTGCTCCAATGTTTCGTCTGGATATGTTTTTAACAGTATTCTTTAAGTTATCTTAGGGCCGTGGTAACTGCAATGCAAGCATCAGTGCTAAGAGAATCAACATCATCTTTAGGAAGAAACTGAACTTCAAAGGGAAATACAGCATTAAGAACAGTTATGATTAGGAAATAAGTTAACAGAGTTTAAGATTCCAAAGTACACTAAATTAGTCTCTTTTGTTGTACACTGCTTGTTCTCGAGCATATCTGTGGAAAACTATATATGGACACGGTGTCACAATCAATGTATTTAATCATCATCAATCCAGGAGAACAAATGAGCATAATTAGTGCAGTGTTTAAATAAGAATTATTTTTGCTTCCAAGGGAGCAATTATAAGAAGCAGAGGGCAAGTTCTTGGACAATATGAATAACTGGTATACTAACAGAAAATAACTATGGAGGTGAGAGTTCCATCAGTAACTTCCTAGACCTCAACTTACAGACAGAAAACAGCTACCCGTCCCCTTTCTATCCCCAACAACTCCCTAGAACGCTATGTCCGGGAACTCTTACGTGATAAAAACAATAGCCCCAAGTCATGACCTCGAACCCGTAGATAGATCGGAAAGGAAATACTGTACTTTATCTTTTATAGGTAAAATTGCAAACAGAATAACCCGCATTTTAGAGGCAAAGGTTTCCTCTGTTTTTTTTTTTTATGTCCCATAGATACTGGATAGATGTTTCTTCAGTACAAAAGATAAACACCTATCCAGCATGAAAAGTGGGGTTTATAAGATGATCTGACAAGTGTGCCAGTCCTCCTGTTTTGGACAGACTGGAGTTCTGTCTCCACTCGGCTCACAGAATACCAGACAAGTTGCAGATTAAAGATGGCAGAGGCATCCTCTGCCGAACATTGCTTAAGCGAAAACAAATACATAATACATGTAGAATACCTACCCATACAGAGAAATAGTGTAAAGCCCACTCATTTAGAATTATTAGATTATCAGAAATTAAGAAACAGATAGGAATATTCGCACATTTACCAGTGGTTGTGCAAATTCAATTCAATTATTCACCCTTCGTATACAATATTACAAGCTCTACACAGGATAAGGATCTTGGTGCCTTCATTCATAAACAGATAATGCCACAAATTCCTGTACCTGTATACACAGCTCTACTCCAGTGTATGTTTATTCATAGTTAATGTAATTGCTGTTCTAATGCATTTTGTTAAATACATACGTACCTGTCAAAATTGTCAACAGAGATTTCTTTTATAATTTAAGTCGGGAATCGGCAGATTAAGAACTTGACGTGTCTGTCTTTGCTTCGTTTCCATCTTTCGTATCAATTGTGTACTAGAAAATGGGCTTAATAGCCGAAAGCCAGGTCGTACACTTATGAAGTTTGTGAAACAAGGCTAAAAATGTGTTTCGTTCAGTTAATACTATATACAGTGTTTGTCCGAGAACCCACTGTTGAATCAGTTAAAAAAACAATTAAAGTTATATTAAATAGGTTCACAAATACAAGGTAGTATATATTGATTATCAACTTCCAAGTTAGAGACAGAAAGATGGATTCAGTGGAGCTCATTTGAAAGAAATCGTAATTGTATTACAAAATTTATTACAGAATTTACGAATATATTGTCTCGTGAAGAAGTTTGTGGATTCTAGAGCCTTTGGCAGGAGTGTTGCTTTGAAATGTGTCCTGCCTCAGTAATGTTGGAATGGAAATCAGCCACAATAAGCTATATATGTAAATAAATATATCGAGTGATAAAATGAGCTCACTGGTGGACGAAGTACAAAGCATTGTTTTCATGAAAAAAGAAAGACTTACTTCAGGGATCTTCCAATCCCATATCCGTGCCAGTGAACGACACCAGATTCATAGTGCCAGTGTAAGCACTTTAATCAGCCTTTGTGTCTCGTCAATTACTTAGGATATTCTTGCAGTTCTGCCCCCTCCAACACCAAAGTAGCCGGAGATGCTTTGAGTCGAGGAACGCTGGACTTTCGCACATCTTGAGAGTGGGTGGTGGGGGGAGGGGGTAGAACGACTTCTCACCCATCTGGCGTCACATATCCTTCCTTATTCAGAAGCCAACATATCGCATCGCTATGTGTCATCAGAAACCCGGGTCACTCTCCACTGATTTCAGACACTTTTAATATGTTTGTGCATTCACAAGCATTAGAACGGTGTGTACAAGATGAATCGTAAGTACCTGCACAAACTTCTGGAGCAGATGCCTCATACGAAAACAAGAAAAATGTCCACATAAACTTTTATCAGAAAATACTTGGTTTTTCAGTTATTAATTAAACTACATTTTCCGAAGTTCTTTGGTCAGAAAACAATCACAAATGTTACACATATTCTCCGATTATTTCTACATATACTTACACTACGCCGGCCGGTGTGGCCGAGCGGTTCTAGGCGCTACAGTCTGAAACCGCGCGACCGCTACGGTCGCAGGCTCGAATCCTGCCTCGGGCATGGATGTGTGTGATGTCCTTAGGTTCGTTAGGTGTAAGTAGTTCTAAGTTCTAGGGGACTGATGACCTCAGAAGTTAAGTCCCATAGTGCCCAGAGCCATTTGAACCATTTGAACTTACACTACGATAGCATACGCGGGTACACGAAAATCCTCGTGGTACAACTCAGGTTCAACACCAGCTGCAGTTTAAGTGAGCTGGAGTGGCACGAGAGTGGCACTCTCATATGTTCCCCCCGCCTGTCATGCAGGTGTTGCCCAGACGCCTTGATGAGATTTGCTACAGGATATGCCCCTGCATATGAGAGAAGGCACATGGGTTATGCATGATGGGGCTCCAACACATCTGAATTACAGTATTCGAGATGTGCTGGATGTTATCTACCTTGATGGATAGATAAGTAGGGGAGCACCAGTTGAGTGGCTTACGCGTTCCACCCCGACCTCAATTCTGTGCGTTATTATCTGTGGGACCACCAAACACGAATGGGTTACGCAGCAGACATGTATAATGTAATAACACTTCATCAACGTTTCATGGAAACCCGTGGGCCTATTCGACAACTTCAGTTTTTCTTTAAATGTTTTAGTATTTTTATATACGCTGTATACTCTAGGAGAAAAAGACTTGCACCAAGAAAGGGCATTCCAAATTGCGTGATATTTGGGACGGAGGAACAGCATATCTTCATCATAATCTTCTTCTTCCTGGTGGCTTACCGTCGGAACTCGGACCGCTTTTATGATGTCCAGCCATTGTAATTAAGGTTTTCTACGTTGTCTCTGCCTTATACAGTGAGATGATGGGCTGAGCTGACGAATGAGTTGGGCGTGCCCGTACGATCTGTCCATACCGGTTAAGTCCCCATTCTTGCATCTTCTCATTGCTTGAAGCCGCTCCAGCTAGCTGTCGAATCGTTGTGTTGTCGACATGGTCAAGCTGAGAAATGTCTAATGATCTAAGTATCCACCTTACCATGACAAGGAGTGAGTGCTTAGCATTTCGAACTGCGAGCCAACACTCGGTACCATATAATGCAACTGGCCTCACCATTGTGCAGTATAGCTTTGATCATAGGCGGATAGGCTTTTTCTTATCACAAAGAACACCAGTGACGTCTCTGAATCTCATCCAGGACGCTTTGATTCATGCTCGTACATCCTCATTCATATAGAGCTTACTCTGTAGTCGATAGCCTAGGTATCGACACGTACGCGCCATAATGTGAGGAGCTAATATGTAAAGTTACAGGAGATAGAATCAGTTCGAGCTACCCGGTCATGTGGACATTTAAATATAGGCCAACTATTTGCAAACGAAGGAAGATTGGGTTTAACGCCCCGTCGACATCGAGGTCATTCGAGATGGAGCACAGGTTCGAATTGCGTCAGGGAGGGGGCAGGAAATCGGCCGTGTCCTTTCACAGGAATCATTCCTGCATTTTCCTGGAACGATTTAGGGAAATCACGGAAAACCTAAATCCGGATGGCTGGACGCGGATTTGAACCGTTTCCCTCCCGAATGCGAGTCCAGTGTGATAACCATTGCGCCATCTCGCTCGGTTCTTTGCAGACGGTCATGACATGTTTGGACTTCAGTTTCAAGATCCTTCCTGGTATCTGCCGCAAGCATCACATCATAAGCGTAAAGGTCGCGCGTTATGGTATCCATTATGGTAACAAAAAGAAAGCCGGCCGTGCGGTTCTAGGCGCTGCAGCCTGGAACCGAGCGACCGCTGCGGTCGCAGGTTCGAATCCTGCCTCGGGCATGGATGTGTGTGATGTCCTTAGGTTAGTTAGGTTTAATTAGTTCTAAGTTCTAGGCGACTGATGACCTCAGGAGTTAAGTCGCATAGTGCTCAGAGCCATTTTTGAACAAAAAGAAACGGGGACAGAGCTGAACCTTGACGAAGGCCAACTGTCACACGGAGTCTCTTACTCCCAAAGAGAATCGCACTTGGCTGCTGGTGTCATTGTACAGCATTTTTATCCATTTTATGTAATTTTATAGATACTAGTGATCGCAAACACTACACCAAAAGATTTAATGTAGTACTCGATCAAATGGCTTCTCAAGGTCAAGAAAGCCAAAATGTAATGACCTTTTCTCGCGGAATTTGTCTATCAGCTGGCGCGCAGTAAAAATTGCACCCATCGTGCCACATTGCTTCACAATGCCACATTGATTTATGCAATGAAATTAGTGCAGTTTATGTGAATAGTTTTTATTTACTACACTATGCCGCTGCGATTAGATTTGTTCCATAACAGAGTGACACATTTAGGAAAAAAAGGAAAGATACCCTAGTACCTTCCACAGATCCTAAGTGAGGCAGCCATCATGAGTGCGGAATATATTCAAAAATCTTAAAAAATATTTTCATTTAATAGGCAACTACAGCACTTGCAAATTTAAAATCCACTGACGACGAGCATATGATAATTCTAATGTGATTGTAGCCGCGCAGCGTCAAAGAGAAGTGTCAGTTAACAGCAGTTTTTTTACATAAATCACTTTGCTGTACTGAATACGCACAGAAGTCAGATTTTACTTAATACATAATTTGATATTATTAATAATTGTAGCCATTAGTCGGTTCTGTTAAGAAATTCGTCAGGGGAGTAGAAGGATTTTGCCACCAGGAAGTACTTTAGGCTCCTCTTAATCTATACTTCATTGGTAGTAAAACTTTTCAGTGCTGCTGATAAGTTATAGAAAATGTTTGTTGTTCCTGAACAGTGGGCACCTTTCTGGGCCAAAGTATGTGACTTTACATCTTTGTGAAGATTATTCGCCGGCCACTGTGGCCGAGCGGTTCTAGGCGCTTCAGCCTGGAACCGCGCCGCTGCTACGGTCGCAGGTTCGAATCCTGC
Source organism: Schistocerca serialis cubense (assembly GCF_023864345.2). Lineage (NCBI taxonomy): Eukaryota > Metazoa > Arthropoda > Insecta > Orthoptera > Acrididae > Schistocerca > Schistocerca serialis. Next base: position 984,623,379 of record NC_064640.1, on the reverse strand, counting down.
CTCGGACATGGATTTGTGTGGTGTCCTTAGGTTAGTTAGGTTTAAGTAGTTCAAAGTCTAGGGGACTGATGACCTCAGATGTTACGTCCCATAGTCCTTAGTAGTGGTGGGCAGGAAATCGCGTATCTGTTAGAAATCACAGTGACTGAGAAGTCACAGATATCACAGTAGCAACTTTATAGAATCTAACTGCGACTTCAGTCACAGTTAGCAGTCGCAAATAGTATTTCACATTCAAAGACGTGAGCCATCTATTGGTCGAATTTAGCACTGCTTTCTGCGATTTCAGTGACAAGTCGCAACTAAGAGTCGCAAGTAGCAACTAAAAAGCGCGGTTAACAGTGGCATCTGTTGGCCGAAGTTCGTACTACGTCCATCTCTGCGGTACGCTATGGAGTCTAACTGCGATTTCCGTGACAAGTCGCAACTAAGAGTGGCAAGTAGCAACTAAAAAGCGCGGTTAACAGTGGCATCTGTTGGCCAAAGTTCGTACTACGTCCATCTCTGTGGTACGCTATGGAGTCTAACTGCGATTTCCGTGACAAGTCGCAACTAAGAGTCGCAAGTAGCAACTAGAAAGCGCGGTTAACAGTGCCATCTGTGGGTCAAAGTTCGTACTACGCCCATCTCTGCGGTACGCTATGGAGTCTGCGATTTCCGTGACAAGTCGCAACTAAGAGTCGCAAGTAGCAACTAAAAAGCGCAGTTAACATACTTTTCCTAGTGTCATCTGTTGACCGACGTACGTACTTCGTTATGAGAGCCTTGTGCCTCACGAGATCGATGTGCTGTGTGTGCATATGAAGGGCTTATTTCAGTAGTGGTACAAGTCCATTTTTGTTAATTTTGAGATATAGAGTCGTAAAGTTAAATGAGCGCTGAAAAATCTGCAGTTGAGATACCAGAAATATTCAAGCATATGGCTTCTTGCTAGAGATGAACCTTTATTTATGTTTGTTTGGATCACTAATTTCAGAAGCATTATAGACAGAAAAGTGTAGGTAATGGACTTGTACCACTATTGAAATAAGCCCTTCATATTATATGACGACATGCACATTCAGCATCAGTTATGGTTGGTCAAATACTGCTGTGACTCTGAATGTATTATATTAATAAGAAGCAACATTGCCTTTTTCTCCTGAAAATATCAAGTAACGTAACAAATGTGTTTGATTCTGCTTCCAATATGACAGTTTTGGTTAATACTCCACATGCCTACAGGACTTTGCAATGTTAACACAGCAGAACTCAGACATCTGTATAAGTGTAGAGAAATGAAAACAGTCATATGAATGCTTCACTTTTGTTCCGACACAGTTCAAGACTCAGGAGAAAAGTTTTACACCTGGTGTTCTACATGGCAACTTCACACACAAGAACTTTTTGCCGACACCACTACCACCTACATAAGTAAGCTTTTCCTGTGTCACTTTCAAGTAATGCACTTAAGCTATTCCTGATTTAACTGGAAGATCTGTACTTCCCCACTTTCATAACAACAGCCTCAAAATGCATATTGTAGACTTCGGGATATGTTACAGGTCAGTGTCACACCAAGATTGTGGTGAAAGGGGGGGGGGGGGGCACGTCTGTATCCAACAAGTGTTTACCAATAAATAAGTGGCGGAAAATTACGGGTATAGGACGGCTTAACATGTGGAAAATGAGATTTTTATTATTCACTCAATGTATTTAACATTTATTATTCCTTTAAAATCGCACAACAACTTCAATAAAACACTTTAATCAGTCGCACACTTATTTCATAATTATTTCACTTTTAAACTGCAAATCCTCTAAGAGCTGTCTTGAATCTTCATGAGTCTCTCTCAACAGCCTTGATGTGGATAGATATGTACAGCAACCAGTAATCAGTCAGAACTGCGTCTGCAAAAACACAAGGATTATTAAACAATTTTTGCTGTCACTAATTACTAGCAATATAATTGACAGAGTAGATTGCTAATATTTGCTATATCACATTTGCTAATATTTGCTATATCACATTTGCTAATATTTGCTATATCACATTTGCTAATATTTGCTATATCACATTCGCAAGAACGATCTCACTGAAGTAGTTAAGTCCATCAAAACGCTTAGAAACTAACCTCTCGTCTGACGAAAACGGTCTAAAGACTGGCAATTTCTTCAGATCTGTTGACAATGATATTTTGAATTATCTCTTTACTGAGTGACTGAAATGTAGTTCAGGTACCTATGAACATAACAATATGTTAGAATTCATTTTCTAAACACGAACTATTACGGTACTGTGCGGCTACTTCCATATTAATTACACTATTAATATTTTCACAGTTGTTTCTTTAATACAAAATTAAAGCCAACGGAAGAATAAACGTAAAACATACTTACCAATGACAGGTTTGTTGAGATGCAATTTTCTGTGTGGACAGATGGAACTTTTTCAAACGGTGGTACGTCGCAGAAATCGCAGGAATCGCAGAAGTAGCAGAAGTCACAGAAATCGCAGAAGTAGCAGAAATCGGAGAAGTAGCAGAAGTCGCAGAAATCGCGGAAGTAGCAGAAGTAGCAGTGGCGGAGGGATACGCGACTTAGGTTCCTTAACTGCGACAAATCACAGTTAAGAATAACAGATACTGAAAAGTAGCATTCACAGAAATCACTGATATCGGAAAATCTCAGTTTAGCCCATCACTAGTCCTTAGTGCCATTTGAACCATTTTTGAAGATTATTCTTATTTCTAGTATTGATTCCGTGAACTGAGCTGTTGGCTCAGATATACAGGGTGGTCAGAAACAGTCCGAAAGTTTATAAGGGTATTGAAGGAAACTTTGTGCTGTGAAATAATAGTTAAGTAAAAAAATTGACACGTTGCGTTTTTCCGTGTTATTTAATACTGAAGTTAGCCAATCAGGTCGTCGTGCGCACAAATTCAAGCAGCCTACCACAGACAGTGTCGTCAAACGTGTTCTTCGTTTGGTTTCCTCGGACCAAACAAACATAGCTTTTGCCCACCTAGCTTAATGTATCACCTCCGAAAAAGACGCGTTTTAACAAGGTCTAACTCAACTCACAGACGCCCGTGCGCTACCCCATGTACAGGGTGTGGTAGATAAGTAATGAGACAGGCCGACGCGCGGCGCCCCAGTCGCTCGCAGGGCGGTCTCCACCTGTACGTCACGTGGTGGGGGATCTGAGCTAACAATAGAACCGGTTCGCAGTCGCGTCGGAGCTCTGGTGCAGTGAGGGTGAGCTTCGCGTATTACGTTGTTTGTGTGCCCGTGACACTTGTGAAAACGCTGAAGATGGATCGCTCGATAGAACAGCGGTATGCAATCAAATTTTGCTTTCGCTTGGGCAAAACTGCTTCGGAAACTTCTGCTATGATTACGGAGGCCTACAAAGAAGACTCCTTATGAAGAGCTCAAGTGTTCCGGTGGTTTAATGAATTTAAAAACGGGAGGGAATCCGTTGAAGACATGGAACGATCTGGACGCCCTTCAACGAGTCGTGTGGATGAAACGGTGGCCAAAGTGAAAGAACTCCTGGACTCCGACCGTCGTTTAAGTCTCAAAATGATCGCCGATGAGGTCTCCGTGAATAAAGTTACGGTTCACCAAATTGTTACGCAAGATTTGATGATGAGGAAAGTTTGCGCAAAATTGGTTCCCCAAGTGCTCACCGCCGAACAAAAGCAACAACGAGTGGACGTTTGCCGTGAGATGTTGAATGATTTGGAAAATAATCCACACTTTTTAGACAACGTAGTAACAGGCGACGAATCGTGGACATTCCAGTACGACCCGGAGACGAAAGCCCAGAGCTCGGAGTGGCACACACCGGCATCCCCGCGGCCGAAGAAAGCAAGAATGTCAAAGTCCCGCATCAAGACAATGCTGATTGTGTTTTTCGACAAGCTGCGGTTAATTCACAAAGAGTTTGTCCCTCAGGGGAAGACTGTCAATGCCGAATTCTACAAAGAAGTCCTTCAGCGATTGCACAGAGCCGTCAAACGGAAGCGACAGGACCTTGCTCAACGCTGGCGTCTCCACCACGACAACGCTCCGGCGCACACAGCGTTCCTCGTGACCTCCTACTTGACCCGAATTGGAGTTGAAGTTTTGCCACAGCCACCATACAGCCCTGACTTGAGTCCTCCTGATTTCTTCCTATTTCCTGAAGGGTCATCGTTTCGACGATATTCCGAACATCCAACGTGCTGTCACGAAGGCACTAACTGGGATAACTCAAACGGACTACAGTGGGGCCTATGAAGCTTGGAAAACGCGCTGGCAACGTTGTGTCGACGCCCAAGGCGAGTACTTTGAAGAATATTAACGTTTTGTACAAATTGGATCAATAAATTTGTTTTTCTAGACTGAGTCTCATTACTTATCTACCACACCCTGTATGTGTTAGATCCCAGAGCTTATACTATCGGCTATGAAATAGTTCTTACCAGTTATTAAGAAATGTCATAGTGGAAGAAAGATGTGTGTGTTGGTCACAGTAAAAAAATTCACTGCAATAGATATAACAGTAAATAAGCAGGACGATGAATTTTTTCTGGGCCATCACTAACTGCAGCTGTCCGCCTTCGTAACTCATGGTGTGCGTGTCTGACTGCTATACAGAGAGGTACTTCCAGGGATTTGAACGGGTTGCCGTCAGCCTCATGATGCCAGTTGAGAAGTAGCGGCTCTGAGGACAGGAAACAAGTGGGCCAGCCGTGTTCTGACCCCACGTCCTCCATACCGCACTGGCTGAGAATGGCACGATGGTCGGTGGATCCCGATTGGCTCTTATGGGCCAAAACGCAGAGCTTTGCTTTGCTTTTTCCACTTGCAGCCAAACCGTTCTGGAAGACCGCATTCTGGTTGTGGAGCGGTGGGTAAGGCGCTGGACTTGCATTCAGAAGGTGCGGACTGAATTTCAAGTCCAGCCTTTAGAAATTTTTTCCATAGTTTCCCTATAACGAGTAAGGTCAGTTCTGGGATGATTACTTTCATACTGCCTGTTGTATCGTCCGTCATTCTCGTTCAGTCCAAAGTTGTAGTCTGTTTCCGATTTCCTCATCGCCGACTGGGACATTAAATTCCCCCCCCCCCCCCCCCCCCCACTAATCCTGACAGAGGAGCAGAAGGTATTCCATCTACGTTGACGCAAAGAACTAGTGAATCAGTTGAAAGATAACGCCCTTCTCTGTATGAATGGAATATTTACAGGTGGCATTGTCGTTATTTATTTATAAGATATAAAAATGAGTACTAAAACTGAAAATAGATATTTGAAGGTGAAGATGGTCCATGGAAGTTCTAAAATCCAGCACTGTGTAGAACCTAATGGCAGCCATGGCATTCATTGAAGAGAGTTAAACATGTCAGCAAAACTCTCAAAATGCAGTTCATTTTCTGGGAAGTGGACCACAGGAAAACGCCAGCCTCAAGTGCAAACAGTGCTTAAATACAGTATTTCTCAAAGGCCGTAATCTTACAGTTACTCCCTAGGGAGGCTAAAACTTTTAGCTTGTATTTGAAAAGAGTAGAGTTCGATTCCCCTCTCTCAGTTCTGATCAATTTTTCCGTTGTTTTCCGAAGCCTTTCGGAGACAACAATGTGATTTGCTCAATAAGATCATGGTCAATTTCTTTTCCCAGCTTATTCCAATACAAGCTACTGCTGCTCCTCTAATGATACTGATGTGCTCTGGACGTTAAAATAACTGAAAAGTGGCTATATTTGACGTCTTTGTAGGAACCTCTGTTATACTTTCAAGTCTGAAGTAAGTCACTCTAAAAGAGAAAGGGAAGAGGCTCCATCAGCTGGGAAGCGAACCTAGAACATTCTGCATTCTATTCATAAAGAGCTAAACTATCGAGTCGCGCTCTGCATTAAACGCAGAAAAATCCTTTACATCGCTATACGTGAAAAACATGAAATTTTCTTAAGTCTTAGTTCCGGAAAAGTTAACGAACAGGGTTTTTTTCCACATGTTTCTTGCTTTCAGCCCTTTTTATTGGTGACTGTCACTGTTTCGGTCTTGGATGGTAGCTACAAGGAGGGGGGGGGGGGAATTAGATTTTAGCGTCCCGTCGACATTGGGATAATTAAAGACAATGAACTGATTTTACATGGATGAAAAAGGAAGCGGCCACGGTCTCACATTGTCGTGAAGTGATTACATAAACCACTGAAAACCTGTATCACGAAGGGAGGAGTCTTGAACCTTGCTTCTGTGAAATTCAATGTCAATCATTGCGCCTTCCATCGCGGTAAAATAGCTGTAGCAGAGACTGGAGCAGCAGTTGATGGAACTTAGGGGACGACTGTATTTAGAAGCGAGCTACGTTGACAGGAGCGGTAGGGCAGTGTGAGGGCTGGCTGACCGCAGACGCCACGGCTGGGGGCCTTGGAGGTCGTCCTTGTGCCACACACGCTCCAGTACACCCTGCGGTCACTTCTGCCCTCTGCCTGCATGCTAATGAGATGAGCTTTGCGGAAACATGCTAATAGTCGTCTCTTGCCCGACTTGTCACGAGGAAACGAGAACAAGGACATTCTGGTGCAATGAGATGTTGTGGGGAAGTCGCGGTACTTCCACCAGAGTACTAACTTGGACAGAATTGGAAGGAAAATCAGCATTGGCCGTATTTTGTTGCTTTATTGTCGGCAAAATCGATTTTCGGTCAGTTAATGCCTACCAATTTTAACTGTATGTTACATCACTGAGGATGGTCACTAAGTGACAGAAAATCGATTTTGCTGACAATAAAGCAACAAAATACGGCCAATGCTGATTTTCCTTCCAATTCTATCCACTATTTGGTCGTGGTGCACACAACACGCCATGGAGTCGCCAATCAGTACTAACTTGGAACCTATTACATATGCAAATTCCGGATAAGAAGCTCAAAAACAATCAGGAATTGTACTTTTTCTCGATATTTGGCTGTCTACTTCCAGTTTCAAAGTCACAGTTGTATAATGATTGCTCGACTGGAGCCCAGTACTCAGAACTGGGTGTGGTGACAATTTGGAGAATTACACACTGTTTCCTTCTAACGGAGCTGTTTCGATATTACTTTCGTCTCATCTGTGAACAACGTGTAATTGCAGCAAGTGAATTACTGGTCAGTGCTTCTATTTCTTCTTCGATAGCCAGTCCGTTCTGGATATTGGTGACCATTGCAGCCATATCACATTTATTTCTACAAAAAAGTTTCTCGCTCGCGTAGGAAGTCCATGTCCGTAAGTTTTCGAGTCAAGATGTTCTTATTCTTTTTCCTAGTCCTCCTCCATTAGCTACCTTTCCTTGAATAACGTTCTGCAGCAGTTAATACCTATTCCTATTACCCATTCATTGGGCGAACCAGTGTAGTTTTCTGTATTTTACTGTATTTAGAACTTCTCCTTTCTTCATTTTGAAGGGAATATCGTTTTCCTTGCCTTGAAAATGGAAATTAGTGTTAGTTGCCTATAGCTCCTATTTCAGAATGCTTTTAACTTGTAACTTACTTTTTATAGTACGTCTTAATTTGATTTTACTTACTGATTGTTGTTGTTTAGTAGAATATTAATGTAACACGTAGACTGTTAAATACACTATTGACAGAATTTTCTCGATTTCAGCACTTTTTAATTTGAATAAAATATCTGTTCCTAGGTAAATGAACTTTTACCATGGAACAGATTTTCAAATCTGGTAAATCTCGCCTTTCCGCAATATTTTTTTGTAATTTCAGAAAAACATTGCAGAACACGAAAATTGAATGCTTTCATTTCAAAACTGTATACGCAAATATATTAAACTTCCGTTGTCGGGCTGACTAGAGGCGGAAGTCTGAAAAGTGTATCAAGGTACAATACAATCCCCTAATTATCACATGTACTTGGAATACATAAATAATATAATAATTTCATTATATTAGGGGAACAATGTCATTATATTAGCGGGACGGGAAAGTAATGTAGCTTTTTGTGCTACATTGAGACAGGTAAATAGTTAAGTTTTTATTTTTAATCAGTGATGTAACCACTCTCGTTATCAATAGACTTCTGCCATTTGGTATGCAAATTTTAATGCCTAATTGATACGAAATAATTGGTTTTTGAGCAAAATATCTGTAAACGGCATTTTGGACGTCATCCACATTTCCAAATTTTTTGACACTTAGAAAATGTAGCGATCGGAATAAATGGAAATCCTGTGGTGCAATATCGGGTGTGTGTGGTGGGCGAGGCATTACCTCCCACCAAAATTAATTAATTTTTTCTGTGGTTTATCTTGCACAGTCGGTCTTACAAAATCTTGTTGCAGAATAACGCCTTTTCTGTTGACAACCACTGGACACCTTTCAGTTACAGACTGATTTACTCGATCCAGTTGTTCACAGCGAAGGTCTACAGTCACAGTTTGTCTCGGTTTCAGCACTAAAAATCAACTACCCAGTGAATATTTCACCAAACACACAAAAGGGTCTGTTTGCGGTGTAAACCTGGCTTGAATGAACTTCTTGACAATTCATTCGGAGACAGCCACTGACTTTTGCGTTTAAGACCCATGTGTCATCTCCAGTGATCGAGCGATCAAAAACCGCTTCTGTATTATGCCATTGAAGCAGTAAGCTGCATGTTGCGGATCAGTTAGCTTTGTTTATCTTTACTAATCTGCTGCAGGTGTTCTCGGATGGCCGATAAAGGATTATCAACGATGTTTGACAGTTCTTCGATTGTTTGACACGGATTTCCTTCCATTTCCACCCTTAACGTGTCATTGTCTATAGTTGTTGGTATCCGTGATCGATACGAGTCGGAAAGACATTCTATATGTACCTCTTGTGGTATTGGCAAGCCACTTCATCATATATCGCCAAGAAAAATTTAAGATTTAATTATTTACGAGTAAACAAATCACTCTAACCTTAAAGTGTCTTTGGCGTGACTTCAAAATACACAATGAGCTGACATATGACAAACGAATGTAGACACCCGCAAAAACGACATTACTTTCCCCATAATATTTCTACAGTCAAAAGTAATTTCTGGGCAGTATGGATAAAACTGCGGTTAAAGGCTTGCCACTTTCAAGAATTTAATTTTATAAAAATAGTCAGGAATTACTAAACGAAGTAGACACTAGTGGCCACCATAAACGCTTCTTTCAAATTGTCGTCACTAAGTGAGAAACAACCTACTCTTTGCCAGGAGTAATGACGACTAACTGTATCCGAGCCGTACCAAACGCGATAGCCTTCTTGTAGAAAGAGTTTTTGGTAATTCTCTAATTTTATTGCAGTGTACGACTCAAATATACACTAACGGAAAAACATTGCGACACCGAGAAGTTGTGTGGCGTAAACGAAAGTTGGTAAGCGTGTTTCTTCATCTATTCAGATTTCGCGCCAGTCGCATAAGAGTGGCGCTAGTAGCGCCACTATGAGGATGAAAATCAGGTTTGCTTTAAATACCCGCTGTAACGGTCGTCAGTGTTAGTGGATATTAGTGAAGAATGCCTTTAAGGCGACAAAGACGTCATTATCAACATCTCACTGAGTTCGAACAAGGTCGTGTAATAGAGCTACGACAAGCTGGAAGTTTCTTCTGAGATACTGCAGAAAGACTTGTGAGGAAGATAGCCATTGCTGGCATTGTTGGTGACGAGAGTGTACGGTCGCAAGATGACCGGCCACGTGTCACTACCGGCCACTGTGTTCGGCGTGCGGCTCTGGCGCATCGTATTGCATCTCCAGAACAATCTGAATAGCAGTTGGCACAACGAACTGCTACAAATCGGTTACTTGCCAGACGCTCCGTAGTGAGCGTTCTGCTGACCCCCAAACCACCGCAATTGGCGATCACACTTGTGTCAAACGAGAGCTCTTTGGAGGACAAGGGGAGGTCTGCTGTGTTTTCTGATGAAATCTGGTTCTGCCTCGGTTTCAGCGACGACCGTGCTGGAGGCTAGTTGAGGGTCTGAATCCAACCTGTTTGCGTGCTAGACACACTGGACCTACTCTTGGAATTATGGTCTGGGGTGCAGTTTCGTATGCTGCTGGAGCACTTTCGTGGTTCTCCCACGCACCGTGACTGCAAAACAGTACGCCAGTCTGGTGACTCGACCTCTCGTGCTGCCGTTCTTGAACAGCATTCCAGGGGGTGTTTACGAAAAGGATAACGCTCGCCCACGCAGTGCTGTGGTTACCCAACATGCTGTACAGTGTGGCCTGCTCGATCGCCACATCTGTCTCCAATCGAGCACATAAGGGACATCATCGTACGACAACTCCAGCGTCATCAGCAAGCAGCGTTAACCGTCCCTGTATTGACCGACCAAGTGCGTGTGTTGTGGGTGAAATCTTATGGGACTTAACTGCTAAGGTCATTAGTCCCTAAGCTTACACACTACTTAACCTAAATTATCCTGAGGACAAACACACACACCCATGCCCGAGGGAGGACTCGAACCTCTGCCGGGACCAGCCGCATAGTCCATGACTGCAGCGCCTCACACCGCTCGGCTAATCCCACGCGGCCGACCAAGTGCAACAGGCATGGAACTCCATCCCACAAACTGACATCCTGCACTTGTACAACAAAAAGCGTGCACGGTTGCATGCCTGCATTCAACGTTCTAACGGTCAGACCTACTATTAATGTACCAACTTTTCAAATCAAATGGATCAAATGGCTCTGAGCACTATGGGACTTAACATCTGAGGTCATCAGTCCCCTAGGCTTAGAACTACTTAAACCTAACTAACCTAAGGACATCACACACATCCGTGCCCGAGGCTGGATTCGAACCTGCGACCGTAGCAGCAGCGCGGTTCCGGACTGGAGCGCCTAGAACCGCTCGGCCACAGTGGCCGGCATACCAGCTTTTCACATTTGCAATGGCTTCTCTCGCGTTTACATTAACCTGTGATCTTGCAGTGTCAATCACTCAAATATGTTACCCAGAGAAAAGTACTTCCAAAATTTTATTACTAGACATTAATTAGTTTTTGGTATTACAATTGTTTTCCGTCATTATATTTTCCCAGAACGTTCCAACATACGAGTCGATGGGTTTTTGAAAGCTAACGTTTCCTACCATGTTGTGCGTAAAGTATAGGTAACTGCTGTTTTGCGGAGAGTGATCTAAAAATAAGTGGCCGGTGATAATGTCAGTAAAAGTGCCTGCGCTTATCTGACACTGGGCAGACGTGTTGCCTGAGAGCAGGCTGTCTATCTTCAGCTCCTCAGACGATCAGTTGCACTCTCTCCTCCTGCTTTGAAGCTCTCTCACCACCTCGCCACTCAGTAGCTGCCCACAACTAGACCCTCTAACGAGCAATGCTTGTACTCACACGTGTCTTGGTCATTCCTCAGAAATTAAATACACAACTTCCATACTGAGTTTCACGTTTGAATGATGAAATTTTGCGAATGATCGGAAGCAGTAGATTCTTACTTACTGCCACTTCTATAAATTGCTTTATTGCTGCCTGGAACTAACAGCGGATAAGTCAAGGTGTGTATCGGTGTTAGGGAATTGACCGTCTCTTGCTGGTGAATGTTCTAATTGTTTAGATATACAAATTTTCCCAAGAGAAATGGTCAGTATTCAGGGAAATGACAGCAACAGTTATTCGAAGCAAAAAAGTCTGGTAAACATGGGCTCTAAAATGCATTCGTTAAGAACTATGAGCACTTGTTCAGTAGAAGAGATGTGTTTCGTAGCACCGGAGATGAACTGCTCAGACTTATTAAGCTATACCCTTTATAGCACATGTTTACTGGACCTTTTTGCTTCGAATGATCGATCCTACCATATCCCTAAATGTTGACCGTTCCACATGGGACACTCTGTGCTATGAGATGAAACGTAGAAATGACATACTATAACACCTGAAGCTGATGAATAATTTATTTCTATAAAATGAACAAAAAACCGCAAGAAACGTAAAAAAAAAGTTTCTTGCGCTTGTGTCTGTTTACGTTCATTTTAAAGTAATAATAAACCGCTTTTCTTCGAGACAAATGTTCTTAAAAATTAATAATTTATTTCTAATTTTACGACCGCTTTCGGTTGGAGACAATTTTACACTAGAGTTTTTGTTTGGATCAGGTGTCACAAAACAGGTCGTATAATTAAAAACAAATTATTCACCAGCTTCACATATAATAATGTCATTTCTACGAATTATCAAAGCTGTGGAACACAACTAACAAAAACTATTATATCAGATGAAAAACTGTCCCAGAACACAACAAAGGCTGCGCCGCTTGAGAGTAACTTAACCCTCTAGCAGCAGAAGAAACAAAAGGTCCCTGACAATGCCTGGAATAGCTAGGTGGAACCAGTACGAATAAAATAAACACATGTCTCTGTTGAGACAGACGGACACGTGGTTAACTTTTATAATGTGTAGTCGAACGCTGTGATCTACTTCGCTTGGCATTCAATACTGAAATATGATGACTGTTCGGAAAGTAAAGAACGAACGATAGCGAAATGGAAACCGCAGTGAAAATCCGATGAAGCTTTGCACAGATGTGTTGGGCAGTGGCTCTAGTATGCCCGTAGATAGCGTCACATCGCTCTTCTCGGTTGTGAGCGCAAAAAGATGCCTCGAACGATAGTGTCTCCCGCCTGCTGAGAGATTTTGCCTGCCTTAATGTAACCCCACATACCGTAAGTGCCGTTCAGTTCCACGTCATGGCAATTCTCGGCCGTACAGTGCAGCGTTTTCGGTGGGAACTGCTTGATCACTCACCATACACCACTGTCTTGGCTCTCTCTGATTTGCGTCTCTGCTCAGATGAACCGCTGGCTATGAAGACAACATTTTGGCACAGACAACGAGCTTCAGTACAGCATAGAAAACTGCCATGAAGCACAGGAGGCTGCCATCTATGACGAGGGTATTGTAAAGTTGGTACAACGCTACGACAGATGTCTAATTCAGATTAGCGACTATGTTAAGAAGTAGCTGTGAGGTGTAGCTAACTGTTGCAAATAAAACAGTTTTTATTTGCACTGCGGTTTCCATTCCGCGTCAGATCGTTCCTTACTTTCCGAAGAGCCCTTGTAGATTGTCACACGTTTCCACGTTTCTCACTCTGGAAACATCCCCAGGCTGTGGCTAAGCCATGTCTCCGCAATATCCTTTCTTTCAGGAGCGCTAGTTCTGCAAGCTTCGCAGGAGAGCTTCTGTAAAGTTTGGAAGGTAGGAGACGAGGTACAGGCAGAACTAAAGCTGTGAGGACGGAGCGTGAGTCGTGCTTGGGTAGCTCAGTTAGTAGAGCTCTTGCCAGCGAAAGGTAAAGGTCCCGAGTTCAAGCCTCGGTCCGGCACACAGTTTTAATCTGCCAGGAAGTTTCTTGTCACACGTTGTTTCCAACTTCCATCTTTAGAGAAGCTGTACTATCTCGTTGAAATAGCACCTCGATAGATACGCCGTCACGTAGCACACACAGAGAAAGAGATCTAAACGCACACTATCCTCTGTTCGGATACCAGTCAAACTGAAGTTCTTGTGAGACCAGCTAAGCAAACGAGATTACAGATGTTACGAACCAGCAGTCTAACGACAGGGTGGCGTCAGATGAAACACTATTCCAAGCAACGTCGAACGCTGGGGCGCTTGGAAGTACGTACACTATGTGATCAAAAGTATCCGGACACCTGTCTCAAAATGACTTACAAGTTCGTGGCGCCCTCCATCGGTAAAGCTGGAATTCAGCATGGTGTAGGCCCACCCTTAGCCTTGATGACAGCTTCCACTCTCGCAGGCATACGTTCAATCAAGTGCTGGAAGGTTTCTATGGGAATGGCAGCCAATTCTTCACGGAGTGCTGCACTGAGGAGAGGTATCGATGTCGGTCGGTGAGGCCTGGTACGAAGTCGGTGTTCCAAAACATCCCAAAGGTGTTCTATAGGATTCAGATCAGGACTCTGTACAGTATAGTCCATTCCAGGGATGTTAATGTCGTGTAACCACTCCGCCACAGGTCGTGCATTATGAACAAGTGCTCGATCGTGTTGAAAGATGCAATCCCCATCCCCGAATTGGCGTGAAAGTCCCCTCTATGAAAAACACAACCACACCATAACACCACCGCCTCCGAATTTTACTGTTGGCACTACACACACTAGTAGATGACATCCAGCGGCGCCGGCCGGAGTGACCGAGCGGTTAAAGGCGCTACAGTCTGGAACCGCACGACCGCTACGGTCGCAGGTTCGAATCCTGCCTCGGGCATGGATGTGTGTGATGTGCTTAGGTTAGTTAGGTTTAAGTAGTTCTAAGTTCTATGGGACTTACGACCACAGCAGTTGAGTCCCGTAGTGCTCAGAGCCATTTGAACCACATCCAGCGGGCATTCGCCATACCCACACCCTGCCATCGGATCGCCACGTTGTGTACCGTGATTCGTCATTCCACACAACGTTTTTCCATTGCTCAATAGTCCAATGTTTACGCTCCTTACACCAAGCGAGGCGTCGTTTGGCATTTACAGGCTTTATGTGTGGCTTAAGAGCAGCCGCTCGACCATGAAATCCAAGTTTTCTCACTTCCCGCCTGTCATAGTAGTTGCAGTGGATCCTGATGCAGTTTCTAATTCCTGTGTGATAGTCTGTATAGATGTCTGCCTATTACACATTACGACCCTCTTCAACTGTCAGCGGTCTCCGTCAGTCAACATACAAGGTCGGCCTGTACGCTTTTGTGCTGTATGTGTCCCTTCATGTTTCCACTTCACTATCACATTCGAAACGATGGAACTAGGGATGCTTTGGAGTGTGGAAATCTCGCGTACAGACGTATGATACTAGTGACACCCAACCAACTGACCATGTTCGAAGTCCATGAGTTCGGCAGAGCGCCCCATTCTGGTCTCTCACGATGTCTAATGACTACTGAGGTCGCTGATATGTAGTACCTGGCAGGAGGTGGCAGCACAATGCACCTAATATAAAAAACCTATGTTTTTGGGGGTGTCCAGATAATTTTGATCACATAGTGTAGCTTAACCACCTGTAAATTGGTCTCACGAGGCATAAATCTAATTTTTACAGATGAAGCTAGGAACTGGAGCCTCCATTTTGTGGCTACATCTTTAATACAAAGTTTTTACGAGGTAGGAGGAGGGGGTGTGATCAGTCTGCGGCTTAACAGAAAATATTCTCCTGTGCCCACTTCTTCACCTCAGAGTAGAACTTGCAACAAAGTTCATCAATCACTTGTTGTGTGTCTTCCAATTTCCGTCTTCCCGTACTGTTTTTGCCGTCTATAGCTTCCTCAAGTACCATAGAAGCTAGTCCTTGATATCTTCCAATATCTGTTCCGTCAGCCACACAAGGCCACCAAAAAGGGCAAAGTCTGAGTCCAGCTGCATACAGTGCGGAAGACTTGGCAAAGTTTTAAACAACACTCTTACTGTGGCCAAATATTTGTCATAAAAAATAATTGTAAGCAGCACCTTATTTCTCCCTAACGTATTTGTCTGCAGATGTTCAGTGGCTTTATGTGGCTACTGTGTTATAGTATCCTCACTTGGCGTGTATATGTACTCCTGATTACAGAGATACAATGCTGTCAATGCCAACCCCAGCGGTAGTGAGTGTTTAGCGAGCATCTGTGTTGTTTGGGTAGCAGCAGAGTCTGCCCGTCCAGGGCAGCGTTAGGTCTGTGTTGTTAGGTATGACTGTAGAAAATATAGGAAGGGAGGTGATGCAAACCGTGCTGGGTTATTGGCACGTAGCTTACACCTTTTGGGCAGCAAAAAAAATGGCTCTGAGCACTATGGGACTTAACATCTGCGGTCATCAGTCCCCTAGAATTTAGAACTACTTAAACCTAACTAACCTAAGGACATCACACACATCCATGCCCGAGGCAGGATTCGAACCTGCGACCGTAGCGGTCGCGCGGTTCCAGACTGAAGCGCCTAGAACCGTTCGGCCACACCGGCCGGCTTGGGCAGCATCAAAAAGACCGTATGTTTAACATTCCTATGCAACTGACGTTTTTTCTTCAACAGCGGCATTCGCCCTAATTTCCTGAGGTCTATTGAATTTAGGAAGTTAGCTGAGAGTGTAGTTATCAGAAGCTGTATGTCGTCACGTCTCCTCACCTCGACGGCCGAAATAGCGTAATGAAAATTTATTTCATGGCCAGGATTCCAACCACTACCTCCAGGTCTATCGCAATCAGATTAGCGTGTGTGAGCAAGCTCCATTACGAAACTACTTTCACAATTAATATACACAGTCATTGCATATCTGGTTACTTGACTGCACCCCAGTTTCGTACTCTGCTTTTTATTTAAAGTCAATAAACCTCGGTTGTTGGAATTAATGTCCTTCCGTAAAAGAATGCACTCGTGAAAGGGATTTACCCTCGCTGATTATGACATGGTGACTGAACATGTTTTCTCATCGAAGCACAAGCGGTGTGAGCAATATTCATCTTGTTGACAAGCGCAGGTTAATGTAGTTAATCTATTGCAAATGTTTAGAGATGTCCCAGCTTCTCATCTAAAAGCAGGTGATTCATCAGTTATGTATTCGTAAATTTCTTGCAGTTTCAAAGAATGTTTATGTAATTAGCGATTCTGGTAGCATATGACAGGTATTTGGGGCTCCTGGTATTTAGAGGCAAAGCCAAATCATTACCAGTTTCGGTGGTGCGCGGTCTGGCCAGCTCCCTGGAAGGCTCTCACTTTGGTGGGAAATGTTGAGGTAGTAAAGCTAACAGCATCTGTCCAGCCACCTCAGGTAGGCATGCTGTAGGTATGCAGTGCGTTTGGTAAGAACCTTTGATATCAGTCACAGCAACATAGTCTTGATGTGGGACTCTGTGCGCGCTGGCCTTTGTACGCGTATGAAGCTGTTAACTCTTACGCTTCTGTAAGAGCTATACCGTTGTAGGTAACAAGTGGACTTTTTGCAAGTTAGCATAAGATAGCGTTACATGGCAAGAAACTAATCTTATGTCACCTGGTAAGACCCTTTCACGAAACATTAAGTGAAATGTAGGCTATGTGAAAGTTTGCTTGTCTCTTTTTGGAGCGCATATTCTCGGAATCTTTTACGGGAAATCTCTACGTGAGGCACAACGCCGTTTTTCTGTTGCGTCACCCACTGGAGTTTGTTGTAGCAATTTTGTGATGCTTGTGCGGTAACTGAGCAAATACGTGGCAATTCACGTAGCTCTTCTTCGCGTATTCTCTCTCTCTTCCGTTAAACCATTCTGACAGGTGTCTCACACAGACGAACGATACGCAAGGACTGGTCGGATAGTATTTTATAGGTATCTCATTGGTGGTTTAACTATACGTAGGTATCTTTCATAGAATGTCATACAGTAGCTTGGTACT
Source organism: Schistocerca serialis cubense (assembly GCF_023864345.2). NCBI lineage: Eukaryota > Metazoa > Arthropoda > Insecta > Orthoptera > Acrididae > Schistocerca > Schistocerca serialis. Next base: position 984,606,024 of record NC_064640.1, on the reverse strand, counting down.
TTGCGTTTGGAGAAACATTGGGGATAAATGCAACCTAAGAACCGTAGAGTACTCTCTGTAAAACCTAATTGGGTTTCCATCCTGACCTGGGGATATATTTGTTTACAAATCTTTCAGTGGCTCCTCTATCGCAGGGATTCCTGTTACTATGTCCACCGTACGGGAGTCTGTGCGACGATCAAACTACGGTATGTCAGCTGCGTGAATGAGTTCTTAAACGTGGAGTTTAAGACATAAGCTTTTCTTATGCTGTCTTCTATTGCCACACCAAGCTGGTTGATGAGTGACTGTACAGAAGCCTACGCACCGCTTAGTGATTTTTCGTAGAACTGGAATTTTCTCGGGTTCTCGGCGAGATCTTTCGCTAGAAGTTGTATGCTACGCACATCGATCTTTTTACAGACGCACTTATTTCTACGAAATTTTGCCTATCGACATTTCCACGTTCTTTTTTGACGCGAGGGTGCAACTATATCTGCTTCCTCAGAGTTTTCAGAATTTTGTTATTAAACTACTACGGGTCTTCGCCGTCCGTAGTCCACTTGCGCGACACATACTTTACCAGGGTGTTTAAACTTTGCCCGTAGTTCCTTTACGTACGTCATACTGGAACTAAATTATGGCCATCTATTGTCTAATATAAACAACTGCTTATCTGCTCTTCTTAGTAAAATTTCCCTCCTAGCCTTCTTGGTGGATTTATTATCGTAGTGGCCTACGTCGCTATGACAGAATCATGATCACTAATTCCTGTCTCTGCACTGACACTGTCGATAAGATCAGGCCTGTTCGTAGCTACGAGGTCTAAAATATTTCCATAGCGAGTAGATCGAACTAGCTGCTCAAGATGGTTTTCATAAAACATGTTCAAAACTGCTTCATACTGTCCGTCTGTACTATCTGCAACGAATGCATAGACAGTCTTTACTCGGTAGGTTAAAATTGCCCCCAACCGGTATTGCACGCTCTGTGCCTTTCCGCGCAGCCCGCATCTCGTGGTCGTGCGGTAGCGTTCTCGCTTCCCACGCCCGGGTTCCCGGGTTCGATTCCCGGCGGGGTCAGGGATTTTCTCTGCCTCGTGATGGCTGGGTGTTGTGTGCTGTCCTTAGGTTAGTTAGGTTTAAGTAGTTCTAAGTTCTAGGGGACTGATGACCATAGATGTTAAGTCCCATAGTGCTCAGAGCCATTTGAACCTTTCCGCGCAAACATCTGATGATTGACTGGAGTTCACCTAGACAATTACTCGTTTCCAGATAACTTCACACGTAAATTCAATTTCAGTCTTGATAGATACAATATTTTGACGACTGCAAATGAAGACTCCCCCATCCAGTGTCGTCTGTTACGGGTTTTCGACATACGGTCCATGCCTTGTTAAATATTTCAGTACCTTCTACCACGTTGTTTATCCAGCTGTCAGTTGCGACAACAATTTGAGCGCAGCAACTTTCCTGGAGGGCAGTAAATTCTGGAACTTTGATACGAATGCGTCGGCAATTTACTATCAAAATTTTGACAGTCTAAACGTCTTTACTTTGTACACGATGTGATTTTGTTCTCTGTGTATCGACCGACGAGCGCTCAATTGAGGTTTTGAGACTACCGCCTAGTCTATATAAAAGTGACTCGCTAGTAGCTGCTCCATGTGTGTAGTGCTCAAAGGAAGTCCAATACAGATCCAGAAATGTGCAGAATGGACGGTGCCTTTGTTTGAGACCGTCCACTCGTCTCCAAACCAGAGAGTGAGTGCGGCCAGCAGTCTTCACAAATTCCGCCAGACTCTCCGCCTCCGATACCCCCCTTGGCGCAGCCTGCAGACGGCTGATCTCGGCCAATACTATCTTCAGCTGCTCAGCAACTGCTTCCATCTCCTCCTGCGTCCGCACAAAGCATGTACACACCTTATTCATCCTGCTACTACTAATTCAAAAATGAAACTGTAAAACCACACAGAAAAAGCTAAATATGTAACTTTCTACTCTTCTGATGTGTCACAAGAGGAAGCTAGCGTCAGACTGAGCTGTCTCCACCGCTCGCTGGCAATTCAAAACGGGAAACGTGCGCTACAGGCTGCGTTAATCGATATTACATATTTACTAAACGCGAGGTTACACCTCTTAAAGCCGGCCGCGGTGGCCTAGCGGTTCTAGGCGCTCAGTCCGGAACCGCGCGACTGCTACGGCCGCAGGTTCGAATCCTGCCTCGGGCATGGATGTGTGTGATGTCCTTAGGTTAGTTAGGTTTAAGTAGTTCTAAGTTCTAGGGTACTGATGACCACAGATGTTAAGTCCTATAATGCTCAGAGCCATTTGAACACCTCTTAAATACACAAACGCAATAAATTTGATGATTAAACTATAAAAACGCACAAAGAAAGCCAAATATGTGTCTTTCCTACTCTCCTCATATATAACAAGTGGAGGCTAGTGCCTACTGTTATGTCCGGAAACACGCTCAAAGCAATGACGATATCTACGAGGTCATTTATATATTTTGTAACAAACGTAAACATGGCGCGTAAGAGGCTGTAATGTGATTTTTAATTAATCGTGCGATTAGCTAATTTCGACTACTTGTCATTGTCAACCACCTGTAAAACCAACACGGAGAAGCACTACGTTGTCTGGATACATCGCCATGTATAAATAACACTTTACACACCTCACATTAAGATAAAACATTATCTTAAGATCAGGTGTGTAAAGTGTTATTTATACATGCCGATGTATACAGACAACGTAGTGGTTTTACAGGTGCTTGACAATGACAAATAGTCAAAATTAGCTTAACGCACGATTAAATAGAAATCACTTTACAGTCTACTACGGACCATGTTTACCTCTGTTAAATATCTGGAGCGTGTGGATCCCCACAAACACAAAATTTTGATGACTATCATATTACAACTCTCAGCGGTATACCCGACATTATTTTCGCTTCTGACGGTGTCTCTTCATTGCAAACGGCGTGTTAAGCACTGATTGATTGGACGTGTTTAGCTCATCAGTTATCTATGAACCTAAGTAAAGCTGTCACCAACCTGAAAGATGGCTTGAACATCACAGTGCTTTGCTAGGCAGAATTTTATTGGGGGATGTATGTCGTTGCCTTTCTCTGACCTTAGAACTGACTTACCCAGCCAATTATAGGGGAATCTACAGTTTAAAGTGGATCCTGAACCATACTGCAACACTGCATTTTTCATATAAACAAACGTTGTTTAGAGGTGAAAGACGTGATAAGTGAAAGTCAAAAGCCCTAGAACTATCCAGGGGCTGAACCGGACACCTTCGAACCCGTTGTCTGGCACGTTACCAATGGTCCAAGTTGTACATTGCTTGTCACTCCACGATAAGGAAAATTGCTTACGGCAGCCTCTTCCATATCCCGTAAAGTATTCTGATTACTACAGTCCGTTCTGTTTGTAAGTAACAACCGTTACGGCTACAAAATTTTTTCTTCTTTTCCAGATTGTGACTAAGAAACGAGTGCAGTTCTTTGTTTCAAAGGCATTAAGAATCTTCAGTCTATGGACGTCCAGTCTATTCTCGGTATGATACACTACTGATAGGTTACCCAACTTTACATGTTCCTGTATTCGGTTATTCATTTATCAAGTCATTAAGCTATGACTGCAGAGTGCTAAAAAAGAGGTAACGAATGTTAGAACTCTCAGAGAGGGCAGATCTTCGATTGTATTTTATCTCCTTTCGACTGCTAGGGAACTGATGTGTTGTAGGGATGGCTTTAATCGCTGAAACAATCGATTTTCGGTTATAGCGTTTTTTTCAACGCCTGTATAACCGGAGTGTTAAAACCACTCAAAATAACCAGTTTTTGAAATAACCGATTTTCGGTTTTTTATTCTTATTACCTCCTGTAGTAAACGTGAATTTCGAACAAAAACTGAAAAAAAATGACTCCCTCAGTTCCATGACACCTAGAATCAAGATACTAAATTAAATAGGCAAAGAAAAGAAAACTTAATCTGCCCACCTTTCGTTGCTTTGCTCGAAGAATAAGTGGTCGACTGCTACAAAAAATCAGCAGTGTTACCCTATAGATTGTAATTTTTTAAAACTCTGCTCAAAAATCATGTTTTAATCGAGGATCATACCACTATTTGGATATTACAAGTAGTCAGTGCTAAAGCGTCAAAACTAAAATTGAAGAGTTCTATTTTTCGTGTTAATTTGTCTGTTTTCAAGGGCTACAAGCAGATAAAGGTGTGTTGTGTAGACACAGGCAGCGGGTCGGCTGATATCTGTAACGGCGAATGAACTGCCTTATATTATGTCACAAGTTTGTTACGGTTCCTCCCGTTTTTAATCTTTTAAAACAAGGGGAGCATTGTACTTCATTGATACCATTCTTCGTAAAATACTTCCAACCAGGGATGGTGCCATTCTGTAATACAACTGATGTCCAATAACGACAGTGACACACTACCACACAACATATGGGGCAAGTCTTGCACATTACATGCACACGCGTGCTATCTAATAGACCACGCTACATAGTAAAAGATACATTATCATCTTAGCAATACTGTACCAATTCTTGTGCTATGTGTCTGTTTTTCCTTTCTGTCGGCAATGTTATTAAAACAGCACGGCCGCCTTTCCCATTTTCTATAATAACGCAATATTTCAAAGCAATGCAAATTTTACGATTAAAAATTACTCGTTCTCTGAAAAAGGTTTATTTCAAGACGAAAAATTTTAGCATAGCAGCTATGGATAATTGATATTTCGGTTTTTTACCCGGTTGCTAGGAAAAAATAAAAAAAACATCTGTAGTAATCGAGACCTAACAAATACCGAAAAACACGGGTTATTCAGAACTAAAATACCAGCATTAGTTTCAACCGGTCGGTTCCTAATGTGTTGTTGCGTACTGTTATCTTCCTAAATTCAGATTTGGTTCAAATGGCTCTGAGCACTATGGGACTTAACTTCTGAGGTCATTAATCCCCTAGAACTTAGAACTACTTAAACCTAACTAACCTAAGGACATCACACACATCCATGCCCGAGGCAGGATTCGAACCTGCGACCGTAGCGGTTGCGCGGTTTCAGACTGTAGTGCCTAGAACCGCTCGGCCACCCCGGCCGGCATATTCAGATTTCTGTTCATACGTATGTATTCTGTGGTGGTGTTTTGTTTGATGTCTGTTTAGGAAGGTCACGGAGATAAAAAATTAATAACCGAATAGTTTTAGCATTCGAGGAGGTAGAGTCTTCTGTTACCGAGTACTTGCATAAAAATGATGATAAACAGTCAACCAAAACTGTAATTAGTCGTCATCTTCATTTTGTTCAGCAGAACTGTCCACATCGTGCTGCTGGCATCGCATCATCGTCGTCCCACGCTGCTTCTGGTTGTTTGAGTTCTCGTTGCCGTTAATCAGCCTGTTGATAATTTTCTATTTTGTGCGCTTTGCTGCAGTGACGTGACTTCTGTTAGACAACGCAGACGTCCTGCACAGTATTCTGTTTGCAATGGATTCGTATTACTGAGTACACGTTTCTTCCTCATTGAGTTACAATGTGTCTTCAAAATATCGCAGACATTGTAGTTATATTATTCACTCTCGTTTAATTATTCAGCCTGTTTCCTGCCTAGCTGCGAAAATGTGTCAGTTTAAAGTGCTTCTTAGTTATGATTTTCTGTTCCACCTGGATTCCTACATCTTCATCTTCTCAGATTGTCTAGTCTTTTTATTTCTGTAGATTCCTTCAAGCATATTTCCTCGATCCCTGTACCTCGGAATGTCATTTCTAGCTCTTTCATTCTAAATACTTTTAACTTCTTTTCGCGCAGGCAGTAGAAAACCTGCTTTTTTAAACCACCGACAGAGATTCTGTAAGCAAACTTTTTCTTATTGCTTTCGTTACATTTTGTGTGTTGAAATACACTGAGGGGGTACGAAAGTCATGGGATACCTCCTAATATCGTGCCGGTCCTCCTTTTGCCCGGCGTAGTGCAGAAACTGGACGTGACATGGACTCAACAAGTCTCTGGAAGTCCCCTGCGCCCCATAAAAATTCCACCCTTGTTTGGGTACATGAGGTCCACGAATGGCCTCCAAGTAGCCGAACGTAACCATTTACACTCAATGATGAGTTTGGTTGGACCAGAGGACCTACTCCGTTCTATGTAAACACAGCCCACACCATTATGGAGCCACCAGCAGCTTGCACAGTGCCTTGTTGACAACTTGAATCCATGGCTCCGTGGGATCTGCGCCACACGCAAAGCCTACCGTCAGCTTTTACCAACTGACATTGGAAATCATATGAGCAGGCCACGGTAGGGTTCTACAGATATGGTCACGGGCCTAGGAGAGGCGCTGCAGGCGATACTGGTGCCATTAACAAAGGCACTCGCCTCACTCTCATACCATAGCCCATTAACGTCAGATTTCGCCGCACTTTCCTAACGGATACGTTCGTCGTGCGTTTCACATTGATGTCTGCGGCTATTTCACGTTGTGTTGCTTCTCTGTTAGCTCTGACAACTCTACGCAACCTCCGCTGTTCTCGGTCGTTAAGTGAAGGTCGTCTTTCACTGCGTTGTCCATAGTGAGAGGTAATGCCTGAAATTCGGTATTCTCGGCTCACTCTTGACATCGTAGCTCTCGGAATACTGAATTCCCTAAAAATTTCGGAAAGGAATGTCCCATGCGTCTATCTCCAACCACTATTCCACGTTCAAAATTTAATTGCCGTCGTGTGGTCATAATCACGTCGGAAAAAATATAATATATATTTGTTGTGTTATTTAGTTGTGACATTACACTACAAAAACGTTCCACTTTGAGCATGAAGTCTACATCGCCTACATTTCAGTGACGTAACTAGACTATGTAGTTCAAGTTGAGACATTTAATCCTGCGAAACACGTCACGAATGAAGGAAAGGATACTGTTGATTTTATGAAGAGTGCTTTTGTTTCCTTTTTTTTTGTTTTGGTTTTAGGGCGCAAAACTTCTATGGTCATTAGCGCCCGGTCCGTGACTTAGGAAACAGTAAAAAAACGAAATTGAAAACCAGCAGCAATGGGAACCAAAGTCATAAAATTGGAGAAACTAAAAGCAGAAGGAAGGCTTAAAAATCCACTACAGAAAGGGGTTGGTTGTCCCCAAAAAAAGCTTCAAATGACTGTCGTCATTTCACTGGCACTAATAAACTTGAGAACGCGGTCGGCTGAGCGCGTGTCATCTGCTAAAATCGACGATATATCAGGCGATAGCTGTAGACGGGAGCGTAACGGATTAAAATAGGGGCACTCAATTAAAAGGTGTCTTACCGTCCACAGCTGAGAGCAGTGGGGACAGAGTGGGGGACGATCGCCGCTTAAAAGATGTCAATGGCTAAAAAGACAGTGCCCTATCCGGAGTCTACTTAAAATTACCTCCTCCCGACGACGCGTTCGGGAGGAAGAGGTCCAAGCACAAGGAAGAGCTTTCATGTCCCGCAATTTATTATGGGTAAGTGTCGACCAATGCGTGTGCCATAAATGAACAACACGTCGACATAGAACGCTCCGTAGATCGGCGAAGGGAATCGATTGAATAGCTGGCCGAGGAAGAGAGACTGCAGCCTTGGCTGCAATATCGGCCGCCTCATTTCCACAGATACCAACGTGTCCCGGGAGCCAGAGGAACGCCACCGAGACGCCCCCCAGGTGGAGCAAGCGCAGACAGTCCTGAATCCGGTGGACCAGAGGGTGCACAGGATAAAGAGCTTGGAGACTGAGGAGAGAGCTGAGAGAATCTGAGCAGATAACGTACTGTATCCGCTGCTGGCGGCGGAGTAGTGGACAGCCTGGAGAACAGCGTAAAGCTCCGCAGTATAAACCGAACACTGGTCGGGAAGCCGAAAGTGATTTGGGGTGTCGCCAACAATATAGGCACTCCCTACACCTAACGATGTTTTCGAGCCGTCGGTGTAAATAAATGTGGCGTCCGTCATTTGTGCACATAGAGCAGCAAATGCCCGACGATAAACAAGTGAAGGGGTACCATCCTTGGGAAATCGACAAAGATCACGGAGCAGGCAGTTCCGGGGACGGAGCCAAGGCGGTGCTGTATCCCAAGTTGTCAAGAAGGTTTTAGGAAAGCGGAAGGAAAGAGAATGGAGCAGTTGACGGAAGCGGACTCCCGGTGGTAGTAGGGAGGAGGGGCGGCCTGCATACCCTACATCAAAGGAGGCGTCGAAAAAAAGGTCATGGGCTGGATTAGCAGGCATGGAAGACAGTTGGCTAGCATAACGACTCAGAAGGACTGCTCGCCGATTGGACAGCGGAGGTTCAGCAGTCTCAACATAAAGGCTTTCCACAGGGCTGGTGTAAAAAGCTCCAGACACTAAACGTAATCCACGGTGGTGGATAGAGTCGAGACGCCGAAGAATAGACGGCCGAGCAGAGGAGTAGACTATGCTTCCATAGTCCGATTTCGAGCGCACTAAGGCGCGATAGAGGCTTTTTTTTTGTGGTTTTAGGGCGCACAACTGCAATGGTCATTAGCGCCCTTACTACTCTAAGAATGCACCGCGAGGCACAAGTTGACAACAACAACCAAAAGGGAAAACACGATAAAAGACAGACTGACAGGCATAGGATTAAAAAACAGCATCATCAAATGTCCTTAGAGAGGTTTGTCAAATTGATAAAACGAAGAACACGAGTGGCTCTCGCCCACTCGAAAGGTTGCAGGGAGTGAAAAATTAAGGTGTTGAAGGAGGCGACGAAAGCGAACTCCAGGGGGTAGCAGGGCAGAGACATACAACCCGTATTGACGGTCGAGAGAGTCGTCAAAAAAGGAGCGATAAGACGGGTGGTCTGGTATTGACAGTAGCCGACAGGCATACCGACAAAGCAGTATATCGCGCCGGTAGGTGAGTGGCAATTCGCCAGCGTCAGCATGAAGACTCTCTACGGGACTAGTATAAAACGCTCCAATCGCAAGTCGTAAACCCCGATGTTGTATGGAGTTAAGGCGGCATAAGATGGATGGCCGTGCAGAGGACGATCGACCGATATAGGCGAAGTAGGACGGTTCGATCCGCTCCCCACGACATACCACTGAGAACACGGAGGACATTTAAAGAACGGGTACAACGGGCAGCCAAATATGACACATGTGGAGACCAGCTAAGTTTCCTGTCAAATGTAAGACCTAAAAATTTTGTTGTCTCCACGATTGGGAGAGCAACGGGACCGAGTCGTAAGGACGGTGGGAGAAACACTTTGTAGCGCCAGAAGTTAATACAGACCGTCTTCTCGGCAGAAAAACGGAAGCCATTGGCGACACTCCAGGAGTAAAGACGGTCAAGAGAACGCTGAAGACAGCGCTCCAGGACACGTGTACACTACGCGCTGCAATAGATGGTAAAATCGTCCACGAAGAGGGAGCCTGATACATCAGCTGGGAGGCAATCCATTATTGGATGGATCGCGATGGCGAAGAGAGCGACGCTCAAAACTGAGCCCTGTGGCACCCCATTCTCCTGGCGAAAGGTGTCTGACAGGACAGAACCCACACGTACCCTGAACCGTCGATCCATTAAAAAAGAACGAATAAAAAGAGGGAGGCGACCGCGAAGGCCCCATGTATGCATGGTGCGGAGAATGCCTGCCCTCCAACAGGTGTCGTAAGCCTTCTCCAAATCAAAGAACACAGCCGCGGTCGGGCGCTTCCGCAAGAAGTTATTCATAATGAAGGTCGACAAGGTAACCAGATGGTCAACAGCAGAGCGGCGCCTACGAAATCCACATTGTACATTGGTAAGTAGGCGTCGAGACTCGAGCAGCCAAACCAATCGAGAGTTAACCATTCGCTCCATCACTTTACAGACACAGCTGGTAAGCGATATGGGTCGATAACTGGAAGGCAAGTGCTTGTCCTTCCCCGGCTTAGGAATCGGGACAACAATAGACTCGCGCCAGCATGCGGGAACATGTCCCTCAATCCAGATGCGATTGTAAGTACGAAGAAGAAAACCTTTACCCGCAGGAGAAAGGTTCTTCAGCATCTGAATATGAATAGAATCAGGCCCTGGAGCGGAGGACCGTGATCGGCCAAGTGCGTTTTCGAGTTCCTGCATGGTGAATGGGGCATTATAACTTTCACGATTCGAGGAGCGGAAGTTAGGTGGCCTAGCCTCCTCTGCCTGTTTGCGGTGGAGGAAGGCAGGGTGGTAATGAGTGGAGCTCGAAACCTCGGCGAAAAAGCGGCCGAAGGCATTGGAGACATCCTCAGGGGCCACAAGGACGTCATTCGCGACCGTCAAGCCAGAAACTGGTGAGTGGACCTTAGTGCCAGATAGCCGGCGCAGGCCACCCCAGACAACAGAAGGAGGAGTAAAACTGTTGAAGGTGCTTGTGAAAGCAGCCCAGCTGGCTTTCTTGCTTTCTTTAATAATACGACGACACAGAGCACGTAATCGTTTATAATTGATACAATTCGCCACTGTAGGGTGGCGTTTAAAGGTGCGTAAAGCACGTCGACGAGCACGTAAAGCGTCTCTACATGCTGCAGTCCACCAGGTGACCGGTACGCGACGTGGAGAAGAAGTAGGGTGACGGATGGAATATTCAGCAGCAGCGAGAATGACTTCCGTGAGGTGTGCGACCTGACGATCGCAGCTGGTGAAGGTTTGATCCTGAAAGGTCGCCTGGAAGAGAAGAGCCCCCAGTCTGCCTTGGAGATGGTACAACTAGAGGAGCATGGAGAGGGGGTATGCTGCAGGAGATGGATAACACACGGGAAGTGGTCGCTCGAATATGTATCAGAAAGTGCATACCACTCAAACCGGCGTGCAAGTTGAGGAGTACATATAGAGAGGTCTAAATGGGAATAGGTGTGAGATGTGTCGGAAAGAAAAGTAGGGGCGCCAGTATTGAGGCAGACAAGGTTGAGCTGGTTGAAAAGGTCTGCTAACAGGGAGCCCCTCGGGCAGGATGCTGGAGAGCCCCAAAGGGGATGGTGGGCATTGAAGTCTCCAGTTAACAAAAATGGTGCAGGTAGCTGAGCAATAAGTTGCATCATATCTGCCCTGGTAACGGCAGATGACGATGGAGTGTAAATGGTACAAATGGAAAATGTAAAAGTGGGGAGAGTAATGCGGATGGCAACTGCCTGCAGGCCGGTGTGCAACGTGATGGGATCATAGTAAATATCATCCCGGACCAGCAACATAACCCCTCTATGAGCCGGGATACCTACCACAGGGGGTAGGTCAAAACGCACAGAGGTGTAGTGTGCCGAGGCAATTTGATCGCATGGGCGTAGCTTCGTTTCCTGGAGGGCTACGACGAGCGGACGGTGCAAGCGGAGCAGCAACTTCAAGTCCTCTCGATTGGAGCGAATGCTGCGAATATTCCAGTGAATAAGTGCCATCGTAAGAAAAGGAAGATAAAAGAAAGGGTCACCTCGAAGGCTGCTGAGGGCCTGGCTTCGAGCGAGCACTGCCGCCGCTATCAGTAGGCGGACAGTCTTCGTCCATTGGGTCTATAGGTTCATCGGCCATCTTGGGAAGATGGCCAGGAGGGGGAGCTTCCTCCGCCGGTGAACGGCCAGATGTTCGGCTACCAGCGGTGCGGCTAGGCGAAACGGATGACGGCCTGGGGCGGCAACCGCTGGGTGGCGCAGGAGAAGAAATGCGCCGTGGCGGAGAAGGAGAACTGTGCTTCCTAGGAGCCTTCTTGGAAGTACGTTTGGTGGAAGTACCGGTCGAAGGCTGGGAGGTCGAGGTACGTAGGAAGTCTGCACGGGACGGTTCCTTCTTAAAGGCCCGTGCATCTGACTTCTGGGTCTTCGTTTTGGCAGAAGCTGATGAAGGGGCTGGTGTCTGTGGGGTGATGGGAGGAAGAGGAGACGTCGACCGCGCGATCTTAGCACTGGCCGAACGGACGACCGTGGTGCTGAAGGTCAGATCGCATGTCTGGGTTGCTACCTCCCTGGTAGTCCGAGGAGAGGCGAGGACAGTACTGTATTTCCCCCCTGGGAGCAGCGCGGGCTTCCTACTAGCCAATAGCTTGCGAGCAGCCGAGGTGGACACTTTCTCTTTGACCCGAATTTCTTGGATACAGCGTTCTTCCTTATAGACAGGACAGTCGCGGGAGGATGCGGCATGGTCACCCTGACAGTTCACACAACGAGGAGACGGAGGTGGACAGTCACCCTCATGGGCATCCCTGCCACAAGTGACACATTAAGCCGCATTGGAACAAGACTGTCGAGTGTGATTGAAACGCTGACACTGGTAGCAGCGCGTAGGTGTCGGGACATAGGGGCGAACAGAAATAACCTCGTAGCCCGCCTTCATGCGCGATGGCAGCTTAACACTATCGAAGGTCAAGAAAAGTGTCCGGGTCGGTACAAGGTCATTGTTGACCTTTTTCATGACCCTATGGACAGCCGTCACGCCCTGCTCAGCGAGGAAAGATTGAATCTCCTCGTCAGTCAATAAGTCGATGGAGCTAGTATAGACTTCACCACGAGACGAATTCAAAGTTCGGTGGGCCTCCACCCGGACAGGGAACGTGTACAGGAGTGTGGCCCGAAGCAGTTTTTGTGCCTGAAAGGCACTCTCAGTTTCTAGTAATAAGGTACCGTTACGCAACCTGGTACAAGATTTGACAGATCCGGCTATGGCATCTACGCCCTTCTGGATAACGAAAGGGTTGACAGAGGAAAAATCCTTTCCATCCTCAGATCGGGAAACGACGAGGAACTGTGGGGCAGGCGGTAGTACTTTTGTCACTGGTGGCTGGTCACGTTTCCGTTTTTGGGCAGAAGTCGAAAGCGATGGAGTAGAATCCATTGCGGAGGAATCCCCCATGATTGCCAGCGTCTCCGATGGCGCGCTCCTTCCTTGTGGGGACCCTCTCAGAGGGCACTCCTGCCTTAGGTGAATGTTTACACCTCAGGTCACACCTCCCGAGAAACAGACGGAGGGACCAATCGGCATGGTCAGAAGGTATCAGCTCAGGCAATCACCCCTCCCCGGGCTTGGCCTTTACCAGGGGGTACGCGCGTGCCTTACATGTCTACCCAGGGCGGGGACTTACGCGTTACCCCGTCACCGGCTACGCGTGCGAACGCGTGGGTCGGCCTTCAGGCACGCACAGGGAGGAAGGAAGAAGAGGAAAAAGGAGAGAGGGAGAAAGAGGACAGACTGTCTCAAACGCCGAGGCGGAGACCAGAGAAGGCAATGAGAAGGCCAGGAGAAGAAGGCAATGAGAAAGCAAGGAGAAGAAGGCAATGAGAAAGCAAGGAGAAGAAGGCAATGAGAAGGCAAGGAGAAGAAGGCAAGGAGAAGTCAAGGAGAAGTCAAGGGAAAGAGTAAGGAAGACAGTGAGGTGGAGAAGAGCAAGGAAAGGAACCAACAAAAGGAAGGAAGAAACGAGAAGTGAAAAACCAAAAAGACCACAATTATAGGTCGTGAAACCGTCCGTCTCCGGACGCAGGCGCTAACTACCCCCGTGAGGGGGATGGACTCCTTTTAGTCGCCTCTTACGACAGGCAGGAATACCTCGGGCCTATTCCAATCCCCGGACCCGCAGGGGGGCGCGATAGAGGCGGAGAAGGACCACTCGGTCCGCTCCCCAGGAGGTACCATTCAGGACACGGAGGGTGTTAAGGGATCGCAGACAGCGAGCCGAAAGATAGGAAACGTGGGAGGACCGGCACAGTTTTCTGTCAGACATAAGACCCAAGAATTTAGCGACGTTTGAAAACGGAAGGTTGACAGGACCTAGATGTAAGGAGGGCGGAAGAAACTCCTTACGTCGCCAAAAATTAACACAAACGGTCTTACTGGGAGAAAAACGGAAGCCGGTTTCGATGCTCCAAGAGTGGAGGCGATCGAGACATCCTTGAAGACGTCGTTCAAGAAGGCTGGTCCGTTGAGAGCTGTAGTAGATCGCAAAATTGTCCACAAAGAGGGAGCCCGAGACATCAGGAAAGAGACAATCCATAATTGGATTGATGGCAATGGCAAACAGTACAACACTCAACACGGAGCCCTGGCGTACCCCGTTTTCTTGGGAGAAAGTACGGGAGAGAGTAGTGTTCACCCGCACCCTAAATGTGCGCTCTGACATAAATTCGCGAAGAAAAAGGGGCAGCCGACCTCGAAAGCCCCAAGAGAACAGTGTGCGGAGGATGCCGGTCCTCCAACAGGTATCGTATGCTCTCTCCAGATCAAAAAATATTGCTACTGTTTGGCGTTTCCGGAGAAAATTGTTCATGATATAAGTGGAGAGAGCAACAAGATGGTCAACTGCAAAACGATGCTTTCGGAATCCGCATTGGGCAGGTGTTAGACTGCGGAATTCCAGCCACCACGCTAAACGGTAATTCACCATACGCTCCAAAACCTTACATACACTACTCGTGAGAGAAATGGGGCGATAGCTAGAGGATACCATCCGGTCCTGGGGCGGAGGAGCGAGAAGAAGAGAGTGCATGTTGGAGTTCCCGCAAGGAGAAAACAGTATTGTAGCTTTCGCGATTTTGAGAGGAGAAAGCAAGAGGTCGCACTTCCGCTGCACGTTTCTTCGGGATAAACGCTGGCGGGTAATTTGAAGAGCTCGAAATCTCAGCAAAGTGCTGACCCAGCGAGTTAGAAATTGCGACGGGGTCCGCTAATGTGTCATGCGCGACAGTGAGCCCAGAGACCGGGGAGAAACTAGGCGCGCCTGAGAACCGTCGATGCCGACTCCAAACTTCCGAGGAGGGAGTGAAGGTGTTAAATGAGCTAATAAAGAATTTCCAGCTTGCCTTCTTGCTATCGCGGATGACACGACGGCATCGCGCTCGGAACTGCTTATAGCGGATACAGTTGGCCAAAGTAGGATGGTGGAGGAAAACGCGGAGAGCACGTCGCCGCTCACGTATTGCATCACGGCATGCCTCGTTCCACCAAGGAACTGGGGGGCGCCGGGGCAATTCGGAGGTGCGTGGTATTGAATGTTCCGCAGCTGTAAGAATAACGTCGGTAATATGTGTGACCTCATCGTCGACGCTGGGAAAGTGACGGTCATCGAATGTCGCTAGAGACGAAAAAAGTGTCCAATCGGCTTGGGCAAACTTCCAGCGTCGCGGACGCATGTAGGGCAGTTGAGGCTGCAGTCTAAGGACACATGGAAAGTGGTCACTCGAGTGTGTATCATCAAGGGCGAACCATTCGAAGCGCCGAGCTAGCGGAACAGTACCGACCGAAAGGTCCAAATGAGAGAAATTTGTCGTGGAGGCAGACAAAAATGTAGGGATCCCAGTGTTGAGGCAAACTAGATCTGCTTGGTGGAAGACGTCTAGCAATAGTGAGCCACGTGGACAAGGATGTGGATATCCCCAAAGCGGGTGGTGGGCATTGAAGTTCCCAACCAGCAAATATGGGGGTGGAAGCTGACCAAGAAGATGAAGGAGATCAGCTCGTGCCATTGGTGTGGACGATGGAATGTATACAGTACAAAGAGAGAACGTGTATCCGGAAAGGGAAAGACGGACGGCGACAGCTTGGAAGGAAGTGTTTAAATGGATTGGGTGATAATGGAGAGTTTCATGGAGAAGAATCATGAGTCCTCCATGTGCTGGAGTGCCTTCAACAGAGGGGAGATCATACCAGACGGACTGAAAATGAGGGAGAACAAAGCGGTCATGGGGACGCAGCTTTGTTTCCTGAAGACAAAAGATGACCGGCGAGTAGGATCGTAAGAGGATCGACAATTCATCCCGATTGGCTCGAATACCGCGGATATTCCAGTGGATAATGGACATAGGGTGTACGGAAAATGGAGGAATGTGACAAAGGTCACTGTCAACTCAACGACTGCTCAGAGCTTGTGACGGACAGCATGGAATGGCATTCAGCCGAAGGCAGAAGATCCTGATCCATAGGTTGGTCAGGAGCAGCTCCTGCCACCAGCGATCGGCCGGTTGATCGGCCGCCAGCAGTGCGCCTCGGCGACACAGAAGACGGCCGAGGGCGATTTCCGCCAGGTGGTGCTGTAGATGGGACACGCCTTGGCGGAGAAGGAGAGGAACTGGGTTTCTTTGTAGCCTTCTTGGAAGTATGATGTTTAGAGGAAGGATGAACCGATGGTTGGGAAGTTGCGGTACGTAAAAGCTCTTCACGAATATGCTCTTTTTTCGAAGTCTTGGTGTCTGACTTTTGGGCTCAAGATTTAGCAGAACTCGACGAAGGGTGAGCCAGAGAGTGGGCAGGCGAAAGTGGTGAGGTTGAACGGGCGATCTTTGCGCTGGCCGATCTGACGACCGTGGCACTAAAGGTGAGGTCGCAAGTCTGCGTGGCCACCTCCTTTGTTGGCTGAGGAGAAGCAAGGACAGTGCTGTATTTTCCTTTCTAAGGCACGGTGGGCTGTCGACTGGCGAATAATTTTCGAGCAGCAAAGGTCGACACCTTTTCCTTTACTCTAATTTCCTGGATGAGCTTTTCGTCCTTAAAAACGGGACAATCTCGAGAGGAAGCAGCGTGGTCACCCATACAGTTGATGCAGCGAGGGGATGGAGGTGGACAAGCACCCTCATGGGCATCCTTGCCACACGTAACACATTTGGCCAGATTGGAACAGGACTGGCTGGTGTGATTGAACCGCTGACACCGATAGCAACGCGTAGGGTTTGGGACGTAAGGGCGAACGGAAATTATCTCATAGCCTGCTTTGATTTTCGATGGGAGTTGAACTTTGTCAAATGTCAAGAAGACAGTGCAGGTTGGAATGATGTTCGTGTCAACCCTTTTCATAACCCTATAAACAGCCGTTACGCCCTGGTCAGACAGGTAGTGCTGAATTTCTTCGTCAGATAATCCATCGAGGGAGCGTGTATAAACGACTCCATGCGAGGAATTTAAAGTACAGTGCGGTTCCACCCAGACAGGGAAGGTGTGTAGTAGTGAGGTACGCAGCAATTTTTGTGCCTGGAGGGCACTGACTGTTTCTAACAACAGGGTGCCATTCCGTAATCTGGAACAAGACTTTACAGGACCGGCATCTGCGTCGACACCTTTCTGAATAATGAAAGGGTTGACCGTGGAGAAGTCGTGACCTTCGTCAGACCGAGAAACAACAAGGAACTGTGGCAACGATGGAAGAACTGACTGTGGCTGAGACTCAGTGAACTTACGTTTGTGAGCAGACATAGTGGAAGGTGAGGAAACCATTGCAGAAGAATCCCCCATGATTACCGGCGTCTCTGATGGCGCGCTCCTCCCTTGTGGGGGCCTTCTCTGAGGGCACTCCCGCCTTAGGTGATTGTTCACACCTCAGGTCACACCTCCCGACGAATGGACGGAGGGACCAATCGGCACTTTCGGAAGGTATCAGCTCGGGTAATCACCCCTCCCTGGGCCTGGCCATTACCAGGGGGTACGTACGTGTCCTACCTGTCTACCTGGGGAGGGGAATTACGCGTTACCCCGTCACCGGCTACGCATGGAAGTGCATGGGTCGGCCTTCAGACACCCACAGGGAGGAAGAAAGGGAAAGGAAAGAAGAGAGGTCTCAAACGCCGCAGCGGAGAAAAGGGTAAAGAGAAGAGGTAAGGAAAAGAGAAGGACAAAGGAAGGATGAAGACATACAAGCAAGGATTGGTTGGTTGGTTGTTTGAGGGTAAAGGGACCAAACAGCAAGGTCATCAGTCCCTTGTTTCAAATAGACTCCATTCTGCTAACGGGACATCTCAGTATAGTCAGAAAAATAAAACAGAAAAAGGGGAAACGTAAAAGGGCAGTCACGTTGTCATTAGTAAAAACAAATGAAGGAAGTTGGCAAGAGAACGGACCCAACACTATGCTGAAGCAGCATAGGCAAGACCACCTGTGTCTTAAAAGGTACAACTGCTACAATGCAGAAAGTACGGATGGGAATAGAAAAACTAACCAAGCCTTAAAAAGAAGGGGTAAAAACAGAGTAAAAGGGAAAGAAAAGAGGATTCCGGTCAGGGAGGTGAATCGGGAATCTCTGAACACTGCCTACAGTGGGAGACACCCAAACACTCACCGCCCCACCCCAACACCAGAGGGAGATTAAAAACTTTAAAACTGAGAATAAAAACCACTCTCCCGGAGGAAACCTAGAACCAGAGAGACCATCCGGGAATCGTCAGCCAACATCAAAGGTAAAGTGTGGGGGAGTCTGTACTTAGCACGCAGAGCCAAAAGAAGGGGGCATTCAACCAAAATGTGGGCCACTGACTGGAAGGCTCCACAACCACATAGCGGGGGTGGCTCATCACGCAAAAGGAAACCATGGGTCAGCCTGGTATGGCCAATGCGGAGACGACACAGTGTGGTCGAGTCCTTGCGGGAGAGGCTAAAGGAAGAACGCCATGGGCCTGGATTCACCTTAATGGCACGAAGTTTATTAGACAGTGGAGTAGCCTCCCAAGAATTGGCCCATGACTGTGCAAAGTGGGATTTGATGTGAAGCCGTAAATCCGCTGCAGGAGGGGTTACAGAAAACGGGGGGTAAGTAACTGCTCCCCCAGCCAAACGATCAGCGAGCTCATTACCCGGGATACCCACATGGCCCGGGACCCATAGGAAATCAATGGAACAAGCAGCACGGTGAAGATCAGCGAGATGGTCATGGATGGCAGAGACCAAGGGATGGCGCGAAAAACACCGGTCAATAGCAACAAGGCCACTCAACGAGTCCGTACATAACAAAACGCGGTTGTGTTGGGATTGTTTAATAAAGGTAAGGGCCCGGGAAATTGCCATCAATTCCGCAGTAAACACCCCACATGAGGGTGGCAGTAGATGATTTTCCGTTCCAACAAAGGACGTGAAGACATACCCAACATGATCAGCAGATTTAGAGCCATCAGTGTAAAAAACAACAGCATCCCGAAACTCCCATAAAATTTGGCGGAAAAAGGAACGGAACACCACCGGGGGGATGGAATCTTTCGGACCGCGGCGGAGATCCATCCGAATTCGAGGCCGAGGAACTAACCAAGGAGGGGTGGAGGGGAGGGAGCGAGGAAGACAGGACAAAGAAGGAAGCCGAAAATCACGGGTAAGAGACGCAAGGCGCAGCCCAACCGGTAAACCCGCCCGAGGGCGGGAGTCAGGCGGGCGACGTCCATGGTCTGGGAATAGGATAGAATAGGAAGGATGAGCGGGAGAAGAACGGATAGTAAGGGCATAAGACACCAGAAGCTGGGACCGCCGAACAGAAAGGGGGGGGATCCCAGCTTCAACCAAGAGACTATCAACAGGGCTCGTAGGGAATGCACCGGTGGCCAAACGGATACCACGATGGTGGACTGGATCCAGCACGTGCAGCGTGGAAGGAGCAGCTGAACCATAAACTTGACAACCATAGTCCAAACGTGACAGAACTAGAGCACGATAAAGACGGAGGAGGAGGGAACGGTCCGCACCCCAAGAGGAGTGGGCAAGGAAGCGAAGGACATTGAGTTTTCGGAAACATCCTACCTTCAGGAGTCTGATATGGGGCAGCCAAGTGAGCTTGTTGTCGAAAAGAAGACCTAGGAAACGAAACTGTGGAACCACAGGCAATCTTTGTGCAGCGAGATAGAGCTCTGGATCAGGGTGGACCGTAGTACGGCGACAGAAGTGGACCACCCGCGATTTTAAAGGAGAGAATTGAAACCCGTGTGAGAGGGTCCATGCAGAGGCACGCCGTATAGCCACCTGGAGCTGCCGTTCTGCAGATGGCATCGAGGAGGAACTAACCCAAATGCAGAAATCATCCACATACAGGGCAGGGGCGACCAAGGGACCGACAGAGGCCACAAGTCCATCGATAGCAATGAGGAAAAGAAGGACACTCAAGACAGAACCCTGTGGGATGCCCGTCTCCTGGGTCCGTGGAGAACTAAAAGCAGTACCAACTCGAACTCTGAATGACCGATGGATCAGGAACTGGAGGATAAAAATCGGGAGTGGGCCCCGAAGACCCCACTGATGAAGGGTTAGTAAGATGTGATGGCGCCAGGCCGTGTCATAGGCCTTGCGAAGGTCAAAAAACACTGCAACCAAATGGCGGCGCTGGGAAAAAGCCTGCCGAACTGCGGATTCCAAGCGAAGCAAATGATCGATTGGAGATCGTCCCTCTCGAAAGCCACACTGGTAAGGGGACAATAGATCCCGAGATTCGAGGACCCAAGTGAGCCGACGGGCTACCAGCCGTTCAAGTAACTTACAACCAACATTGGTCAAACTAATTGGCCGATAGCTGTCAACAGATAGGGGGTTCTGACCAGGCTTAAGGACAGGAACCACAATGCTATCCCTCCACTGAGAAGGGAAGTCACCCTGGAGCCAGATACGGTTAAACACCCGAAGAAGATGGTGCCGTTGTGGAGCACTGAGATGTTGAAGCAGCTGGTTATGAATGGAATCTGGGCCAGGGGCCGTATCATGAGAAGAAGATAGAGCAGAAAGAAATTCCCATTCAGTGAAAGGTTCGTTGTAGGATTCTGACTCACAAGTGGTGAAACATAAGGTGACAGCTTCAGCCTGCTGTTTTTGATGAAGGAAAGCAGCTGGATAGGAGGCCGACGCTGATGCCACTGCAAAATGGGTCGCAAGATGTTCTGCGAGAACTAATGGGTCCGTACAAATGCCATCTGGGAGGTGAAGGCCTGGGAGGGTGGACTGCCGATGGCAACCTTGGAGAGAGCGAAGTGTAGCCCATACCCGTGACAGAGGGACAGTGGAACCAAGGGAAGAAACGAATCGTTCCCAACATATCCGTTTGCTCTGTTTAATTAAATAACGGGCTTTAGCGCGAAGGCGCTTAAAGGTAGAAAGGCTGGCTACAGATGGGTGCCTCTTAAAGTGTTGCAAAGCTCGACGGCGATCACGGATGGCAATGGCAATGGCCGTACTCCACCACGGGACTTGCCGGCGACGAAATGGTCCAGATGAGCGCGGGACAGCAAGGTTAGCAGCGCGAACAATCGCGTCAGACACGTCACGTAGGACGTCATCAATACAACCCAACAAAGAGGGAGAAAACTCGACCTGTGCAGTATATAGAGGCCAATCGGCGCGGTGGAAAGACCAACGAGGTAACCTGTCCATCGGGGAGCGGGAAGGGAGCGTGATAATCAACGGGAAATGGTCACTATCACAAAGGTCGTCATGTGGCGACCAGTGTAATGAAGGGAGGAGAGAGGGAGAAGAAAGAGAAAGATCAATGGCAGAAAAGGTACCATGACCAGCACTGAAATGAGTAGGGGAGCCATCATTAAGAAGGCATAGGTCGTGGTCTGCAATAAATTGGTCTATAAGAAGACCTCGTCTAGATGGAAAGGCACTGCCCCACAAAGGATGATGAGCATTAAAATCCCCAAGGAGGAGGAAGGGAGGAGGAAGTTGCTGAAGAAGGGTGGTTAAGGCAGCAGGTGTAAGTGTCCTGTCAGGAGGGAGATAAAGATTGCAAACTGTGACTGCAGGGTCTAAGTGGACCCTAACAGCAACCGCTTCCAATGTAGTGTGGAGAGGAATCCACGTGCTAGCAATGTCTGTACGGACCAACGTACAAACGCCACCAGAAGCCCGCAAGGGTCCGACCCGATTTCGACAGAAAACACGGAACCCACGGAGGGTCGGTGAGTGAGCATCAGTAAAATGAGATTCCTGGAGAACCACACAAGCTGCTGAGTAGGACGAAAGAAGGGATTTCAATTCCGGAAGGTGACGATAGTAGCCATTACAATTCCACTGGAGAACCACAGAACGATGGTTTAAATGAGGGCTGAACACGCTAAATCCAGTCATACCGCCGGGTCCCCACCCGTCACCGACAAGGAGGGGGCGACATCCATAAACGACAGGTCAGAATCCGGTTGTGAAGCCGGGGAAGGGACCTCTGGTGACACCAGAGGCTCTTTGTCCCGGGACTTATGTTTCTTCTTCTTTTCAGGCTGAGATCGAGGAGGGCTGTGTGGCATAATGGAGCCAGCTGCAGCAAGATCAGGAACAGAAAGAGACCGGGCGACCGGGGGGCCGATAGACCGCGGCTCTCGCGGTCGCCGCGCTGCAGCAGACCTTTGACCTGGAAGGTGCCGGGAAGGGGCATCCCGGGAGAGGCGCCCTTGACCGGCAGACGCCGAAGGAGTGGGACACTTCTCCGGCTGGGGAGGGGGAGCAGCGCCCAGAGGAGAAGGTGTGGGAGCCGCAGGGGAGGGGGGAAGGAGAGGGGTCCGGGATGGGGGTAAGGAAGGGGGAGGAAGGGATGAAGATGTAACCAAGGCGTAACTAGATGTCATGGACACAGGGTGCAATCGTGCGTATTTCTTACGGGCCTCTGTGTAGCTTAAACGATCGAGAGACTTATACTCCTGTATCTTTTTTTTCTTTCTTATAGACGGGGCAATCTGCTGAACGAGGAGAATGACTACCACGACAATTTACACATACAGGAGGGGGAACACAGGGACTCCCCTCATGGAGTGGACGTCCACAGTCACCACAGAGAGGGTCCTGGGTACAGCGAGAAGACATGTGGCCAAAACGCAAGCACTTAAAACACCGCATAGGAGGTGGGATGTACGGCTTCACATCACAGCGATAGACCATAATCTTAACTTTCTCAGGAAGGGTATCCCCTTCAAAGGCCAGGATAAAGGCACCAGTATCAATACGATTATCTTTAGGACCCTTCTGAACACGCCGAACAAAGTGAACACCCCGCCGTCCGAGATTGTCCCGAAGTTCCTCATCAGTTTGAAGGATGAGGTCTCTGTGAAAAATCACACCTTGTACCATATTTAGAGACTGGTGAGGGGTAATGGACACGGGAATTGTGCCAAGATGGGTACAGGCACGAAGGGCCGCAGATTGGGCAGCCGAAGCAGTTTTTATCAGTAACGAACCCGACCGCATCTTGCTCAGGGAGTCCACTTCGCCGAACTTGTCTTCAATGTGTTCCACAAAGAATAAAGGTTTGACACTGGTGAAAGTATCTCCATCAGTCCTGGTGCAAACTAGATAACGGGGGAAAGGTTTTGCCCCTAGACGACGCGCCTGACCCTCCTCCCAGGGGGTAGCCACGGAAGGGAAGGCCGAAGGGGCAAGAGAAGCAGCACTTGAGGAATCAGTACCACGCAGAGAGACGGCCGCAGAAGAGCGGCCAGAGTTTTGGACCCGTATGCGTTTCATCTGCATAGCGTCCGCCCTGATACCACCCACTCCGATCAGGGGCTCTCCTCACGGGCGCCACCCAGCCACAGCAAGGGCCGTCTGGCACGGCGGCCATTGCCGGGAGTTCCGATGCTCCAGGATGACGAGCAACCACTCCAAGGCATGCATGAGGAGGTCACAGCTCAGGTATCAGAAGTGTGATCCCTGTGTGTTCAGGGGGCTCAACCAAAAGGGTACATAGCGACCCCACCACACGGGCTGGCTACCGTGCTGGCTATGCACCCTAGCATCAGACAACGACGTAAAAGAAAAGGTGGAATGTACTATGAGGGCACACGTCGGAGACACTAGGTAAGGTGCTCTTCCCCAAATGGCTCACACTACGGAAGAGAAATTTTGGAATGGAGGTCAAACCCCAGAGGGGGACCAAGGAACGCCAAAAGGAGGAGATGATTACGCAAAAAAAGCCGGAGTGTAGAACCAACAGAACCAGGAGGATAGCGGGGCCAACATAAGCAAGGACACCAATAGAGAGAGGAGAGGGCGAGGGGAAAGGGGTAAGGAGGGGAAAGGAGGGGAAGGGAAAGGAAAGGAAATGCAGCCCGGAAGAGAAAGAAGGCTGCAATGGCTCGGGGCCCCGTGCTCGCCACACACGTATCCACGAAAGAGTTGTGGACCCCCTGGGGGGTACAAGCAAGGAAGGCGATGAATGCGGTACATTTACAAGCGTCCGTCTCCGGACGTAGGCACAAACCATACTCCCAGAGGGGGAGAAAGGGAAGGAAAGAGCCAGAGGTGAGGGGGGGGGGGCGAAGATGGGGGATGGGGAAGGATGCGGAAAGGGAAGGTATGCAGCCCGGAAAGGAAGGAAGGCCACATTAGCTCGGGGTCCCGTGCTCGCTACGCACATATCCACAAAAGAGTTGTGGATCCCCTGGGGGGTTTTGTTTCCTTTAGCAGGGATACAAAAAAAAGGATGCTTTGTGTCTTATCCTAGAGTGGTTAAAACGTTATGCCCTTTTCGAAATTGATAGCCTTCAGTACTGATGAAATGAATAGAAATGGCTGGACATGGTGCCTCTGCATTCTCTTGGCTACCATCATTGCTTCGTCAGGAACTCACTTTAATCAAGATTGTACACAGACAATCTTCCCATGCTTTCTGGTCACACAGTATTGTTGTTTTTGTTGTTTTCAGTTCAGAGACTGGTTGATGCAGCTCTCCATGCTACCCTATTCTGTGTATGCCTCTTCATCTCCGAATAACTAGTGCAACTTACATCTTTCTGAATCTGCTTAGCGTATTCATATCTTTGTCTCCCTCTACGATTTTCACCCTTCACGCTTCCCTCCATAACTAAATTGCTGATCCCTTCATACCTCAGAATGTGTCCTACCAACCGATCCCTTCTTCTTGTCAAGTTTTGCCACAAATTCCTCTTCTCAATTCTATTCAATACTTCCTCATTAGTTATGTGATCTATCCATCTAATCCTCAGCATTGTTTTGTAACACCACATTTCGAAAGCTTGTATTCTGTTATTGTCTAAAGTGTTTATCGTCCATATTTCACTTCCATACATGGCTACACTCGATAAGAAAGGAGTTTTTGACACTCAAATCTATACTCGATGTTAACAAATTTCTCTCTGTCAGAAACGCTACCCTTGTCATAGCCAGTCTACATTTTATATCCTCTCTATTCCGACCATCATCAGTTATTTTGCTTCCCAAATAACAAAACTCATTTACTGCTTTAAGTGTCTCATTTCCTAATCTAATACCTTCAGCATCGCCTGATTTAGTTCGACTACATTCCGTTATCATCGTTTTGCTTTTGTTGATGTTCATCTTATATCCTTCTTTCAAGTCACTGTCTATTCCACTCAGATGCTCTTCCTGCTTCTTTGCTGTCCCTGACAGAATTAAAATGTCATCGGCAAACTTCAAAGTTTTTATTTCTTCACCATGGATTTTAATTCCCACTCCAAATTTTTCTTTTGTTTCCTTTACTGCTTGCTCAATATACAGAGTGAATAACATCGGGGGTAGGCTACAACCCTGTCTCACTCCCTTCTCAACTACTTCTTCCCTTTCATGCCCCTCGACTCTTATGACTGCCATTTGGTTTCTGTACAAATTATAAATAGCCTTTCTCTCCCTGTATTTTACCCCTGCCACCTTCAGAATCTGTAAGAGAGAATTCCAGTCAACTTTGTCAAAAGCTTTCTCTAAGTCTACAAATGCTAGAAACGTAGGTTTGCCTTTCCTTACCCTATTTTCTAAGATAAATCGTAAGGTCAGTATTGCCTCGCGTGTTCCAACATTTCTACGGAATCCAACCTGATATTCCCCAAGGTCGGTTTCTACCAGTTTTTTCCATTCGTCTGTAAAGAATTCGCGTTATTATCTTCTAACAGTGACGTATTAAACTGATAGTTCGGTAATTTTCACACCTGTGAACACCTGCTTTCTTTGGGATTGGAATCATTACATTCTTCCTGAAGTCTTAGGATATTTCCCCTGTCTCATACATCTTGCTCACCGAATGAAAGAGGCTAGTCATGACTCGCTCTCCCAAGGCTATCAACAGTTCTAACGGAATATCGTCTACTCCTAGGGCATTGTTTCGACTTAGGTCTTTCAGCGCTCTGTCAAGTTCTTCATGCAGTATCATATCTCCCATTTCATCTTCACATACGTCTCTTTCCATTTGCATTATATTGCCCTCAAATACATCGCCCTTGTATAGACCCTCTATATATTCCTTCCACCTTTCTGCTTTCCCTTCTTTGCTTAGGACGGATTTTCCATCTGAGCTCTTGATATTCAAACAGGTGGTTCTCTTTTCTCCTGAGGTCTCCTTAATTTTACTGTAGGCAATATCTATCTTACCCCTAGTGATACATCCTTACATTTCTCCTCTAGCCATCCATGCTTAGCCATTTTGCGCTTCCTGTCGATCTCATTTCTGAGGCCTTTGTATTCCTTTTCGCCTGCTCCATTTACTGCACTTTTATATTTTCTCCTTTCATCAATTAAATTCAATATCTCTTCTGTTACCCAGGATTTTCCACTAGACCTCTTCTTTTTACCTACTTGATCCTCTGCCTCACTATTTCATCTCGCAAAGCTACCCATTCTTCTTCTACTGTATTTCTTCCCCTCTGTTCTTGTCAAACGCTCCTTAATTCTCTGTCTGAAACTCTCTATAACCTCTGGTTCTCTCAGCTTATCCAGGTCGCATCTACGTAAATTTCTATCTTTTTGCGCTTTCTTTAATCTACAGCTCATAACCAATTAATTGCGGTCAGAGTCCACACTTGCCCCTGGAAATGTCTTACAAGTTAAAACTTGGTTCCTAAATCTCTGTCTTACAATTATATAATCTGTCTGAAACCTTCCAATGTATCCAGGCCTTTTCCATGTATACAACCTTCTTTAATGATCTTGAACCAAGTTTAGCTATAATTAAGTTATGCTCTGTGCAAAATTCTACCAGGTGGCTTCCTCTTTCATTCCTTACCCCCAGTCCAAAATCACCCACTACTTTTCCTTCTCTTTAATTTCCTACAGTCGCATTCCAGTCCCCCATGACTACTAAATTTTCGTCTCCCTTTGAAACTATCTGAATAATTTCTTTTATCGCATTATACGTTTCTTGAATCTCTTCATAATCTGTGGAGCTAGTTTGCATATAAACTTTTAGTACTGTGGTAGGCGTGTGCTTCGTGTCTATCTTGGCTACAACACTGCGTTCACTATGCTGTTCGTAGTAGATTATTCGCCTTCATATTTTTTTAATTCATTATTAAACCCACTCCTCCATTACAGTTATTTGATTTTGTATTTATAACTATATTCACCTGACCAGAAATCTTGTTCTTCATGTCAGCGAACTACACTAATTCCCACTATATCTTACTTTAACCTATCGATTTCCCTTTTTAAATTTTCTAACCTACCTGCCCGATTAAGGGATCTGACATTCCACGCTCCGATTCACAGAACGCCAGTTTTGTTTCTCCTAAAAACGACGTATTCCTGAGTAGTTGTTGCCACCCAGAGATCCGAATAGGGGATTATTTTACCTCGGGAATATTTAAAAACGACGTATTCCTGAGTAGTTGTTGCCACCCAGAGATCCGAATAGGGGATTATTTTACCTCGGGAATATTTTACCAAGAGGACGTCATCAACATTTAACCATACAGTAAAGCTGCATGCCCTCGGGAAAAATTACGGCTGTAGTTTCCCGTTGCTTTCAGCCGTTCGCAGTACCAGCACAGCAAGGCCGTTTTGGTTGATGTTACAAGGCCAGATGAGTCAATCATCGAGAATGTTGCACCTTCTACTACTGAAAAGGCTGCTGCCCCTCTTCAGGAACCACACGTTTGTCTGGCCTTTCAACAGATACCCCTCCGTTGTGGTTGCACCTACGGTACGGCTATCTGTATCGCTGAGGCACGCAAGCTTCAAACTTCTCCACCAACGGCAAGGTCCATGGTTCATGGAAGATGGTGGTGGTGGTGGTGGTGGTGGGTAGTGTTTAACGTCCCGTCAACAACGAGGTCATCAGAGACGGAGCGCAAGCTCGGATTAGGGAAGGATTGGGAAGGAAATCGGCCGTGCCCTTTCAAAGGAACCATCCCGACATTTGCCTGAAACGATTTAGGGAAATCACGGAAAACCTAATCAGGATGGCCGGAGACGGGATTGAACCGTCGTCCTCCCGAATGCGAGTCCAGTGTGCTACCCACTGCGCCACCTCGCTCGGTTTCTTGGAAGAGGCCACACAGTGGATACTCTGCTATTGTGTTTAATATTTCATCAAAACCTTATACAGTCATTTTGGTGAAACTGAAAAATTCCTCTTCATGTTTGCGAAGTTCACAAACAAATGTAGCAACCACGCCATTTGTGGAGTGGAAACGTAACATAGGTTGTGTTGTTGTGGTCTAGTTTCATGCATCCCTCCATGATACTCCATCCTTTACAATTTTCTTCATCTCCGAGCGACTACTGCAATTTACATCCTACTGAATCAGCTTGCTGTATTCATCTTTTGGTCTCCCTCTACTATTTTTACTCCCCACACTTCCCTCCAGTACTAAATTGGTGATCTCTTGATGTTTCAGAGTGTGTCCTATCAAGCGATCCCTTCTTGTCAGGTTGTGCCATAAATTTCATTTCCCCCGTATTCTATTAACTAGCTCCTCATTAGTTACGTCCTCTGATCTTCAGCATTCTTCTGTAGCACTACATTTCAAAAGCTTCTATTCAGTTCTTGTCTTAAGTGTTTATCGGTCATATTTCACTTCCACAAATGGCTACACTCCATAAAAATACTTTCAGAAAAGACTTCCTAACACTCAAACTTAGATCCATTGTTAACAAATCACGCTTATTCAGAAACGCTTTTCTTGCCACTGTAACTCTACCTTTTATACTGTCTCTACTTCGGCCGTCATCAGTTATTTTATTGCCAACTAGCAAAACTCATAACGGAGGACGCACCCAATAAAATTTCGTCCTTCGTTTCGCTTGCAATGACAGAGGTACGCATTTGCAGACATATGAGCTCTGACCATCTGCAAATGACGTGTGCTCCACCGCAAAGCTGGCTGGTGTCGTAGCCGTACTTACTGTGGCGATAGTCAGCAATTGCTCTTGGCCGTGACTGCTGTATTGCGTCTGTAACCTAAAGGTGGGTGGAAGCACATGACGAGCAGTCACTTGTATACCGATCCTCCTAATTCAATGCCTTCACATTCCTTCGATTTTATATTTCGCCATCATTTTGTGGACCGAAACTTTTATTTATCGATTTATTTCGTGTTTCGGTAACTTCAATCAGAATTTTGGTGAATTTTAGGCTGTACTTATGTTCTTTTTACCTTTGTATAATGCATAAAGTATTGGAGTCCATTCCAAGAGAGCGTCTTTCACTGTCATGTCGTTACAGCAGAACGATATACTGATTTTAACGGCATTAATGTTCGTCAGAAGATAAGTCCAGTGGTACAGTTAGATGTCTGCACTGTAAATTTCCTCGACCTTAGAAAGTTTAGTGAAGTCGTATTACAAGTTTTCGTCACATGTTGCCCATAGTTCGTTTATCTAATTATGGTAATTAAGCATATCGTTAAATCACGTTAACGTGTTACACTACTCTATGTAATATGCGTTGCATTGTGTACTTGTAAACGTATTCAAGCTATTGTGATTTTATACCCAATATAACTTATCGTTGTAAGGAGTCAGAGCATGAAGCGGAGATCCCAATGAATTTAGTGTCCTAGAACAGCTTTCATGTCACTTTGTAACAGCTTTCTGTTATTATGTAAGTGACTTTTGCTTATGCAAGCAAAACAGGAACGACTCTCACATAAGGCAGCTGGTCGTACAACGGAAGCAAAATGTACGTGGAACTGTGCAGAATATCGGTAATATCGGTAATATTTTCTTTATCTCCTGCAAATGTCAACAGCGCATCTACCGTCTCCAGGACAACGTATTCAATCCAGTATGGTGGCACCCTGTCACGAGTAGGAAATAATAATGATTTAAACAACAATCATCATTGTTATCAGTTGTGTGTGTAGCAAGAAGTAAACTAAAATAGTGAAATTGGCACTGTCATTTAAATTTAGGCCCCGATGTAATTATTGCTGATATTCGCAGATACATCGGTGGATATTCGTATAGGCAAAATATTCACCTGCAAAATCAATATTACTGCGACTACTCGCTTCTAGCTATAGCACATATTCATATTGAAACCTTTCGCACAAATACTCAGAAGATATGCTATATGTAAGGCTGGTAGTTTACAGTGGGTATGAAGGGACGAAGAGAGGTGCACAGGATAAACTAGCGCAACCAGTTGCATGAAACCAATTTCGGACTCAAGACCACCATCAACACAAAAACAAAAACAACAACAACAGCATCAACAGAAAGTGGGACTCCATTACGCCGGCAGACTTTGACCTACCTTTTAGCACACTTCCTGGAGATAAATACTTAACGGTGGTTTCCATAACCTGTAAAATACCATTAAAAAGTATATCGCCACTTTAAGAGGAACACAGTTATTCGAAATATTAGCAAACAAAAATACGAGTATTCGCCATATAACGATATTTCTGCTCTTTTATTTCTAAAGAAAGGAAGAAAAATTAGGTTTTAACATCTTGTTGACGAGGAAATGATTACAAATGGAGCACAATCTCGGACGGGAACAGAATGACCAAGGAAATCGACCGCGTGCTTTTGAAAGTAACCAAGCCGATGTTCGCCTTAAGCTATTTGGGAAAAACACGGCAAACCTAAACTGGAGGTCCAAATAGATTTTTTATTTCATTTTTGAATTTTTATATTTTGGCTTTGGGTTACAAGGACCATGCAGCCAACAACGATTATAAAGTGCCGAAGAAACATCATCGCAAAAAAAGCAGAATAGCACACAACTACGAAGTCAGCATACAAACACATTCATAAAGTAAAATAAAATGCAGTTAACAAACACCAGACAGCCGGCGGCAGTAATAGAAGACATTAGAGCAGAATTGCAGACAGCACTACACAGCAACATTATGACAAACATGCATGTGCTCTTATAGTAAAAGAGCAAACATGAAAGGGCAAACATCGTACATCATACAATAAGTACAACGTTAGCTGAAGCACAAAACTGCAAATACTGTAACATCATAACTGAGACGGGTGTTACGATTAATCGCCGGCCGCGGTGGTCTCGCGGTTCTAGGCGCTCAGTCCGGAACCGCGCGACTGCTACGGTCGCAGGTTCGAATCCTGCCTCGGGCATGGATGTGTGTGATGTCCTTAGGTTAGTTAGGTTTAAGTAGTTCTAAGTTCTAGGAGACTGATGACCACAGATGTTAAGTCCCATAGTGCTCAGAGCCATTTGAACCATTTGTTACGATTAATCAAGGAAAACCCCCAGTTGGGAAACGGGGCCAAATTTAGTTGGTTACTGTCGAGTTGCAATTTACAATTTCTTTGTTGATTACTTCAACCATTAAAAGTCATTTCTCTACCACTTGACCAGGAACAGATCCAAAAAAGTTAGCAGAAAGTCATTTCTCTACCACTTGACCAGGAACAGATCCAAAAAAGTTAGCAGGCATGAGTGCCTTTTCAAACCAATTTACTTTATAGTCAACGGCCAAGCCATTTTACTTAAATCCGACTTTGATAAAACATTTGATAACAAATCAAAATTTTCCAAGTAATGGAATTAAAAACTTTACTTTATCGTTAATAGCCAAGCCATTTTACTTAAAACAGACTGTGATAAAGCATTTAATAACAAAATTAAAACTTTCCAAGTAATGAAACAAAACACCAATTGGCATACAATTTCGCTACCGAACATGTAGGGAGCCACTTTTAAATTTTGGCACAACAAGGTATTAAATTACAATGGCTCGCTAACAGGGAGGCAGAACTAGCATTTTCAAAGGATGCCAAGTAGATTAAAACAATCAAAGTAAAGATACAGTCATTCACCTTTTACAATAACTAACAATTTTAAAGCCACGTAATTTAAAAAAAAAACCACCAATGAAAGGCAAACTTAACCTTTATAAAGAGTGGCCAAAAACAATCAGAGTAAAATACAACCATTTAACATTTTACAATAACTAACAACTTTAATACCATGTCCTGCCACCAAAATGTCCTGGGATAGAAATAATTAACCGACCGGGTGTAAGGGCGGCCACAATTGTCTCCCGAAGGATGCTCAGGCTAGAAGCGGACTAACAGACCCACAACGCCTCACATTCAGCAATCACATCGACCACACGCGTGGCCAGCGGAGGAGGAGGAATCAAATCAGGAACCATAATCCCTGACCAAAAATACACTTCTTACCGGGCAGTAGTAATAAGAAGCGGAAATGATCACTGTCTACAAATACACCGGCGACAGGGACAGGAAACCCGAACGCAGGGAGCCACAAGACAGAAAAGACGCTGGTTGCACAAACCAAAATTCTTCAGTTAACATCTAATCCTTTAACCAACTTAACTTGCAGTTTATCAGAGAAACAGCAGGTGAACTCCGATGCAAAGGTTCCTCACACCCGACCGTGTACACGTCGCGAGCGTACCCAACTGGGCACAGTCACGCAGCCGCGCGCTCTGTCACCGGAGCCCTCGTCTTCTCTGCACCCTCGGCGGCGAAATACCACTCCTCAGGTTAGGCGAGTTACTAGTCCATCATTCCGCATCCAGACGGAAAATTTAAAGACATCCGTTGCCGCTCCCACCAAGTAGTGACTCGGAACCACAGCCGTGGCCCCCGGGTGCTCACAGCAAGAGCTTACAGCTTTCTCCCGTTAACTCGTCCCACACGTCTCGCACCGCCCCGATAGACCACGCGGCTTCACGGAACAACAGCCAACTCTCCACCGCCAGGCCACGCTGCGGTCTCATCGTACGACATTCTCTAATTCCCGATTTTAAAAACCGACCGGCCGACTCGTCACCGCTAGACAACCAACCGGCCATCCCCCCAAAGATCATATTCCCTTACACAAGGCTAACAGGAGGCAACGACTCGAAGATCGATAAGACCAGACACGGCGCCAGAGGGGAATCTCAACAGAATCGTACGCAGCATAACGATAAATATGAAAGAATCGATTAACGATGGAATGGAAGGACTCAGAACAATCTTAACAGCGCGATATATGTTGAGAGCCGACACACGGCTCAATAACCATGTGAGAAGTGTAGCATGCAGACAGACATTCTTAAGATAAAAGAAAAACCCTAAATGACAAACATAATACAGCCAACGGTATGTACAATAGTGCCAGTAGAACAGTGGCACAAAATGAACGAGACAACAGAAATGAAAATGTAATATACAAATAGCGGCCTGTGCGCAAATTAAAACACAAATTTACGCACCCGATTACGAACCGTACTGATGCCATGTTTAAATAAAGACCTCGACAACTCATAAAATAAATTTGGCTGCCGGTGGCTTTCCAATCGTCTGTGATCAAGTCATATTTATCAGAACGCTGGGCCGCGCGGAGTGGCCGCACCGTTTGAGGCGCCATGTCACGAATTGCGCGACCCAACCCGTCCGAGGGTTCGAGTCCTCCCTCGGGCATGGGTGTGTGCGTTGTTCTTAGCATACGTTAGTATAAATTAGTTTAAGTAGTGTGTAAGTCTAGGGACCGCTGACCTCAGCAGTTTGGTCCCTTAGGAATTCACACACATTTTCAAATCGGTCGAGTAAAATAGGAACACTGGTGGGGAAAGGGTAACATCTCGCAACAAATTTCTTATACAAGTCTGATTATGCATTCGTGTACTTGGTTCATGACAATATGATGTGGTTAAGATCCGTTACTGCCATTGTGCCTTTATCGCAGTGTTCAGACGTGATAATCTTCAACCGATATACACTATGTGATCAAAAGTATCTGGAAACATACGTTTTTCATATTAGGTGCATTGTACTGCCACCTCTGCCAGATACTCCATAACAGCGACATCAGTAGTCATTAGACATCGTTAGAGACCAGAATGCGGCGCTCCGCGGAACTCAACAGACTTCGAACGTGGTCAGGTGATTGGATGTCACTTGTGTCACACGTCTGTACGCGAGATTTCCACACTCCTAAACATCCCTAAGTCCACTCTTTCCAATGTGATAGTGAAGTGGAAACGTGATGGGACACGTACAGCACAGAAGCATACAGGCCGACCTCGTCTGCTGACTGACAGAGACCGCCGACAGTGAAGAGGGTCGTAATGTGTAATAGGCAGACATCCATCCAGACCGTTGTTGTTGTTGTGGTCTTCAGTCCTGAGACTGGTTTGATGCAGCTCTCCATGCTACTCTACCCTGTGCAAGCTTCTTCATCTCCCAGTGCCTACTGCAACCTACATCCTTCTGAATCTGCTTAGTGTATTCATCTCTTGGTCTCCCTCTACGATTTTTACCCTCCACGCTGCCCTCCAATACTAAATTGGTGATCCCTAGATGCCTCAGAACATGTCCTACCAACCGATCCCTTCTTCTGGTCAAGTTGTGCCACAAACTTCTCTTCTCCCCAATCCTATTCAATACTTCCTCATTAGTTATGTGATCTACCCATCTAATCTTCAGCATCCTTCTGTAGCACCACATTTCGAAAGCTTCTATTCTCTTCTTGTCCAAACTATTTATCGTCCATGTTTCACTTCCATACATGGCTACACTCCATACAAATACTTTCAGAAATGGGCTGGCCGCGGTGGTCTAGCGGTTCTAGGCGCGCAGTCCGGAACCGCCCGACTGCTACGGTCGCAGGTTCGAATCCAGCCTCGGGCATGGATGTTTGTGATGTCCTTAGGTTAGTTAGGTTTAAGTAGTTCTAAGTTCTAGGAGACTGATGACCACAGATGTTAAGTCCCATAGTGCTCAGAGCCATTTGAACCATTTGAACTTTCGGAAATGACTTCCTGACACTTAAATCTATACTCGATGTTAACAAATTTCTCTTCTTCAGAAACGCTTTCCTTGCCATTGCCAGTCTACATTTTATATCCTCTCTACTTCGACCGTCATCAGTTAGTTAGCTCCCCAAATAGCAAAACTCCTTTACTACTTTAAGTGTCTCATTTCCCAATCTAATTTCCTCAGCATCACCTGACTTAATTCGACTACATTCCATTATCCTCGTTTTGCTTTTGTTGATGTTCATCTTATATCCTCCTTTCAAGACACTATCCATTCCGTTCAATTGCTCTTTGCTGTCTCTGACAGAATTACGATGTCATCAGCGAACCTCAAAGTTTTTACTTCTTCTCCATGGATTTTAATACCTGCTCCGAATTTTTCTTTTGTTTCCTTCACTGCTTGCTCAATATACAGATTGAATAACATCGGGGAGAGACTACAACCCTGTCTCACTCCCTTCCCAACCACTGCTTCCCTTTCATGTCCCTCGACTCTTATAACTGCCATCTGGTTTCTGTACAAATTGTAAATAGCCTTTCTCTCCCTGTATTTTACCCCTGCCACCTTCAGAATTTGAAAGAGAGTATTCCAGTCAACATTGTCAAAAGCTTTCTCTAAGTCTACAAATGCTAGAAACGTAGGTTTGCCCTTCCTTAATCTAGCTTCTAAGACTAGTCGTAGGGTCAGTATTGCCTCATGTGTTCCAACATTTCTACGGAATCCAAACTCATCTTCCCCGAGGTCGGCTTCTATTAGTTTTTCCATTCGTCTGTAAAGAATTCGCGTTAGTATTTTGCAGCTGTGGCTTATTAAACTGATAGTTCGGTAATTTTCACATCTGTCAACACCTGCTTTCTTTGGGATTGGAATTATTATATTCTTCTTGAAGTCTGAGGGTATTTCGCCTGTTTCATACATCTTGCTCACCAGGTGGTAGAGTTTTGTCGGGACTGGCTCTCCCAAGGCTGTCAGTAGTTCCAATGGAATGTTGTCTACTCCGGGGGCCTTGTTTCGACTCAGGTCTTTCAGTGCTCTGTCAAACTCTTCACGCAGTATCGCATCTCCAATTTCATCTTCATCTACATCCTCTTCCATTTCCATAATATTGTCCTCAAGTAAATCGCCCTTGTATAGACCCTCTATATACTCCTTCCACCTTTCTGCTTTCCCTTCTTTGCTTAGAACTGGGTTTCCATCTGAGCTCTTGATGTTCATACAAGTGGTTCTCTTATCTCCAAAGGTCTCTTTAATTTTCCTGTAGGCAGTATCTATCTTACCCCTAGTGAGGTAAGCCTCCACATCCTTACATTTGTCCTCTAGCCATCCCTGCTTAGCCATTTTGCACTTCCTGTCGATCTCATTTTTGAGACGTTTGTATTCCTTTTTGCCTGCTTCATTTATTGCATTTTTATATTTTCTCCTTTCATCAATTAAATTCAATATTTCTTCTGTTTCCCAAGGATTTCTACTAGCCCTCGTCTTTCTACCTACTTGATCCTCTGCTGCCTCCACTACTTCATCCCTCAAAGCTACCCATTCTTCTTCTACCGTGTTTCTTTCCCCCATTCCTGTCAATTGTTCCATTATGCTCTCCCTGAAACTCTGTACAACCTCTGGTTCCCTCAGTTTATCCAGGTCCCATCTCCTTAAATTCCCACCTTTTTGCAGTTTCTTCAGTTTTAATCTACAGTTCATAACCAATAGATTGTGGTCAGAGTCCACATCTGCCCCTGGAAATGTCTTACATTTTAAAACCTGGTTCCTAAATCTCTGTCTTACCATTATATAATCTATCTGAAACCTGTCAGTATCTCCAGGCTTCTTCCATGTATACAGCCTTCTTTTATGATTCTTGAACCAAGTGTTAGCTATGATTAAGTTATGCTTTGTGCAAAATTCTACCAGGCGGCTTCCTCTTTCATTTCTTAGCCCCAATCCATATTCACCTTCTACGTTTCCTTCTCTCCCTTTTCCTACTACCGAATTCCAGTCACCCATGACTATTAAATTTTCGTCACCCTTCACTATCTGAATAATTTATTTTATTTCATCATACATTTCTTCAATTTCTTCGTCATCTGCAGAGCTAGTTGGCATATAAACTTGTACTACTGTAGTAGGTGTGGGCTTCGTATCTATCTTGGCCACAATAATGCGTTCACTATGCTGTTTGTAGTAGCTTACCCGCATTCCTATTTTCCTATTCCTAATTAAACCTACTCCTGCATTACCCCTATTTGATTTTGTGTTTATAACCCTGTAGTCACCTGACCAGAAGTCTTGTTCCTCCTACCACCGAACTTCACTAATTCCCACTATATCTAACTTTAACCTATCCATTTCCCTTTTTAAATTTTCTAACCTACCTGCCCGATTAAGTGATCTGACATTCCACGCTCCGATCCGTAAACCGTCAGTTTTCTTTCTCCTGATAACGACATCCTCTTGAGTAGTCCCCGCCCAGAGATCCGAATGGGGGACTATTTTACCTCCGGAATATTTTACCCAAGAGGACGCCATCATTATTTAATCATACAGTAAAGCTGCATGCCCTAGGAAAAAATTACGGCCGTAGTTTCCCCTTGCTATCAGCCGTTCGCAGTACCAGCACAGCAAGGCCGTTTTGGTTATTATTACAAGGCCAGATCAGTCAATCATCCAGACTGTTGCCCTTGCAACTACTGAAAAGGCTGCTGCCCCTCTTCAGGAACCACACGTTTGTCTGGCCTCTCAACACATACCCCTCCGTTGTGGTTGCACCTACGGTACGGGCATCTGTATCGCTGAGGCACGCAAGTCTCCCCACCAACGGCAAGGTCCATGTTTCATGAGGGGGGTGAGAAAACTTGGATTTCATGGTCGAGCGGCTGCTCTTGAGCCATACATCACGCCGGTAAATGCCAAACGACGCCTCGCTCGGTGTAAGGAGCGGAAACATCGGACGATTGAAGAGTAGAAAAACGTTGTGTGGAGTGACGAATCACGGTACACAATGTGGCGATCCGGTGACCGGGTGTGGGTATGGCGATTGCCCGGTGAACGTCATCTACCAGCGTGTGTAGTGCCAACAGTAAAATTCGGAGGCCGAGGTGTTCCGGTGTGGTCGTGTTTTTCATGAAGGGGGATTTCACGCCTTGTTGTTTTGGGTGGCACTATCACAGCACAGGCCTACATTTACGTATTAAAAAATGGCTCTGAGCACTATGGGACTCAACTGCTGAGGTCATTAGTCCCCTAGAACTTAGAACTAGTTAAACCTAACTAACCTAAGGACATCACAAACATCCATGCCCGAGGCAGGATTCGAACCTGCGACCGTATCAGTCTTGCGGTTCCAGACTGCAGCGCCTTTAACCGCACGGCCACTTCGGCCGGCTTTACGTATTAAACACCTTCTTGCTTCCCACTCTCGAAGAGCATCTCGGGGATGGCGATTAAATCTTTCAGCACGATCGAGCACCTTTTCATAATGCACGGCCTGTGGCAGAGTGGTTACACGACAGTGACACCCCTGTAATGGACTGGCCTGCACAGATTCCCGACCCGAATCCAATTGAACAGCATGTTTAGGAACGCCGATTTCGTGCCAGGCCTCACCGACCGACATCGATACCTCTCCTCAGTGCAGCACTCCGTGAAGAATGGGCTGCCACTCCCCAAGAAACCTTCCAGCACCTGATTGAACGTATGCCTGCGAGAGTGTAAGCTGTCATCATGGCTAAGGGTGGTCCAACACCATACTGAATTCCAGCATTACCGATGAAGGGCGTCACGAACTTGTAAGTAATTTTGAGCTAGGTGTTCGAATGCCTTTGATCACATAGTGTACGTGCGCGGGGTAACGCCCATGGCCTAGCCTCATGCGAATGGTAGAAACGACCTGACATCTACGAAGCTCCACCGAGGCGAACCATGGTCGAGAAGAGATGTTCGGTTGTATGGCCGCCCTCACAGCTCTGAGAGACATGTCATTCACAGTTCCAAGCGTGATAAGCATCCTTCCGTATTGCCGATGTGAGATCCGTGTAAGGGATCGGCATTGGGCGTAACTGGCCTTCTGTAATACTCCTCTTGGCAAGGCGGTCAACAATTTCATTATGAAGATAGCCATGATGTCCTTTACTCCAGAGTAATTGAACGGTAATGCCCAAGGTTTGCGCGTCTGTTGTGGCCGCCAAGATGTGCAGAACATACCTGTTGATCTGTTTATCAAACACTAGATGTTGCAATTTCTGCAGCACACTTTGAAACTCCGTAAGAATCAGGACGAACTTGAATGTTCGGGTACCGTACTTAATAGCTTCCCTGACGGCTAGTAGCTCCGCCATGTAAATAGAAGATTCAGGTGGAAGTGCAAACATCTGGTAGGCTCCACTAGAAGGGCAAAAGAAAGCGTATCCCACACCCTCCTCGTATTTAGAATCGTTCACACAGATGTGAGCGTACTGCGACCATTGTATGCTGAGGAAATGCTCCAGGTCCCGAGTGTTGCTGGTCTCCGTTCGGAATCGGACGGCAGGTATGCCACTGGGGCTGGAGTGAAGAATACACTAAACGAAAAACGAAAACAGGGAAGTTTTGCGTGCTGTAGAATGAGTGGAGAGGGAGAGAGAGAGGGCGCCATTTCTCGTAGCTGCGAACTAGTAAAGGAATTCTGGTCAGTGGACGTCCATGAGGTGGCAGTGTGAGTCTCCAGAAACATACCACCACCTTAAGAGAACCACAATCTGATATCGAAGATCGACTGAGGAGAAAAATATCAGACAGCACTTGCCGTCTTATGGACAACGGCATGTGGGATGCTTGCTCCATGAGCGCGTTCGTGGACGTTGATTTCGTGGCTCAGCGGACAAGACGAATCACTGTATAATGAGTAACATCGCGCTTGCGCAATGTTGATTGCGTTGCAGTGACGTAGACAGTACTACCATAACCTAATGAAGAGCCGGCCAAAATATTATACAGAGTGAAGAGCTTAATCGGTTCCGCTCCCCACTATGTTTGGGCAAGCATACGCAAGATATTGCTGTCGAAGTAGATGCCAAGGAACTTTGCTTCTACCCGAACAGGAAATGTGTACGGGCCAAGATAAAGTTCGGATGCGAAATTATTACTCCATTTCCTAGTGAATATTACAACAACTGATTTGTTAAGTGACAATGTGTGCTCATTTTCGAACTCCCGTGCGACCATTTCACATGCGTCGGTAAACCATAGGTGTGTTACCAAAAAGCACGACAAGGGAGCGTAAATATAGACGTGGTCCCTGTACTGAAGAACTTTGACGGTGGCGCTAAACAAAAGTCTCTAGGTCGGCAACATAAAGGGCATATACACTCCTGGAAATGGAAAAAAGAACACATGGACACCGGTGTGTCAGACCCACCATACTTGCTCCGGACATTGCGAGAGGGCTGTACAAGCAATGATCACACGCACGGCACAGCGGACACACCAGGAACCGCGGTGTTGGCCGTCGAATGGCGCTAGCTGCGCAGCATTTGTGCACCGCCGCCGTCAGTGTCAGGCAGTTTGCCGTGGCATACGGAGCTCCATCGCAGTCTTTAACACTGGTAGCATGCCGCGACAGCGTGGACGTGAACCGTATGTGCAGTTGACGGACTTTGAGCTAGGGCGTATAGTGGGCATGCGGGAGGCCGGGTGGACGTACCGCCGAATTGCTCAACACGTGGGGCGTGAGGTCTCCACAGTACATCGATGTTGTCGCCAGTGGTCGGCGGAAGGTGCACGTGCCCGTCGACCTGGGACCGGACCGCAGCGACGCACGGATGCACGCCAAGACCGTAGGATCCTACGCAGTGCCGTAGGGGACCTCACCGCCACTTCCCAGCAAATTAGGGACACTGTTGCTCCTGGGGTATCGGCGAGGACCATTCGCAACCGTCTCCATGAAGCTGGGCTACGGTCCCGCACACCGTTAGGCCGTCTTCCGCTCACGCCCCAACATCGTGCAGCCCGCCTCCAGTGGTGTCGCGACAGGCGTGAATGGAGGGACGAATGGAGACGTGTCGTCTTCAGCGATGAGAGTCGCTTCTGCCTTGGTGCCAATGATGGTCGTATGCGTGTTTGGCGCCGTGCAGGTGAGCGCCACAATCAGGAGTGCATACGACCGAGGCACACAGGGCCAACACCCGGCATCATGGTGTGGGGAGCGATCTCCTACACTGGCCGTACACCACTGGTGATCGTCGAGGGCACACTGAATAGTGCACGGTACATCCAAACCGTCATCGAACCCATCGTTCTACCATTCCTAGACCGGCAAGGGAACTTGCTGTTCCAACAGGACAATGCACGTCCGCATGTATCCCGTGCCACCCAACGTGCTCTAGAAGGTGTAAGTCAACTACCTTGGCCAGCAAGATCTCCGGATCTGTCGCCCATTGAGCATGTTTGGGACTGGATGAAGCGTCGTCTCACGCGGTCTGCACGTCCAGCACGAACGCTGGTCCAACTGGGGCGCCAGGTGGAAATGGCATGGCAAGCCGTTCCACAGGACTACATCCAGCATCTCTACGATCGTCTCCATGGGAGAATAGCAGCCTGCATTGCTGCGAAAGGTGGATATACACTGTACTAGTGCCGACATTGTGCATGCTCTGTTGCCTGTGTCTATGTGCCTGTGGTTCTGTCAGTGTGATCATGTGATGTATCTGACCCCAGGAATGTGTCAATAAAGTTTCCCCTTCCTGGGACAATGAATTCACGGTGTTCTTATTTCAATTTCCAGGAGTGTAGTAAGGGACTCAGTATCGCATCCTGCTGGAGGCCACGATACATTAGCCGGGGTCGATGCGACATATTGTCATGGTCGGCCCGACTGGTTTTGAAGCCCGCTTCTCCTGAATTCGAGTCCACTATGTCCACGTTACTTGGAGCACTCGATATATGTAAATGTCTTTCTTCGGTTTTCTGTTGTTTTCGTTGCTATGTGAGCCGGACACGTCCTTCGCGCTGTTTGGTACTGAAGTTGTGTTTTTACCGGATCTAGAAGAGCACAAGCTACTTTGCAGAAAACTTCACATAGTACGGAAAGTATGCTTCTAGTGTTTGGACAGTGGGGAAAAAAGAATTCTGCCTGTCACCTGTTACATGTTTGCCAGCCGGCGCGCGCCACGCGCCTTATCGTCAACAGACTTCGGAAGCGATGAAGTGCGATGTAAGGCATCTCTGCCGTTCACTAGCACAGCCACAAGTGACGCTGCTGCGCGGCAGAACGAGGAATGCCGGGCTGTGCTCTAGAGGCATGAAGTTTCCTTCTAGTATTACTAATCATCGGCACAAATAAAGAGAACGAAAGAATGGAGAAAGAGTAAAATGAACCGAGGTACATCCCATATGTTCACGCCTTACGTGACTGGAAAAAAGAAAAAAAAAAAAGACAGAATGTTCTCTAAATAATCAGAACACAGATACCTGCCTTCACTACCAAAGATTTAAACGCGAAAACAGTAATTCGGCTTTATAACCGACAGTGCAAATTACCCTATTGTGCGAATGCATGTCTGAAGAACGGCCATGCAAAATAACATCAGTCACTCACAAACTCCACAGAACAAATGCTGTAAGTGTTGCTTAATTGTTCCATGGTGAACAAGAACTTCAGAAGTACACGCAATACTAAACGGGAAATGCTTATAAAAAATGACAGAGAACGGTAGTTGAATGTTAAACAATACAAACACTATACGAGACTCAGATATGTGGCCACAGTACAACTGCAAAGGTGGGATAATTACAGGGTGATTCAGCTGCCTTTGCACCCCCCAATGTTATGAGTGGCCTTCAAAACCCACACACGAAATTTTCGTATCCTCTCGCTCGTTACGCGTAAAGCTTAAGCCCTATAGAAAAATTAACGTAATCCTTCTTGTAGGGAATTTAATGT
Organism: Schistocerca serialis cubense; assembly: GCF_023864345.2. Taxonomy (NCBI): domain Eukaryota; kingdom Metazoa; phylum Arthropoda; class Insecta; order Orthoptera; family Acrididae; genus Schistocerca; species Schistocerca serialis. The sequence continues at coordinate 984,563,472 of NC_064640.1, read as the reverse complement.
AGTTAAATTTTTTACTGGGATACGTTTTCACTAGATGCCGTAGTTTTTGAGTTATTAAAGAAAAGCGTACAGAAGTGAGCTTCAAACCACATTCCCACACTCAGCCCCCACCGGTCAGGATTTCTAGTATGTTGCTCATTGCATTCCCTCCTGCCACTATACAAACATCTCCTACTATACGAACTATTCCCTATATTCGACCTTATTTGGCCTCCATTGATTGGGCTGTTACGCCACCAGCATCGTCGGCTATTTAGTTAACATTATTAATTTAAACGTGCCCGTGAGGGTAATGAAATAAAAACAAAACCAAAAAATGGTTCAAACGGCTCTGAGCACTATGGGACTTAACTTCTAAGGTCAGAAGTCCCCTAGAACTTAGAACTACTTAGACCTAACTAACCTAAGGACATCACACACATTGATGCCCGAGGCAGGATTCGAACCTGCGACCGTAGCGGTCGCGCGCTGCCAGACTGTAGCGCCTAAAACCGCTCGGCCACCCTGGCCGGCGAAATAAAAACCACATTTGTAAACATTATACTAAAGCTAATTACGTCGACAATTCGATCCAGACTTAATCTTTACAAGCATAGTAGTTTCGTAGTCAGAAGACCTGATGAAAACAACGATATAGTTGTTTATTTTATGCTATTAAAATTCGCAAAATTGTTACATTAAATTTATACAAACGCCGATTTTACAGTTTGTAAGTGCTTGATTAAGCCCGTGGCGTAATAAGGCCAGCCAGTGAAGACTAAAAAAGGTCGAATTTGGTAAATAATACGTGCAGTCGCGAATATCTGTGCGGTGGTAGGATAGAGTGCCATTGGCAACATACTACAAATCCTGACCGGTAGGGGCGGAGTCCGGGAATAGGGTCTGAGGCTCACTTTTGTACGTTTCTTTGAATAACTCGAGAACTACGGCCTTTAGCGAAATCATATGCCCGTAGAAAATTTAACTATATTTAATTTCCTATGAAAGAAGGTCAAGTTAATTTTTCTGCAGGGCTAATAGTTTTGCGCGCAGCGAGCGAGAGAATATGAACATCTGGCACGTGGTTTTTGAAGGTCAGAAATAACATTGCGGGTTGCATAAAGCGGGATCGTTAGGGGCACCTGAATCATCGTGTATACACTCCCGAGAGCAATGGTTTCCAACCATGGAGGAAAACAGAAAAAGAAAATCTCAAATAGAGGCGCTTACCAAACTATGGTAAGACAACAAATGAATAAAATAAAACATGAATACAACTCAACAGACGTACTAAGGGCACTAGGGAAAGCCCAAGCACCCGCTGAAAGTGAAAACATAGTGAGTGTATCTTCCGTACGTAGCAAACACACTGGACGAAGAAACTACCATCAAAGTGTTAACTCTTCAGTACCACAGCGCATCAATAAAATAAACTGATTGTCCATATGTTTTATGGAGCAAAGATATAATTGTGGCTGCCACGGGCCGGCTTCATCAACATTCTTAGGACAGCACAGGGACATTGCAATTCTAACTCTCTTTAACTCAGATTCAAAGTCAAACCCCAGTTCAAACCATTGTCTAGAGACCTTAATTTGTAAGCAACATTTTTACCCAGTGTGAGACATAATTAAAAGAAAATTATTACTCAACAAAGCAAATTGTAGATCCCGCCGTAATGGTTACTTAGTCGCGTGACTGGGTACAACTACGTTCCTGGTCAAAGTTGTGTGAGTTGTTACAGTGCGGTGGACTCTTGGGAAGTAACTGCGTAAAATACACTCCTGGAAATTGAAATAAGAACACCGTGAATTCATTGTCCCAGGAAGGGGAAACTTTATTGACACATTCCTGGGGTCAGATACATCACATGATCACACTGACAGAACCACAGGCACATAGACACAGGCAACAGAGCATGCACAATGTCGGCACTAGTACAGTGTATATCCACCTTTCGCAGCAATGCAGGCTGCTATTCTCCCATGGAGACGATCGTAGAGATGCTGGATGTAGTCCTGTGGAACGGCTTGCCATGCCATTTCCACCTGGCGCCTCAGTTGGACCAGCGTTCGTGCTGGACGTGCAGACCGCGTGAGACGACGCTTCATCCAGTCCCAAACATGCTCAATGGGGGACAGATCCGGAGATCTTGCTGGCCAGGGTAGTTGACTTACACCTTCTAGAGCACGTTGGGTGGCACGGGATACATGCGGACGTGCATTGTCCTGTTGGAACAGCAAGTTCCCTTGCCGGTCTAGGAATGGTAGAACGATGGGTTCGATGACGGTTTGGATGTACCGTGCACTATTCAGTGTCCCCTCGACGATCACCAGTGGTGTACAGCCAGTGTAGGAGATCGCTCCCCACACCATGATGCCGGGTGTTGGCCCTGTGTGCCTCGGTCGTATGCAGTCATGATTGTGGCGCTCACCTGCACGGCGCCAAACACGCATACGACCATCATTGGCACCAAGGCAGAAGCGACTCTCATCGCTGAAGACGACACGTCTCCATTCGTCCCTCCATTCACGCCTGTCGCGACACCACTGGAGGCGGGCTGCACGATGTTGGGGCGTGAGCGGAAGACGGCCTAACGGTGTGCGGGACCGTAGCCCAGCTTCATGGAGACGGTTGCGAATGGTCCTCGCCGATACCCCAGGAGCAACAGTGTCCCTAATTTGCTGGGAAGTGGCGGTGCGGTCCCCTACGGCACTGCGTAGGATCCTACGGTCTTGGCGTGCATCCGTGCGTCGCTGCGGTCCGGTCCCAGGTCGACGGGCACGTGCACCTTCCGCCGACCACTGGCGACAACATCGATGTACTGTGGAGACCTCACGCCCCACGTGTTGAGCAATTCGGCGGTACGTCCACCCGGCCTCCCGCATGCCCACTATACGCCCTCGCTCAAAGTCCGTCAACTGCACATACGGTTCACGTCCACGCTGTCGCGGCATGCTACCAGTGTTAAAGACTGCGATGGAGCTCCGTATGCCACGGCAAACTGGCTGACACTGACGGCGGCGGTGCACAAATGCTGCGCAGCTAGCGCCATTCGACGGCCAACACCGCGGTTCCTGGTGTGTCCGCTGTGCCGTGCGTGTGATCATTGCTTGTACAGCCCTCTCGCAGTGTCCAGAGCAAGTATGGTGGGTCTGACACATCGGTGTCAATGTGTTCTTTTTTCCATTTCCAGGAGTGTAGTTTGGTGAAGAGGAGCGAGGACTGCTCAGAAGAAGTGCTGTCAGAGAAGACGATGTGCCTATAAGATATTAAAATTGAGTGTGTCGACTGTATGCAATTTACGGAAATAACGATACGACACCGAGGAGGGTGGGAATCTACTAGTATTTGTCCCAAATATCAAACGTAGCGTTATCACAACAAACATTATATGGATAAAATTCATAAATGAACTATAGCGCAGGAATTCCTGCGAAAATATGTCGAATATGCTGCGTCGTCCGAACAAGACACAGCCAGTGCAAAAGCACCACAGGCGCGAAGATGCGAGCTGCCGCCAGTGCCATAGAGACTCGCCACTTGCGCGGATTCTACCAGCACCACGGGCGGCGCCGTGGATCAAGATACCGACTTCGCGTCGGCCATTTGCCGGCCGAGTACAGTCCGACAATAACCAGACGACAACGGACAGAAGCCTGTTCGAAAGATAGAAGAGCAGCGCTCGCCCACTTGGTTATAGATCATCATCCAGGGCTGACTTAGACAGGGAACGTCGGTTTCTGAACTCTTAGAAGTGAACAGACAGTTGTTGTAAATTGCATTTGCTATGTACTGTGAAGTTTAAACATGTTTCAAATGGCTCTGAGCGCTATGAGACTTAACATCTGAGGTCATTAGTCCGCAACAACTTAGAACTACTTCAACCTAACTAACCTAAGGACATCACACACATCCATGCCCGAGGCAGGAGTCGAACCTGCGACCGTAGCGGTCGCCCGGTTCCAGACTGTAGCGCCTAGAACCGCTCGGGCACCCCGGCCGGCTGTGAAGTTTACCTACGATTATTTCCACTTAGCCATTGAGGGCCTTTTTTGTTATATTACATGCAGTGTTGCAGACTTAATAATTCGACAAGTCACAAACACGAAGAAATAAATATTTTTAACTAATTTGTGTGACTTTGTTACTGATTTGTTGGAGTGTTGTAGAACCTTCGTTCTCCTGTCCTTTTACCTGACGCCGGGGCATAGCTTTGTAGTAGTGGCAGGGAGAAATTGTCGTAGCGGTGTACTGCACCAGAAGCCGTTTCACGAACTCACAAACTCGGCCTACCGTAACAACAGTGGCAACTCGACCTCCCCAGCAGTAGCGACCAGGGCTTACAAAAGAATATCAGGACATTTGATACTAATGTAAAAACGTTACGTCATTCATCGCATAAAGCTGGACTTGAAGGTGCGACTCGCCTGCTTTCGTCTTGGTATGACGGTAACAAACTGCACGTCATATTACTGTTGCTGATAACGTGACCCGATTTCCAGTTAATTGTTATTTTTCTGTGCTTATCTGTGACCAGAATTTACAAGGTTTCTGATTCAGAAACACTGATACAAGAACGAACTTAGCCACTTATTCATAATTAGGTTAGCAGAAAAGCAAAGCTCAAACTACTCGTATTTAGCCGCGCGGAGTGGCCGCGTGGTTTAGGGCGCCATGTCACGGACTGCGCGCCCCGTCCAGCCGAGGGTTCGAGTCCTCCCTCGGGCATGGGTTGTGTGTTGTTCTTAGCATAAGTTAGTTTAGGTAGTGTGTAAATCTAGGGACCGGTGACCTCAGTAGTTTGGTCCCTTAGGAATTCACACATTTGAACATTTCAAACTATTTCCTCACTTCTACGCAGGGGCATCAAAATTTAAGTTACAGTTGTCCCGCGCTATGCGCAACAAGTTTGGCGCATTGTTCGAAGAGAGCACATGATCCAGGTTTCCTGCACACACTGTTCTATTGCGGTACGGATAACAGGTGTGTCACACTGTAGAAGTGAATCGTCGCTGCAATAGGAAACGTATTCCAGAGATGAAGTACGCATGATAGCAAAATTCGTGTGAGCGAGACGTTTACAATGCACTCAAATTCGCTGCAAGGTTCTACCGGTACATGGACCAAATGCAGTTGTAGTGAATGGTCACACGGACGTGACAGACGCTGATCGGGCACCGTGCCATTTCCATCTTTACGGCAAGCCGAAAGAACCTGTGGGGGGGAAAAGAGCGATCGATCAGAGTTGGCAAACGAGCTCCAAAAAACAAATGATCACCATATCAGGCGCCGGGAGTCGAACAAGGGTAAAATAGCAGTGCAACACCAACAGTACTCCA